>NC_143587.1:122681802-123002103 GCF_048544385.1 Mastigoproctus giganteus | reverse complement strand
GGCGAGACTCGTCTGCGCTGCTGCTACTGTCAAAGAAACTCCAGGTGTGTTTGACAGTGTCTGCCAATCCATGCTGCGTCGGTGTCACGCATGCATCACGTCTCGTGGTGGAACCTTTGAGCATCTGTTGTAATGAAACCATCATCATGAAATGCATCCATCTCGTACTCCATTGTTAATATTAGGTCAAATAAATGTTTGCCACTAATTACTGTCTTGTGCCTCTGCTACTACTTTCCGGTGACGTTTCCGGTTATGAGTTCCTATGCAATTCACATTCCTTTAGATGTTACCTACCTCCCCTAAACGTTTGTTCCAATATTTTTGAGACACCCTGTATATATATGTTATGCTATTTCTTATCGACTACAATATGGTGGCTGGTTCAATAATATTGGTGTCAATACCGGGAGTCGTAACTTACAAAAATCGCTAGTTAAATTCAAAATAAGAAGCTAATGAACTCTATTAAACCTATTTAATATCTCTGTAAAACACAATGTAGTATATTAATTAACAAAGAATACGGTAAAAATTAAAAATACTTATCCCTTTACAGCAGCCAAAGATCCACCCCGACTGTTCTCCTCCATGACTAGAGTGCCCATTAAGAGATTATCTCCCTTCACTTATGAATGCCGAGCTTGATGCATAATTGGCATTAAAACTCAAAATTACCACCCAACTGAACGTATATACTATTTATATAGAAAGGTTTAAATCTGTTTCTTAATCCATTATTCCCCAATGGATTTCAAAGAATATCTTGGGAGATTGCAAATTTAAAATTAAAATAGTCTCAAAAAGAAGAAAACAAAGCTGCCTATTATGAATAAGGGGATTACAGAATGGTCATGGTTTGTTTTTTTTTTCCCTCAAAAAATTAATAAATAAAACTGAGTGGCCAGAAGTAAAAAGTTAAGAAACACAGGTCATATTAAAATTAGTGATTGGCATAATCAAATATATGTAAATTAGGTGACTGACAGTGGAGAGATTTTATCTGATGTTATCAAAATTAACGATAAAGTGCTATTACCATTAATAGTACAGATCAAACCTAACACACACACATATATATAGCGCAACCACTGGAGATAACTTTAATACCCATATTATAGCCTCAATTTTTTAGCATAATACATTTTATATATATTTACCAATGCTTTATAAGGAAACACTATAAAATATTAAAGGTTATATCATTCAGTACATAATTCTTAATAGTAGTCCAATGCAATAAATGAAGATAATCATTGTAACTCTGCTTGCTATCACCTTATTAATATTTTCAAGCATCTTGTTAATTTGTGGTGCTCTTTCCTTCACGGGTCACCGGCCTTCTGTTTGTCAATTGTTTTCCCACTGTTCACAGAGGCTGCAATTTCTTCCTCGCTCAGGTAATGCACAACTGGAGCTTCTGCATCAACCTTAATCCAAGCAGCCATTACTTCTTGTTCTGAAAATGCTGCTAATTCCAGGTTATTATTAGTGATCTCATTTTTTCCAGGAGTTTTCAGTTGCTGATGAGCTTACTTTCTCCCATGTTAATCTAACACTGTATGCAACATCTTTCAGTATTAATGTTTTCATAAATTGTAGAACTTGAATTTCTGAGGTCACCACAATAATGGGCTGAATTAGTGCAGTTGTATTATTTGATAGAAACATGACCTTGATCTTGCCATCTTTCGATTTCAGGACATCAACTGAAGGATGAGCCAGGCAGTGATCCAACAGTAACACAGCCTTTTCTTCAAGTTTTTTTGGAAAGCAAGTGGTATCTCACTGATGGTACAAACGCATTTTCAAACCATGAAGCAAAAATATCACTCATCATCCAAGCATTTTTGGAGTAATTTTTATAAACCACAGGGCAGGACTTTGACCTTTACTGATGATTTAGCTTGTGATTTCCAGTCTTGTTTGAGGAAAGTAATGCCCACTTCGTAGGGTGCCTTTTTAATATTTAGTGACTTGTCAGGGAGAAGTTTATAGTACAACTGTTCATTTGTGAATTCACCATCTTGAAATACCTCTGTATGCAGATTTGCCTACAAGATATCCCACAACAAGCCACCCTTCAAAAGCTTTAAATGTGTTATCATCTCTACCAAGTTTAAGTGCCTGTGATTTCAAAATTACCACATTTATCGGTACTTATTCACTATGCTTCTATAAAAACAACTTGTATAATCATTGGTCCACATCACTGTTTTCACAAAATCTAGTTTTCTTTCTTTGGAGGTCTACTTCATCTTCTATGGTGTCTATGAATGAATGCAATTTTTCTTTCATCTAACTGTGAATCATTCCCTCTGGAATTCAACATTCACAAAATATAATGCATTTTGTTTTACCATTCTGTGTAGTTTTTAATATTTGTAATCTAATAGCTATTTTTAACTCAGTTTTTTATGCTGATTTCAGAAATGTTATCCATTTTTTCACAAATCACTTAAGTTTGATTGTCTGTAAAATTTGTCTGTAATGATTGGTATTACTGAATGCATTAAGTTAGGAGTAAATGCTGGGAATGTGTAAACTAAATCTTCACATATTGGTAATGCTGCCTTCAGTCATTTGTTTCTTGATCTTGTGAGCCCAATTTTTTTTAAGATTATCGTATCAAACTTGTGCTGAAAAATGAGTGAAACATCTTCACTTGAACAATCTGAAATCTTTTGTTATATTCATGGAAGTTGTGTAGTTCTCAAGCAATGAAAATATATTACAGAATTTGTAAAAAAAGTTTGTATTGCGCTTATTTTGGAGTGAAACTGTGACGAATATAAACAATGTGCTCCACATAAAGTTTGCTGAACCCATGTCAAAGCATCGAGATAGTGATAAAAAGAAGATTGTGCCATTTTCAATTCCCATGATTTTGCAGGAGC
This sequence comes from Mastigoproctus giganteus, assembly GCF_048544385.1. Classification (NCBI taxonomy): domain Eukaryota; kingdom Metazoa; phylum Arthropoda; class Arachnida; order Uropygi; family Thelyphonidae; genus Mastigoproctus; species Mastigoproctus giganteus. The sequence continues at coordinate 122,999,206 of NC_143587.1, read as the reverse complement.
GTATAAACTATTGTGCTGACTGTTATTTTTGCTTAGTTAATGTAGAGGGATACAATGCAGAGTAAGAAGGGCATTGTGTATCTTAATATTCCATCTGCCATAAGACCAGTCCCCACATGGAGATAACTTGCCACTTATATTGGATGTTGTTATATATGTTATTTTTTGGTTTTTAGGAGCATTAGCAACTAAGGCCATATTGCTCTGGGGATATGCGGTGGTCATTCCCTAACCTTTCTGCATCCTCCTGCCCACCTGGCTACGGAGGTGCCTACTTATATTGTAGCAGCAGAGAGTGCCGAAAGTGAAGCTTCTGAGGTCTACATTCCTGGAGACATTGAGTCCAGTCCTGACTGCAGCATAGTCTCAATGATCTGGCAAGAGATTTAAGTTTACCACAGGAATCTGTAAAACTATTTGACTAAGTCAAAAAATCTTCTGGCACATAGGACAATTCTATAGTTTTTTGCAGTAATATAAATTACTTAATGAACTAATTCCTAAATAGTTCATTAAGTAATTAGTTACAATCCTACACAGTGGAGACTTTTTATTGGCTCATCAAAGAGGAGTCTTAAAGGTGTATTGATCCATAATGGAAACAAATATGGTCCAATTTCAGTAGATCACTCTGTGCATTTGAAGTAAGAAAAAAAAAAAAAAAAAAGGTAAACTGCAGCCATTATCAACCCACTGCAGAATGGAAGCCTCCTCAACAATTCATGCTAAGGGAAATGGACCATAATCTGCCAGGCTGGTCCAGTGTGGGTTGGCAGATCGACCGTATTTAGCAGTCAGAGGCTTGGCTTGAACCCCAGTCTACTCAAAGAGCATGTGCTACTGCACTCCCGCTCCTGACAACTCAGGTACGGAGGCCGCTTGAAGAAGTTGTTGACAAATATTACATATGAAGAACATAGTTGGTTGGTCTGTGCTGACTTTAAAGTGATAGGCATATTATTTGGACAGCAGTTTCACTCACACAAAAATTCCTTGCTTTTTATGTGAGTGGGGCAGTTTGTTGCCTGGATCAAAGAACAGGTCATAAACCACTGGTAGACCCCAAAACTGTCCTCCTTCCACCCTTGCACATCACACTGGGTTTTATGAAAGCTTTACCTCAAGAAGGTCCCCGCTTCAACTACCTTTGTATTAAATTCCCATTGATCATCCAAGAGAAGATATTTTTGTTGGAGCGAGATTTTGAGGGAACTGTGAATAAAAGAGAAACACAAGCATGGATTAGCTTCAGGTCTGTTGCTGAGAACTTCTCAGGGGACTATAAGAATATAGTTGAAAATAGGTTGGCAAACTTCTAGAAACTGGGCTGCAACATTTTATACTCCCACATTGACTACTTTCTAGAAAGCAATACTGAAGAACTAGGTGAGAGTTTTCAACAGATGAAATGTCAACATGACGGCTGACTATTACTGGATGCTGAAAAGGGACTTGCAATAAAATCAAAGAAATACCATTGTAGATCAGTTTTAAAATGAGAGGTGGGTGTCTATTGGACTCTTTATCACATTGCTCTTTTTAGTAGTGTTTTCAACATGTATTTAAATGTAAAAGTAGCATTTTGTTATAAATTCTGCCAAAATTAATAAAAATTTGTGAAAAATCAAATTTTCTTTCATGGACTTTGAAGAAACCTGATATGATGGAAACCAGCATTAGAAAATTATTCAGAAACACCCTTTTTTGAGAAAACATCAGGAAATTTTTCTTCAAATGTAAAATTTATTTATTTTTTTGGCAACATTAATAAATGTTGATTTATTAATTTTGCCATTTATTTATTTCTGATGTCTTAGAATTTACCATGTTTCGAGAAAATTAACTCAAAACCAAACTGTCTGGCCTATCATAATGTCAGCCAAAGTGAAGTCACTTGTCAGTTCATGTATATATTTGTCTAGTAGTGTTTGCTATCCTAAGTGTAACTTCTAGTTGAAGAAAGGCTATCATGTGCTACTGTTCACAAAAATTTGCCGAATATAACTAATGTGATTAACTCGACAAATGGTAGCCATATTCCCCTCCAGAGCTGGCTGTTTATAATTAGTGTTCCACTGATATACTCTGTTATTTCATCTCTAGCTGAGAGGACAAATTGGGTGTCTACAGTAATTAGTCTCTGACAAGTCCTGTTGTGTACAAAAATTACTTTGAAACTGAATATATCAAAGCAAATATACATCTAATTTCCCCTCTAGGATATAAAGTAGATACAGGTATGTACAGTATTAACTTTTTCCAGATTCCAACATGAAATTGATAGTTCTTTGAACATATTACCTTTTTTCATAATTCATTTTGGGGATATGATCATATGAAGGAAAAGGCATATTAAATCAAGGCTGCAGTATGTATATATCCAGGCAATGGTTCCATTCAATCACTGTTAATGCCAATTTCATAATTGATTATGCCCATCACTAATTAAAAAATACAAATCATATAAGAGTAAAAGCAAAAATATATTGAAAGTTATGAAACACAAAATACTTACTGTAGGTATCATTATAAACAGATCGAATTTCTACTTTTGGAATGCCAGGACCCAAACACTCAAAAACATAATAATCCGAGGTGGGATTAAATATGGCATTGTTGTAGAGGCACATATCATTTTCATCACAAGTTAAACACTTTTTTATGCTTCCATATTTAATTTTTCTGTCTGATATAGAATACAGGTGCCTTTCTCCAGGTCTGTTTTCCTTTGTAGATAAATAATATCTATGGAGGGAAAATACAAAAAAGTTAAATTTTAAATTTCACAATAAAGATTCCAAACAAGTTACTGTGAAATTATTGTAGTCTATCAAACGTGTATAATGAGAGTTACCTTATTAATATAAGTTCTCTCTAACTTATATTAATAATCCATAGTATTACACTGACATGTAAAGCTTTTCTATTTTAATTACTTCACTATAGCATTTCAGAATTTTGTGTTTTCTGTCTTATTAATTTTTTCTTATACCAAAAAAAATATTCAATTTGAAATTATCAAATATAAATAAAAGTACTTTATTTATAAATAACCATACATAATTAATAAAGAATGGTATGTTGTTAAGTCTCTTGCTAAAAATGCAACCTACAGTGGTGGACAAAAAAACTACATCACCTTAAAAAAAGTAACATTTGTAGTGAAACGTATAAGATATTGTTTGATTACAGTCATTTTGTTTGTCACAAAGCAAAGTTATTGTATCAGATAATGCTTCTATTGCATCAGCCATTTATATAAATATGGCATTGGAAGGGTGTGCATGGTTCCATATGTTCAGTTGACACCAAGAAAAAAAAGTGTAGCTGTTGCTCTGTCCCAGGAAGGGGTTTTGATGCCAGCGCCAAGCAATACTAGGTGGTATATGACTCTCAGCATCTGGTGAAATACCACTACTCATCTCGCGCCCCTAATTATTTGCTCTATGGTTCCTTTCACTTCAAGGGTGGTACTTATGTACATTTTGTTGTTGTTTCTTTGGACTTAAATGGCACAAGAGCAGCTAGACATTAATGCACCTAATCTGCATGAAAAGTGCCATACAGATTTTTTGACTAATTTTTAAAGCACATTATAGCATCAAATCCTTTACAGATATACCTTGACTACATTTGGGCTATAGCGCGAGGCATACTTATTGTAGAAAATGAGTTAAAGGTAGCTTGCCTGTCAATGCCGAGTATGGGACAGTCAATAAATAGATGTTGAGCTGTGTATTACAGTTTGGATAATATGTGGGATTGGTAGCGTTGAATAGGTGCAGATGAGTTAGGTAGGTATGACCTATCCATAGTCTAGCAAGTATAACTTCTTGTCTGTTATCTTTGAGCTGGATTTTCATGATTTCAGGTCTTTCTTTATATGGAATAACTTGTTGTTAGTTTGGTTTCCCAGATTTGCTGCCACTTTTTTGTATATTGCTATTTAATAATAATTTGTAATCTGAGAATGGTAGTACACTGAAGGAAGGATGAATAATATATCTTCCAGTTTTGGCAGTGAAATCTGCACCCTCATTTTTCAGGATATTGCTATGACCAGGGATCCAGCATAACTTACCTATTTTAATTTAATTTGGTTAGACTATCCTTGATCTGCCTGAATAATGGATTATCATTCTTTCTCTTCCATTGTATGGCTTAAATTGCACTGATTAAATCTGTGTATATGATAGTGAGCGTGATGTTGTTGATCATGTGAAATTTAAAGTTATGATAATTGCACAGTGCTCTGCAGTAAAGCAGCTGCTGCATTCAGCTAGAAGTTTCTTAGCTATGATAACATGACTATCAGCATTAGATCCATCTGTGTACATCGGCGTGAACTGTGCATATTGGGCTGTCAATGATGCACGCAATTGTAATGTGTTCTGTTGAAGGTGATAAATCACATGGTGGTACATCCAGGGAAGCACTGTACAAGAAACAGTGGGTTGTATATCATTTAAGTTGAATTTCCAATCAGTAAGTGTAGACTGAAAACATATCCCTGTTGGTGGGATGGTTATGGTAGGCTCTGTAAAGGTTTCCCCATTTGGGGAGAAAAGTAGTTTCCAAGTTCGGTGATTTCACTGTCCATGAGTTTTGCTGCACAGCTCTTACCAAATGATTTTCTTTGCATAAATATTAGGGAAGTTTATGGCTTCAGCATAGAGGCTCTGGATCAGATGATTCATCTCTGGGTGAATGGCACATACCAAGTGCAAGCAGAAGGCCACTGTGACATATAGAATCAAACCACCAAATGGTGGCTTGATTCTATGTGTCTTTTGGTCTAGCAGAACTGCAGACTTCAGTGGCATAGATGCAAAGTGGCTTCTATAGCCGAGTGGTCAGGAGATAGACCAGAGTTCAAGCCCCTGACTGCTAAATACAGTTAATCTGCCAACATGCACTGCACGAGCATGATAGATTATGTCCATTTTCCTCATCCTGAATCATTGAGGAGGCTTCCATCTTCCAGTGGATTGATAATGGCTGCAGTTTTACAGATGTGATAGTGTAAATTGGTCAGAAACCCATATCATGGCTGATAGTACTTTTAGATGTTCAATTTTTCCATCTGTGTACATGCAAAGCAGAGGATTTTTATATGCTCGAGGATATTACACCTAGGAAGTGGAAGCTAGAAACTATAGGGATTAATTAATAGTCCAATCAGAGTTTTGGGTCTGGATGTAGTTAAGTTTTTTCATACAAAATGTATCCCAATAGTCTTTCGAGATTAGCATTAGTTGAGGCATATGATGCAAGAAAGCAAGCTTATATACAGCATCAGCCAAAAAAAAATTCCCCTTTCACCCACCCAGTCACTCCAAATGTTTATTTAGTTCAGCCTTAAATTTATTTAACCTATCAAATTCCACATCAACAGATGGAAGTTTCTTCCAGCAATCGACTACCCGATTGCTAAAGGCAAACTCCCACACATCTATTCTACACCTGTCTTCCCTGAAGGTTCTTAATCTGAGCAAGCAAAAGTATCCCATCAGCACTGAGCCTGCTCAAACCATTCAAGACCTTATACACCTAGATCAGATACCTCACAGGCGCCTAGTCTCCAGATGCTGCAACTTGCAGAACTTAAGCCGTTCTTCGTAAGTTCCTCTTTGTTCCTCTCACCAATCTTGTTGCCCTTCTCTGTACTCAACTCTACATCCTTCCTAAAATGAGGCCTCCAGACTGTGTGCAGTACTTTAGGTGTGGCCTTATATAAAGGGATAATCACCTCCTTGTCTCTGGTACCAAAATTCTTATACAGGTGACCCCCGCTTAACGCTGATAGTTCGTTCTGGAAAAACAGAGCACTAAGTGAATCCACACTAATCGAGCGCCCTATTCCCATAAGGTAACATATGTATTTGTGAGCTGCGGTCTATTCCATAGGATATTTTCTAATCAGTAATAAATGGTAGTGAAAATATGCACCAATGTCGATTAAAAATATTTAATATTCAAAATTTTGTAAATATAATTATGAGGTAATTAACTAACAAAAATCATGAATTTATTAATTTGATGGCCCTGTGCTCTCGAGTTTTCGTATCTTTGGACTGAAAAATGTGTCGATTTTGGGTTGTGCTTTGGCCCCTCTTCCTCTCATTGTACAACATCATGTAGGGATTCATTTCTTTCTTCAAATTTCTTATTACCTTGGCACTTCATTCCATGTCAGGGTCGTTCTCCCGGAAATAATCACACATTTTTTCGAGTGTTCAAAAGCTTCACTAAGTCCTTTTGTAATCAGCGACTTCATCGGTTCTTCATATATAGTATCTTGATCATCATCTCCCTCAATAGCAAGCTCTTGTTCTTTTATCATTCTCATTAGAGAAGCCATCCCTGTTGTTGTCAATCATCTCTTGTACAATGTCTTCGTTAATTTTGTGTAATCCTGCTTCTTTTCCGAGCTCAACAATTTGCGTTTTAACATTTTCAACAGAATCATCAGGTTCCTGGGAATGCTTTATGCAATTTTTCCAAACTTTCCTCCACACTCCATTCATGGTTTTCTGAGTCACTTCATCCCAGGCACTTGAAATGTTGTAGGATTTCCAAAACTCCTTTAAGCTCGGTACATTTTCAGTGTTGATGGCTTTAATAGCTTGGGAAAAGGTGTTCCTTTTGTAGTACACTTTAAATGTGGCAATTAGTCCTTGGTCCATTAGTTGGATCAGAGACGTAGTGTTTGGAGGCATGTAAAAAACTTTTATGTGATTGTTCAAGTCTTCTAAGCTCTCTTTGCTTGGGTGTCCTGGTGCATTGTCCATGATTAGAATTGCTTTATAACCAATGTTATTTTTTGCACAATATTTTTCCACTGCAGGACAGAAGAACTCAGTGTACCAATCAATGAAAAGTGGCCTGGTTACCCAAGCTTTTTTATTAGCCTTCCAGATTACAGGTAGGTTTGATTTAGCTAAACCTTTAAGAGCCCTTGGATTTTCGGAATGGTAACCTAAAAGGGGTTTTAATTTAAAATCCCCCGCAGCGTTACCACCCAACAACAAAGTTAACCGATCCTTCGCTGCTTTGAAGGCTGGCATGTTTTTTTCTTCTTTCGATATGAAACTTCTTTTAGGCATTTGTTTCAAAAAAAGACCTGTTTCATCTATATTAAAAACTTGTTAAGCAGTATAATATCCCTCTTCAATAATTTTAACAAATTTCGTTTTTGAAAGTTTTGGCTCCTTGTTGATCTGCACTTGCAGCTTCTCCCTGTATTGCTACGTTGTGCAGGTTATAGCGCTTTCTAAATCTATCAAACCAGCCCTTACTAGCGTTAAATGGTTCCACATTTTTTTCGGGGTGAGCTTCCTTCTAATATTCATATAGGCTCTTCGCTTTTTCTTTAATAATAATTGAACTTAGCGGAATTCTACACTGAATGTTGTCTTTAATAAAATTATGTAGAAGTTTCTCCATTTCAATCATAATAGCCGGCCTAGCCCTAGTCAATTTAGTTGCCTGCAGGGGAACAGCTGTTTTTCCAGCTGCTAAAATTGATTCTTTATTTTTTATGATTGTTCTTACAGTTGAACCTGCCAGTCCTAAATTATTGCACACATCCACTTGTCTTTGATCGGAATCAATTCTCTTTAAAACATCTAATTTAATTTTCAAACTCAATGTTTTTCTTACCTTTCCAATCTTTGCACCGCGTCCAGACATTGTTGCTTTTTCATTCTTATCCGCCATAACTCTCTGCAAATGTAACTGCATTGCACTGATTGTGATACGATGTTTGAGTACAGTAAACTGTCAGTATTTCTAAAACTGTATGCACTGAATGATATTTAGAATTCCTCTGGCAAGTGAGCTGAAGACGGTGACAAATGTTTTATTTATCTGAAAAGTTCGATTTTACCATACAGTAAAATCAAATTATTGCACGAAAAGTACTGTAATCAATTATGGTGTGAGTCATGGAGAATGTTTTTGGAATTTCCAAAACAGTAAAACAAACAAATTTTATGTACTTCGGGTGACCACAAGGTCAGAGGAGTTCAGAAGGCAAGAGAATACTGTACAAGAAACAGCACCGCATTTAGCACTTATGGGATTGATTGTGTGAAAAACATTTCACAAGTTATAGTTCCCACAGTAAAACAAAAGAAGAGATAGGGAGCAAATCTATTTTTCAATAGGGTATACAGTATCTTTCTATTACAGGTCAGAACAGAAAATGCAGACTTCGTAACAGCATATGACACTGGATGATAAATTTTTTCAGCTTGTGTACTAAAAAAGAATTTCTCACTTGAAACTATCCACACCAAGAAAATAGAGCATATTCAAAGTTTCAATTTTGTACATAGAGTAGAAATTATAAAAATAATTACTGTAGTTAATTTCATGGTGGCTATTTTCTCCTTTTGCCAAAAAAAAAAAGCCTTAAAAACAGGCTGGACTGAAGACGGACTTTCCAAAAATTCAATCTGTATGCTAGTAAAATAGCATGACAGTGTTATAGTCAGATACGGGTTATAATATAAGAACAGCGTAAAGCGAGCCGCGTTATAACGGGGGCCTGCTGTATATCATTGAAAAAACTCCATGACCTGCTCTGGCAGCCCATCTGACTGCACAATTACCCCCAGGTATTTTTTCATTCTCCACCTTCCTTAATGTAGTACCACACAGTTGATATGTTTCTCTTGGGTTACTGCTACCCATATGCAGTACTTTGCATTTGTCAATGTTAAATTTCAGTTGCCACTTTTCTACATCCTGTTGCAGTAGCAAACTTGGACATTAAGCCTGATATACCTTCATTGAATCACTGATAAATACACAAAACAACAATGGTCCCAGCACCGAATCATGGAGGATTCCACATATAGCAGCATCCATTTATTACCACTCTCTGCAGTCTCCCACTAAACCATCCCTTTATCCATTGCAGCAATTTGCCCTTAATGCCATTCCAGAAAGTCTTGTCTGACCAATTTGATTGGTCAGACAAGACTTTCCCCTTAACAAACCCACGTTGTGTCTGAACTATTACTGCAGCCTTGTCTAGGTGATACTGTATCACCTCTTTAACCAGTAACTGCATTATTTTCCCTGGAACAGAAGTTAAACTAATAGATCTATAATTATTTGGGATACAATTTGCACATCTGCAGTCCATGGGGACCTCCCCTGACTCTATGTATGGTCTCATAATTATGGCTAAAGGTTTGCTTACTTCCCTTGCTGCCTCCTTCAATATAACTGGATAGATTCCATCTGCCCCAGGTGCCTTTTTTATGTTTATCTTCAACAATTTCTCTTCCACTTTGCTCTCAGTTATTACAATATCACTTAGCTCCCTGTTAGAGTTTGATATCTACTGGCATTCCCCTCCTTGAATAACTCCTCGTGTGAAGGTAGATACAAAATACTCATTCAGTTTATCAGCTACTTGAGCAGGATCATCAATGGTCGCAACAAACCATGTTAAGTGGACCAATCTGATTCATCCCCTTCCTTCTAGAGTTTACCTAAGTAAAGAACTCTTTGCTATCTTTCTTTGCATCCTTTGCTAAAGATTTCTTGTAATCTGATTTTGCCTGCCTAACCTCCTTTGTGACTTGATTACAGACTAGCTTGTTTCATCTGAAATTTATATGCATCCTAAGCATTTTTCTTCTCTGTCACAAGCATCATTAATTCATCTGACATCCATTTAGGCCTGAACCTTGCCCTAAACAGTATTTCTTAGTTGGTATGAAAAGCCTGGTAGCATTAAGTCCCTGAAGTCTTCCCATTTAGAATTCACCGTTGGTAACATCATCAGTTGAACCCACTGCATAGAAAATAAAAACTATCTGAGACCACTATAGTCACCTTTACGAAAACAAAAACCCTTCTCTTTACCCTTGATGGTAATTACATCTTTAAGTAAATCCCACATCAATACATTGTGGTCCTGTCACCTAGTGGTTCCTTTACCTGCAATTTCTTAATGCATGAATAATCACTACTGATAATCAGATCAAGAGTAGTATTCCCTCTATTTGCCCCTCAAACATGCTGCTGTAGAAAACAATCCTCCAATAAATCCACAAAAGCCTTGCTAGTGTGCGAGCGACCAACTCACAAGTTCCAATCAATATCTGGAAAGTTGAAATCCCCCACGGGGGGAAGGATTTTCCCACAATTCTAGATCATACAGGTCCTCCAACATTCCATATCTTTATGCAATGGAAAAGCCTTTTCCTCTGTCAAAGAGTATCATAACATGATGTTGTTTTCAGACAAAAGCATTGCAATGTTTATTTCTGATTGAACCAGTAGGTTAAGGGTTGATCTACCTTCACAAAAACACACTGCATGGGGTTGAGGAGATCATGTTGTAATAGGAACCAGGTCAATCGAGCATTGATCATTTTTTCAATGACCTTGCTAATAAAGCTAGTCAGAGCAATCGGTCAGTAGTTCTGAGGATTGGTAGGATCTTTTTCAGGTTTTGGTAAGGCCAGAATATAAGCATGGTGCCATTTTTCCAGGAAAGCACTCTATTATAGAATAATAGTGCCTGGAGAGTTGGTTCAATGAGTTGGGAATTCATTATGTAATGAATTTCATCAGATCCGGCCGCACTGCACTTGGTGGTAAGCAGAACTTGATGCAATTCTGCCAGCAAAAATGGAACGTTGTATGAAGTGCTGTGCAATGTTTCAAAGTTTTATGGCGGTGCCGTTTTTCGGCTTTGGTTTTTTGCTTCTGGAACTGAGGTGAGTATGTAACTGAAATTTCTGCAAAAGTTTCACCAAATACTGATATTTCTCAAAGTATTGTAACATCATGACCATGTACAATTACTATAGGAAGGTTGGTGTGTGGATGCTTAGCATACAGTCTCTTTGTTATTCTGATAGTGAAAAACCTTCATGCTTTATTCTTTTCTGGATTGCTAGATTTGCTGTTTATACAGATCCCCAGTAGCTCTATCAAAGCACCATTTTGTAATCTGGTTGGAAAAGTGGGAAATGCTGGTGCCAATGTGGCATATTATTGTTGAGCATAAAGAAACATCTATGACTGAAGTAGATCCAGTAAGAAAATGTGTTCTGCAGTATTCAAGGCTATCAGATTATTATGATTGAGTATTTTTTCAATTGTTTGCTATCATTTCTCCAGATTTATTTTCCCACAGAGGGCAGTGACTAGTAAGTCTCCAAGTATACAGTAGGGTTGGGGAAGTTGCACCACTAGTTCTTCTAAGGCAGTGTAGCTTATGCTGCTGCGATCAAAGTTTATATTGATTCCAGCTGTGACTGCCTCAAGGTGTTGGTTGGTTTTATTGGTGCATTAGCAACTAAGGCTATGATGTGCCAGCTCAAGGTGTATCTTTAGTGCAATTGGTTTTGAAGGTATCAGAGGGCTAATTATAAACACTACCCCTCCATGTGCCATACGTTCAAATTATGTGTAACACGATCTTGTCAATGTCTTATGCAGTTCTGGAGTGAGGTGGTTACCTGTGGAGTCAGGTTAGTTTCTTGCGGGCAAATGGCAGTGGGGTTATATTGCATGGGGAGATCTCAGACATTAGGAATATTTAGATTGGGATTTAGAGGAGCCTCGATTTGTTTCTGAGTGGATTATTCTTCCAGATCTGGATTTTTGTCATTCAGTTCTGTGTTGCCCCTTTTATGGAAAGTACGGTTTTCCGGTGTCCATGTCCTCCTCTTTGGTAAACAGTCCCAGAATCTGGTATCTTTGTTTGATTTGTGTCAGGGACTATGGGTGCACTAGTATCCAATTAGGAGACAGCAGCTGGTTTTATGATTATCAGTGTATTTACTGCCCTACTTAGTTTATTGGAATGGTGATCAACGCTGACCCTCATCCACTGAGCTAGAGATTTGCTAGGTGGGATGATTACTTCAGTTTGGATGGCAATTGATATCCTTTTCATGGTTGGGACTTTTTGGTTTCCTGATATGTTATGTTCAATTTTATGTTGTATAATTTTTTTTTGTTTCCAGAGGGGACACTCCTTGGAATAGGCAGGATGTACTTGACTGCAGTTCAGACATTTGGGTATTTTGGCTGTGCATAGTAGATCCATAGGTGGCAGGCTTCCTTGCAGATTGCTTGCAATTGTCCAAACTTCTGGCACTTGTAGCAATGTAAGGGGTTTGAGTAGACAGCTTAGGTGGTCTGGGATTATCAAAGATGAGAATTATGTTATGTTATGTGTAGGAACTAACGTACTGTCTTGATTATTCATTATTCTTCTCATCGCTCCCGGATCATGCAATTTTTGCTTCAGTTCTTCATCTGATCATGTCCAACTCAGTAATGACACCTTCTGATGTATTCAGAGAGGCATGGGGAAAACAATGACAGGTGTTCCACCAAAAGTTGTGATTTTTTTTCCAACTTTCTACTACCAAGTCCCCTGATTTCAAGCGATTAACTGTCTTTGGAATTCCTATTGCACTTTCTAGGCAGGATACAGTTTTCCAATAGGTTGGTCTTGTGTTGAATGGATGATGAGGAACATTGGATTCTGTCTGAGACAGAGCCAGATGGGTTAAAACTGTTACATTCTGGTCTGTGAACCCAGTGGTTTTTGGAATTGGGACCTCTTCGCATTTTTCCTAGGGAAGAAATTATCCCCACCACATGGAGGCAGTACTGGATTAGCATTAAGAGTAGGAAAAATAAAAAAAGATAAATGTTACTTTCCTTTCTTATCTAGTAAAGTACTTTCTTTACTATGAGCTGTATAAAGCTATAATAAGGAAATGATTTTAAAGAAAGAGTGCAAAGTCACTTGATCACAAAATTGCTTGGCATCTGGAGCCTATGCACATGTCTGCTCTGATATTCTTAATTTGGAATTTCCTCTTCCTTAAAATCTCTCTCTACCCCATTTTGACAAATTCATCCACTGCCTTAACTGTACAAATCACTTTGAACTCTGACTTCTTTCTCTGAAACTAAAATTTTTAGAGTCTAACTTACCTGACAGTGAGGTAATTTTACTTGATGATTTTAATGTTCACAACTCCAGCTGATTGAGATACTACACACAGCTTGTTCATTTACCTAACAGAATAGCATACAATCCTAACCATAAACCCAATAGTTAGAAAAACTGCCATACACTTGCCTGTAATGTTATAATTGTACAGTACATTATATAACATTTATACTAAATTAATAAATACAAGTGTGTGTGTGTGAGAAAACTGAAGTAATCAGGGTTGTTAAAGATATTTGTATCTGAGAAATTGCAGAACTAGTATTTTACTTGATCCCACAGGGCAGGGTTATTCTTAAGAATATCAATAAGACTGATCACGAATTCAAGATAGTGTAATTTAAAAGCTGATCCTCAGCAAATAGTGAATACAAACATACGGTGCCCTAACTATAATAACAAGCTGGCTTCTATGATATGTGCCAGAACAATCAATAAATTAAGATATTATTATTAGCATATGGTGCAAGGAAGCCTGAGACTTATGCTGCACCAGCCAAAAAAAAAAAAACTCTGAATTACCATGAGAGAGAGAGGGAATCACCAAGATAGAGTAGAATGATGATATCCAGCTCAGGACCCTGGGTGTGCCAAGCCCATACTCACCAGATGTGAGCCAATGGGGTAATATATGGGTATTAACTTAAAGTATATCATTAAGAATTTAAATTCTCACTCCCTTCAAGAGAATGAGAATTTAAGATATTTTATGATGTTAATCAAAAAAGATTCCATGATTTATTAAAAAAAAAAAAAATTGTCTCTTACCAGGTAACTGTATACTGAAGTAGTCCCCCACTGAGATTTGATATAGTGTGTACAATTATTTTGCCACTTTGCAGACCCTGATTTGGGATCACATTCAGTATGTGATGCAAACCCTTAGCGATAATTATGAGAGCATCCTTGGACTCAGGGGAGGTCCCCAATTCACAAACGGGGATCGAAGGATGACACAAGTAATTACAGAGCAGTTAGTTTTTTTCTAGGTAAAATAATGGAGTCACTGGTTAAAGATGCACTGCAGGATCATCTAGACAAGACTGCAGCAATAATTCAGACAGAGCATGGGTTTGTTAAGGGAAAGTCTTGTCTGGATATTATGATGTGGTTACAAAGGAACTGGATTCAAAAAATAATTTTGATTTCATATACTTGGATTTCAGGAAAGCTTTTGACACTGTTGCGCATGGAAGACTATTGTACAAACTGGAGCAGAATGGTATTAAGGGTAAGTTGCTACAATGGATAAGAGGGTGGTAATCAATGGGCACTGCTCTTCATGGACTAATGTTATTAGTGGAGTCCCACAGGGTTCAGTGTTGGGTCCACTGTTGTTTTGTATATTTATCAATGATATTGATGAAGGTATATCAGGCTTAGTGTTGAAGTCTGCAGATGATACAAAGGTGGGCAGGGTTGTTAATGGCAGTGTGCTACTGCAACAGGATCTAGGGAAGATGGGCTGAGAAATGGCAACTGAAGTTTAACATTGACAAATGCAAAGTATTGCATATGGGTAGATGTAAATGTGTGGTACTACACTTAAGGTGGTAGAAAATGAAAAAGGACCTGGGAGTAATTGTGCAGCCAGATATGAAGTTTTCTGAGCAATGCGGACAGGCTGCCAGAGCAGGTCATGGGGTTTTTGTCAATGATATACTGGAATTTTGCTAGTAGGAAAAAGGAGGTGATTGTCCCTCTGTATAAGGCCACACCTTGAGTACTTCATACAGGTCTGGGGGGCCTTATTTTAGGAAGGATGTAGATTTGCTTGAGTGTGTACAGAGAAGGGCAACAAGATTGGTGAGGGGAATGAAGGAATCCTCTTACCAAGGGAGGCTTAAGTTCTGCAAATTGCAGCGGCTGGAGACTAGGCACCTGTGCAGTGTATAAGGCCTTGAATGAGTTGAGCACACTGAATTCTGATGAGATTCTTCCACTTGTTCAGATTACAAACCTAAGGGGTATAAATTCAAACTGAGGAAAGACAGATGTGCAGAAATCTGCCTTTAGCCAGCAGGTGGTTAATTGCTGGAACAAACTTCCATCTGTGATTGTGGAAGTTGATGGGTTAAATAAATTTAAGGAGAAACTGGACAAACATTTAAAGCAAATAGTTGTGTGAATTTCTTTTTCGGCTGATGCTACATAAGCTCATATGCCACGATTTTTTCTAGTTCTAGATCTGCGAAATCTATCTTTTCAATGCAAAATGTTTAGTTACGGTAGCAAGACAGATCCATTGGTATAGGGGAGGGCAGTCATATTATAAACTGACTTTAGAGCTTCCTTGTCAAAATTTTAGATCTAGTTCTTGAAAGCAAAATTTGCAAATTAAGGACAAGATTTTTGGTCATTTGAAAGACCACAGAGAAATGCTGCTAGTCTCAAGGAGGGAGACCATTTTGAATTGAAACTGTCCATATAGATTTCATACCTGGTGCAAATATCTATTATTATAAATAATCTTGAACTGTGTGTTACTTTATTGTGCACTGATACTGATCTGTCTGAATTAAGTTTCTTAGCCCAACTGCACAAAAGTGATTCATCAAAGTTCAAGGCATCATAAATCAACTTCTAAAGATGCTCTGGCAGGATAGAAATGGGCCAATCATAAATAGCAAAGCTCACGATTGTTCAACCAAATGTGCTATTCCAATTGTTGAAGATAAACACAAGAAAGGCACCTGGGGTGGATGGAATCTATCCAGTTATATTAAAGGAGGCAGCAATGGAAGTAAGCAAACCCTTAGCCATAATTATGAGAGCTTCCTTGGACTCAGGGGAGGTACCCATGGACTGGAGATGTGCAAATGTGACCCCAATTCACAAAGCAGGATCAAAGGCTGACACAAGTAATTATAGACCTGTGAGTTTAACTTCTGTTCCCGGAAAATTAATGGAGGCACTGGTTAAAGAAGCACTGCAGGATCATCTAGACAAGACTTCAGTTATAGCTCAGACACAGCATGGTTTTGTTAAGGGGAAATCTTGCCTGACCAATTTGATTGGATACTATGATGCAGTCACAAAAGAACTGGATGCAGGGAATAACTTTGATATTATATACTTGGATCTTAAAAAGGCTTTTGATACTGTTGCACATGGAAGACTGCTGCACAAATTGGAGCAGTGTGGCATTGGAGGCAAATTGCTGCTATGGATAAAGGGGTGGTTGAGGGGGAGAAGAGACAGAGAGTGGTAATCAATGGACACTGCTCATCGTGGACTAATGTTATTAGTGGAGTCCCTCAGGGTTCAGTATTGGGTCCTTTATTGTTTTCTGTATTTATAAATGATATTGATGATGGTATATCAAGCTTAATGTCCAAGTTTGCAGATGATACGAAGGTTGGCAGGGTTGTCAAGGACACTACTGACACTATGCTGCTGCAACAGGATCTGGAAAGGTTGAGCAGATGGGCTGAGAGGTGGCAAATGAAGTTTAACATTGACAAATGTAAAGTACTACATATGGGAAACAGCAACCCCAGAGCAACGTATCAACTCTGTGGTACTACACTGACAGTGGTAGAGAATGAAAGGGACCTGGGGGTGGTTGTGCAGGCAGATATGAAGTTCTCTGAACAGTGCAGATGGGCTGCAAGAGTAGCTCATGGTGTATTGTCAATGATATATAGGAATTTTTCTAGCAGGGATAAGGAGGTGATTATTCCCTTGTATAAGGCAATGGTCAGGCCACACCTAGAGTACTGTATACAGGCCTGGAGACCTCATTTCAAGAAGGATGTAGAGCTGCTGGAACGAGTACAGAGAAGGGCAACAAGATTAGTGAATGGAACAAAGGGGTACTCTTATGAAGGAAGGCTTAAGTTTTGCGAATTACAGTGTCTGGAGACTAGACACCAGCGAGGTTATCTGATAGAGGTGTACAAAGCCTTGAATGGTTTGAGCATGCTCAATGCTGATGGGATTCTTCCTCTTGCTCAGAATAATCACCTGAGAGGGCATAAATTCAAATTGAGGAAAGACAGATGTAGGATAGATGTGCGGAAGTTTGCCTTTAGCCAGCGGGTGGTTGGTAGGTGGAACAGACTTCCATCCCTTGTCGTGGAAGTTGATAGCCTAAATAAGTTTAAGGCTCGGCTGGACAGGTATTTCGAACGAACAGAGGGGTGAAGTGGAAGTGGTTATTTTTTATTTATTTATTTTACTTTAATTTTTTTGGCTGATGCTGCATAAGCTTGCTTTCTTGCATCAAATGCCTCTACTAATGCTAATGCTAATTGCAGAGAAGGTTTTAGGAGACATTATAAAGAGCTATACAATAACCAAGGATTACAACACTAGCAAAATAGAGGGTGATGAAAGCACAGGAATTCTCTTTTTCTTTTGTGAAACATTCTTTCTGACATGATATTGCAAAGGGGATTGTCTTTGTTTGATGTATGAGGATATTAGGTGCCAATTTGGCATTGTTATGAGCCTTTATGAGAGCTTAGAAAACATGATGAATGCCATTAAAAGATTTGAATTGGGCTGGGCCCATCAGGCAACACAGCAGCAACTCCCAAAGCAGAATGTACTGGTCCCACAGGAGCTATTTTTGTTGTCGGTGACTCTATTGTCAGGGAAACGGCAGGACCAGGGTATGTCTTCCAGGGATAAAAGTTCATAATGTTGTAGAGCAGATATCTTTTTTTAAGGACACAAGGTAATATTGTTGTACACGTTGGCATTAATAACATTAAGAGTAGGAGATTGCAGACTTATAGGTCAATGTTGAAAAAAATGTCACAAGTTAGTATTAAATTTGAAAGAGTCTGCCCAGACAAGATAGGAGGGAGCATATGATGAGAGCCTTAGATTTCAGTCAATTCAGCCCTGGAGAGATTGCTCATGAGGCAGAATTTTTCAAAGCTTGGTCTGTGTTTGTTAACAGGAGTGACTGCTTCTACAGGGATGATATACACTTAAATAGAAAGGGCACAAGAATATTTGTTGAGGCAGTGTTAGGTGGGTTGGAAACTGCTAGCTTGGGGGGGGGGGTTTCACAAACTAATAGATTAACAGGAGGTAGAAGTGATTCTTGCACTGCTTTGGTTGGAATGAGCAGCATCCCGGTGGGGATTTCATGGATTGTTGGGAGTTATCACTGAACAAGTAAATACAGGAGGCTCACATCTCGTGAGTATGGGCTTGGCACACTCAGGGTCCTGAGCTGGATATCATCATTCTTCTCTTTCTTGGTGATTCCCTTCTACTTTTGACTCTCTCAGGGTAACTCTGGAATTTTTTTTCGGCTGGTGCAGCATAAGCCTCAAGCTTCCTTGCACCATATAGCTAATAAATATATGCCAAGATGCATGTGTACTTTCATGTACACCAATGCTAGGAGCATATTAAATAAATTTGGTGAATTTGAAGTGCTGGTCAGGATATCAGATACAAGGAATGTGGGAAGTATAATGCAGAAGCAAAGACAGACAGGATAAAAAGGGGGGGAGTAATGTTCTTAGTTAAGAAGCATATAAAATATAAGGCATTGCGATGTTGACATCAGTTTGATGTAACACAAGCAATTGGAAAGCAAAAATGAGCATAAGAGTGAGTTATAGGCCTAATGACTCTGATGAGTACAATGAACAACTGTATAGATAAATAGTGTGGGCTAGTAAATCAGAACGTCTTATAATGGGGGATTTAACTTTACAGATATTGACTGGAACTTGTGGGGGTGGACATTTGCACACACTATCAAGACTTTTTTGGATTTATTAGATGACCGTTTTTTGCAGCGGCATGTTAGAGAGAATAATATTCATGCAGTTATCACAATGTATTGATTTTGGATTTACTTAAAGATGCAACTACAATCAACAATAAAGGGAAGGGTTTTTACTTTCATAAAGCTGACTACAGTGGTCTCAGAAAGTTTTTAAATTCTATACAGTGGGACCAACTGATGATGTCGCCATCAGCAAATTCTAAATTGGCAGCATTCAAAGAATTAATCATAGTAGGCTTTTCATACCAATAAGAAATATTGTTCAAGGTTTAAGCCTAAATGGATATCAGATGAACTAATGAGACCCATGGCAGAGAACAAAAAATGCATGGGATAATTTATAAGCCTGTAGTAGATATAATGTAGGGAAAGCAAAAGCAGATTACAAGAAACTTTGTGAAAGACGCTACTAGAAGGAAGGGGGTGAATCAAATTGGTACAATTGTTGCTGACAAACTGAATGAGTATTTTGCCTCTACATTCAGACACAAGGAATTTTTAGGGGATGCCAGAAGTTTATCAAACTCTAACAGAGAGCTAAATTATTTTGTTATAAGTGGGAGCAAAGTGGAAGAGAAATTGTTGAAGTTAAACGTAAGAAAGGCACTGGGGTGGATGGGATCTATCCAATTATAATAAGAGAAGCAGGAAAGGAAGTAACCAAACTCCTAGCTATAATCATGAGAGGTTCCTTCGGACTGAAGATGTGCAAATGTATCCCCAATTTGCAAAAAGGGCTCAAAGCATGATATGAGTTTATTTATCTTCTGTTCCACGGAAAATAATGGAGTCACTAGTTAAAGAAGTAATGCAGAATCATCTAGACAAGATTGAAATTATATTTCAGACACATCATGGGTCTGTTAAAGGGAAATCTTGTCTGAACGATTGGATACTACGACAAACAGAAAGGAACTGGATGGAAAAGGCTGGATACACAAAAATGATTTTGAGATCATATATACTTGGATTTCAGGAAAGTTTTTGATATTTGACCATAATAATCCCCTGCTACCAATAATGAAGTGTTGAATATCCTTCAGATCACAAAACAACAGCTGATCATAGCCATCAATTCTCTACCTGCCTCATCAACCACTGGTGATGATGGAGTTCCCCAGTTCATGCTCAAATGCCTAAGTCCGTATATTTTTCAACCAGATTTTCCCACAGCAGTGGAAAAACTATCTCATCAAACCTTTAGCTAAATTTCAGTCGCCATTGCAACCTAAACACTACTGACCCAACTCCTCGAGAAGGCCTTGCTCCCCATCCTCACTAAGCAGATCTTGCCCAGTAAACCAACTTCTCACTCTCCTGGAATGCCACTTCCAGATCACAAGGAACATACTATGCTTTCTCTCCTCTCTGTTGCATGACAGAATTATAAAGCTTCATACAGGAGATCGCACCCTTACAAGATCCATCACCGAAGGAGTTCCACAAGGAGAGGATCCTTTGGGCCTTCTGTTTTCATCTATTGCCTCCCCACTGGTTGCACATTCTCGGTGTCTACTGAGCTATGCAGATGATATCAAGATACTCACTCCCATCATCCCCAGTCAACACCTAGATCTGGTAAAAGCGGAAATTAACAACACTCTCACCGCAGTCACATCTTATCTCTGCCGTCTGAATTCATTGAAGCAAACTCCTTCATCTCTCTCCAGCCTTCAGTCGGCAACATCCTCATCCCAGTTGTGACCAGCCATCGTGATCTAGGCATTGTATTCAACTCCAAACTTCGATTTAATGCCCACACAGACATACTCCTCACACGTGCTTCAAGACTCCGGTGGATAGCAAAACAACATATCCTACATATCACCGATAAAAAGACAATCGTGAAGTATATAAGAACAGTTATCTTTCCACCTTTACTCTATGTTGCTGAAATTTGGGAGTCAGTGGCACCATCAATAAAGAAACCACTCTTTGTTGCAGAATTCTGGCTCCTAAAATGGGCCAACAGAAAGCACAACCTTCCAGCTCTGATTCGCACCATGCAGCTTGCCAACTCTCTTGGGATTCCATGGCTTCCCACCTTAATCGACAACCAATGCCTCCTAGCAACAGGCATAATTGCAACACCTTCATTCTGGGATACCTGTGGCTGGAGGATTCCCCCTGCTGCCCTTAGGGCCAATCTCGAGCTCTACTCGCGTTCAGCATGACTCCATCTCTCAGACAGGTTCCTTCCTCAGCAGATGCTCAAGCAAACCCAGGCACTTGACGCTGACATAACATACCGGAAAAAAATTATGACTACCAGGACTAATCAGCAATGACTGATGTGTACCTTGCATCTGCTCCTGTCTGATTGAGCTGGTGCTCTTATCTTGATGTTAAGCCAGCTCGATTAGAACTAACTCTCGTGAGGAGTTCTCTCCTTTGTATTAAAATATGTTTTCATTTGTATATAATTGTTCGAGTATCCCGGAAATATTGGGAGGCTGTAAACTCCTGCCTTTATGGCGGTGAAGGGCAATACAAATTATCTCTGTAAATGTCATAATGGAAAGATAACGTTTTTTTTAATGCCAGTTATCAAAAAAGTAAACACAGTCAAAGCTCTTTATTGCAACCCTTTTTTCTATGTTCCAGCACATTATAACACCCCATGTGCTATAGGTCTCAGCTAAATTTTCCCATTAAATCTAATGCTATTGTACATTCTTTATAATGACAAAAAAATTTCCATCATGCTATCATGTTTTTATTATGATAGTTGTATTTCAAAATGAAAAATAATGCTAATTTATTGCCCACGACATCATTCATTGGCAAAATGAAATTAACTTCAACTAAAAGTTCATTTCATTGTATAGTACGGTTCCATGAAAGAACAGAACAGGGGAAAAATAAAACATTTATAATTGTCATATCTCTATATGTTGTATAGATTTTAAATCACTGCCGGTTGTCCATTCGGCATAAAAACATCAATGTATAGTTCTAAAACATTTAAATGAACAAGTCCTTCATAGACTCCCCGTGGCTCCTTATCGGTTTTTTGTCAAAACTTATCCGGATGTAAGGAATAATGGAATGAAACATTTTCATTCTAGCAAAAATAAACTGTGTGCCTACATTTCCAAGGATACTAAGTAATTACAGAGGTTGACAATTTTCTAGATTTGTCTTTATAAATTTAAAGAATCAATTTATAAAGACAAATACTTTTACCATTACGCACCAAACAGGATAAACACTTTTCAGGTGTGCCTCTGCATTGCAAGTTGTGAACAACTCATCCCAGGTAGGTAGGTACTTCTTAAGAACTGAGCGGCTTACCAGATTATAGGATTACCAGGAATAGGTACCCTTTCACTCAACGCCCCTAATACAGTTTCTAGTAAGTTCACAATATAACACTTTTACTTAGTGTCCTTTTGCATCTTCTGTTAGATATTTCGCGTGGCATTTGAATTTTTGTTGTGAAAACGTCTTAGCAATTGTATCACCAGTTTGCCAAAATAAAAGGGTGATCCATCTTCTACATATTCACTGTAGACATACAATTTATTCGCAAGGTAAGCATTCATACGCATTTATGATCATATCGGCGGTTACTTATCTGCCCATATAATCTACTAGTTAGTTTAGTACTATGACAAAGTTTGAATGTAAAATTTATTTTTTAATAGATCTATTATCATGGAATTTTCACAGAAAGGAAATCAAGTTCTACTGTACCAAGTATAGGGAACACGGGAGTGGAGTGATTACCTGGAGAGGTCCCACAACACTGCCATGATTCTAATCATCAAAAAGCACAGGCAAACATTTTAAAGGCTAGGATGAAGCAAGACATGAAGGCAGTTGGTGCAACTCCAAGGAATGTTATGGGAAATATTTTATCAGAAGTGAATAGGGATGTTTTGGAGCACTTAACAAAGCAATCCTCACTCACGCAAAGTCTTTTTAAACATAAAGAAACTATTTATATTCCCAATCCAGCTACAACTGATTTTCCTATCCCAGAGAAGTATGATATGGGAGTTGATTACCCAGAAAGAATACTGGCAATTGGGAATGATGATCTGCTCTCAGAATTAGACAAGGATGTCATTTATGGAGACGGAACATTTGATAAAGCATTTAACATGTTATGCTAAGATTGGCAATTCATATCCTCCATGTATTTATTTTCTTTTGCAAAAAAATAATATGGATACATGCAACAATTGGTGCCCAATATAATACCCCAAAAGATTCTGCTGGACTTTGAAAAAGCATGTATGTCTGCTGCTCAAGTTGCTTTTCCACAAACAGAAGTAAAAGGGTGCTACTTTCACCTTTGCCCGTGTTAATTAGGAAGATCAACAGTGTTGGCTTAAAGTGAAGTGTATGAGTCTGATATTGACATGAAGTTTAAACTGACATCCCTACCTGCTCTCTCCTTTGTGCCAATACCAGATGTAAGAACTGTCTTTGACCAACTAGCTGCCACATTTCCAGATGAGGATAACTACAATGAAGTTCTCACATATTTCTTCTCAACCTACATCGAAGGAGTTGCAGGAAGATCACCTCTCTTTCCAGTTAGAATATGGAATCATTTTGAGGCTGCTGCTGCTGAGAGATGTCCTAAGACTACAAATTGTTGTGAAGGTTTTCACAATGCCTTAAACTCATTGTTTCATTGCAGTCACCCAAGCATTTGGAACCTATTAGATAGATTAAGACGATATATAGCTTGCCAGCTCATACAGGTTGCCCAGAAGTCAGAAAAAAGAGGTATGGGACCCTTAGTAATCAAGTGGCAATAGTTATGCAGGAATATCAAAATCAAGAAGATAAATTGAGGTTTTTACGCCGAATGGCCAACCTGCAGTGATTAAATTTTTTTTTATATATATATGACAAAAATAAATGTTTTTTTTTTTCACTGTTCTGTTTCTTCCGGTTACCGTATAGTACATATACACTGTGTTTATAGACATGGCTTTATGAAGTAGGCAGTTCTGCCAATTCAAAGACAAAAATCAAGATTTTACAAGCTGTAGATAATGGCATATGTTCTAAGAGTACACCATTATGAAAAAATAAAAATAAAAATTCAGAGGAATCTGCTGCACTGAGTATGAAAGGAGAAATAACTGGTCTTGGAATGGCTAATAATGATATGTGCAAAAATATTACTGAAGGCTGAATCGTTTGCTCATTGAATGATTATTGAAGATTTCTAGTCTTTCGATGATGGATCCAGAAATTAAAGACTCATCATGGACTGTCTTTCAAAAACATGTGCAATCATCAATATTGAAGCTTCAAGGGAATGGAAGGAGAATTGTTTAAAAAATGCTATAGAAGAAAGAATGAATCTTCAAACTTGGAATGATTGTCAGGACAAATCACAAAGATGCCAGTATCTAAACAACCAGCCACATGTGGTCAATTGCTGTGGTGAGCATTTTGTCTCATCTCGTAACAACAGTGATGCAGCACAGTAACCCAGCTAACCAAATATCCACTGTGTACTCACTGTGAGAACACAAGAAACTGCCCCTTGCAACAGTATGCCAACACCAACACTGGATCACTGATGTGTGGAAATCTGTTGCTGGCTAGTCTGATGAATGCCATTTCCAATTCTATCATGCTGATGGGCATATCCACATGTTGAAAATACAATGTGAGGTCATGGACTTGGAAGCAGTGATGTTATAGTTTGGTGACTTCTTTGTGGCATGCCCTGGGTCCTCTAATCACCATTAATCAACAGTTCACTCAATGGGAATGCCTTTCTATTGCTGTTGATAAGTGGATCCCTTCGTGAAACAGTGCATCCTGTACAACTTTAGTGTCTATCAACAAGAGAATGAGCCACACAAGACCTGGCAATTGCTAATTAGTTTTGGAAACATGACAATGAATTTTCCATCCAAACTTACTTGATCTTAACTCAATTGAGCAAGCTTGGGACCTACTGAAAAAGAACATGCAATAGTACAATCATGTTTAACTCTACTACAGGACAATCACCTTGTAGAGTCCATACCAAGATGTGTATAGGCAAAAGGTGGCCTCATGATGTATTATGTAGATGTCGCTAATGCAAAGCCAACTCAGTGTATATATGTGATTTACAAATTAACCTTACTACCCGATACAATCAATGTATTATCTTCATTTTCTTGTTTAATATTGTAATTCTACAGTATTACATTAAAAGTTATACCTTTTCTTTGTTCTTTCTGATGGTTTTATGAACCAGCAATGTAATGTTTTTCTCATTCCCCTGGGGATTGATATAAAGAGCTTTGCCTGTAGTATATTTCAACATTTAAAAAAAAAAAAAAGTAAATTTTATAAATATTTTGTTTAAATGAATAATAGATAATAAGTTGTTCTTACACATTGCTGGTTCCCCTATGATAGCTCAAAATTTTAGTTACATCATATTTTCCATCTGTGAGGAATGCCACCAGCTTTGTCTGTGAAAAGGAAATCACATAAATATATTTTAAAAGCACACAAAGAAATTCAAAAAAATTTTTACATAGCATGCTTGATCTTTCTCCCCCCCACCATTTATACTGATGGGGCGCAGTTTAAATGAATAGGAGAAAGAAGTTTCTCTATGTCAAAAGCACAAACATATAAGATAACATATGTTCTTGTGGTACATATTTAATCTTAATGACAAAGTTTAATTTCTCATGAAAGGGCACAATTAAATTTTATAGAAGCTAGTTATCTAAAAATACTGAAAAGTAAAAGAGGAAAAACTTGTTGCAAACCACAGGTTTTCAACCCAAAGTGTAATTTTTTACCTTAGTAGAGCCACTACTTTTCTGAGGTATAAGTAATAAAAGGCACCACTGCCATGTTGACATGATGCAAAAGAGTCATGTTTCCAGAGTAGGAAGAAGCAGCACTACATGAAAGACAAATAGTGAATAAAACCTTTGTTTTATTTGGATTTTATTGAATTCACAGATAAAATGTTAATACTGCCTGGTGTTCAATATACATGTATGGGTTTTGTGACTTGCAACATTTTGCCATTATGTCTCACCGATACATTATTTCTGTACAAACGCAGAAAAACAGAGGCTTCATTCACTATTTATCCTTTATGTAGTAGCATTTCTCCCACTCCTGGGGGGGGGGGGGAAATTCCTTTTACATTGGCATCTCAGAGAGGCAACATAGCTGGAACTTTTTTGAAGATTGTCAGTGTACAGAAAGGACAGATAGAATGGGGGGGGGGGATTTATGCTCTTAGTTAAGAAGCACTTAGAATCTAAGGGGCTTAGAGGGGAACAGGTATTCTGTGTGTTATCAGACACTCAGCCTAAAACACTGATATATCTCTCTATTACAGAAGATTTAGGAGAAGTCCGGTTGGCCTGCCTCCCTAAAATCCACTCATGCACACCTTCTCGATGGTAAGCCCTGTTACGTCACTTAGGTGGCAACGAACGTGTAGAGTGGTTCTCTTCAAGACGCCTGGTCAGCATGAAGAGGAAAAGACCAAACCCTCCAGCATATGACAGCACGACGAAACAAATGGCCCTCAGTCCCCAACAGCTTTCACTTTCCCTCTTACGGCAGCGAGAGGATCAGAGTGGAAGCGGAGGGTGCTAAGAATCTCTGGGTATGACCAGGCTGCCATACACGGAAACTGAACTTGGCCTGTTATAACATAAGATCACTCGTTGGTGAAGACAGGATATTAGAGCTGGAAAAGAAATTAGAAAATGTGAATTGGAATATCATTGGTTTGGCTGAAACAAGAAGAAGAAATGAAACACTTATAAATTTATCAAGTGAAAATCTGCTGTACACCAATGGAAACAGTGAAGGTGGAGTTGGGTTTCTGGTCCATAAAGATTTTAAAAACAACATTTTGGAATTCAAAGTACATCACCAAGGGTGTCAAGACTAATACTCAAGATTTCTAAGAGGTACCAAGCTAAAGATTATAATGATTTATGCACCAACATCGAGCCATGATGATGAAGAGGTTGAAGAAATGTACACCGAAATTGAGTCTTCTAGATGAGCAGAAAACCCACTATACTATTATTATGGGAAACTTCAATGCTAAGGTTGGAAAAAGACAAAACAGCGCAGAAAGGGGAACTATAGGAAATTTTGGAATTGGTGAAAGACTAGTGGAATTGGCAGAATCTCAAGGACTGTCAGTAATGAACACTTTTTTCAAGAAAAGGACGAACAGAAAGTGGACATGGAAGAATCCAAATGGATTAACTACTAATGAAATCGACTTCATTTTCACTAACAGAAGATATATTGTTAATGATGTTACTGTCCTGAATAACGTAAATGTTGGAAGTGATCACAGAATGGTAAGATGTACACTTGATGTACGAGAGGAGAAAAAGCAGTATGCACTGGAACTTAAGAACAAGTTTGAGCTTCTGCAGACTGCTCAGGACCAAGATATCGACGAGGAATATTACAACTTTTTGAAAGTGATAAAGCCAAAGAAATCCATAGAAGAAAAAATTAGTCAAGAAACACTTGTTATGATGAACTAAAGACAACAAATGAAAAGCAAGAAAATTGAGTATACTGAGTTATGCAAAGCCATTAGAAAGAGACTCAGAGAGGACATAAGAAGATTTAACACAAGAAAAGTAGAACAAGCATTAAGGGAAAACAAAGGATTTAAATCAGCAGCCATGAGCAGTAATACAGAAAGACAAATGATACTGAAACTGAAGAATAGGGATGGTGTACTAATAAACAGCAGAGAAAGCATAATTCAAATAGCAGAAGACTACTATAGAGAATTATACAAGGAGCAGGGGGATGATGCCAGCAGTGGGGAAGATGGATTGCAAAGTAGCAACACATACGACATACCTGATATTCTTCCTGATGAGGTAGAACATGCATTGAAGAATCAGAAAGCCCCGGGGGAAGATGTAGTTACTGTAGAGTTGTTAAAATTGGGAGGAAGAGACATAACACAAAAACTGGCAAGGCTCTTCACAAAGTGCATTAGTAAAGGTGTGATGCCTAAGCAGTGGAATAATGCAATCATAGTTTTGCTGCATAAGAAAGGAGATAAATTGGAAATTATTGACCAATTAGCTTGTTATCCCACATCTACAAGTTGTTCACAAGGGTCATTACTAACAGATTAGAAAAAATACTTGATGAGAATCAACCGAAAGAGCAAGCTGGCTTTCGGACAGGATTCTCAACTATGGATCACCTTCACATAATATCACAGCTAATGGAGTAAGCAAATGAATATAAAACACCATTATGCCTGGCATTTGTGGATTATGAAAAGGCATTTGACTCCATACAGCATAAGGCAATATTTCGGGCACTGGAAAGACAAGGCATTGATACCCCATATATTATAATTTTGAAGAAAATATATGAGAGTGCTACCTCCTTTATTAGACTAGACAAAGACAGTAGGAAATTTAAAATCTAGAAAGGAGTTCGACAATATCTCCGAAGCTGTTTACTGCTGCCCTTGAGGAAGCTTTCAGAAGATCAGACTGGTCGCAGAAAGGAGTCAATGTGAACGGAGAGTACCTAAACCATTTACGATTTGCAGATGACATTGTGGTCATAACCCACGATCCCAAAGAATTAGAGGAAAATCTTAATCAGTTATGTATAGCTAGTAAGGATTTTGGACTAAAGATGAATATGGCTAAAACAAAAGTAATGATGAACAAGTATGCCACAGAAAGGGAAATAATGATTGAAGGAGCAGTAATTGAAAAGGTGGAGTCATATACTTATCTGGGACAAGTTATTAGCTGTAATAATGATAAAAGGCTGGAAGTCAAGAGAAGAATAAATTTTGGATGGATAGCATTCAGGAAATATAGTCACATACTGAAGAGCAATATCCCAGTTTTTCTGAAACGTAAAATAATGAACCAATGTATATTCCCACCATGACTTATGGAAGTGAAACTTGAGCACTCACCAAAAGAATGGAACGAATCATATTGGGGATCAGACTGTTAGATAAGAAGAGAAACACATGGATTAGGCAGCAAACTCAAGTAAAGGACATTCTTATCAAAACTAAAATGGTCTTGGGCAGGACACATAGCTCGAAGACATGATGACAGATGGACTAAGAAAATAACAGAATGGTATCCAAGAGGAGCTAGAAGAAAACCTGGAAGACAAAGGCGGAGATGGATAGATGAAATTCATGAGTCTGTGGGTAGTAAATGGATGGCCAGTGCTCAAAACAGAAGGAACTGGAAAGTTGCTGGAGAGGCCTTCATTCTGCAGTGGATTGAAAATGGCTGATGATGATGATAGAATCTAAGTAAGGCAGTAGTTAATGTCTCTAGTTAATTTTGGTTGCAGTTCATCGGCCTGGTATATCATAAGCAATGGAAAAACAAAAATGAGTATGATGAACATCTATATGATTGCTCACACTAATGTGAGTAATTACAGAATCTGGAATTTTAACTTTCCAGATACTGAATGGAACTTTTGGGTTGGTCACTCACTCACTCAGTAGCAGGACATTACTAGATGATCAGCATGTTAGAGAGGCAATAATCTTGATCTGATTATCAGTAGAGACTCTGTGGGGAAAGGAACAATTATGTGGCCATTATCATAGTGTATTAATGTGGGATTTACCTAAAAGTATAATTACTGTCAAGTAGAAGGGTTCTTGACTTTGTAATAGTGACTACAATGGTCTTAGATAGTTTCAAATTCTTTTCAGTGGAATCAACCAATGCTGCTAACAACTGCAAATTCTAATTGGAAAGTGTTCAGCAAAATTATCATAGAAGCTATTAGGCTCTTTAGACCAAAATGGATGTCAGATGAAGTGATGAGACTAGCGGCAGAGATGGAAAATGCATAGGATAGAAAAACCAACAATAAGTATACACTAGTCTACAATCAAGCCATTACAAGGCAGATCACATAAAATCTTTGTAAAGAAAAAAAAAAAAAAAAAAAGTAGCAAAGAATTCTTAAGCAAAGGAGGAAAGGGATGAAATACAATGGTCCACTGGGTATGAATGGTATAGCTATTGATGATCCTGGATAAATATTTTGCATCTAAATTCATGCATAAAGAAGTTTTTAAGGAATGGTGGGATACCAGACATATTCCAAGTTACAATTAGGAGCTAAATGATTTTGCGATAACTGAAAGGAAAGTGCAAGAGAAATTACTGAAGTCAATAAAAGTCAGGAAGACTAGAAAATAAGGAAAAACCAGATACAGTAGGAGTGATACGAATGGAGGAAAGCAATGGAAGGGCAAGCGGGAGGAAGACTGAGACGGAGGTGGGTGGATGACATAGAGAACGACCTACGACATCTTAGGGTGAGATAATGCAGAACAGTGGCCAGGGAAAGAGATAGCTGAAGGAAAATTAAGCTGTAATAATGAGAATATCTTTGGATTTGGGGAGGTGTGCAAATATCACTCCTATTCATAAAGGGGGAATGTGAATAATTACAGACCCATAAGCTTGAATACTCTTTCCAGGTAAAATAATAGTCAATTTATAGAAATGATACAGCATCATCTTGAGAGGAATGCAATTTTACCACAATCACAGCATGAATTTGTTAAGTGGAGATCCTGTCTGATTAGCTATTATAAACTGAATGCAAAAACTAATTTTCAAATCACATACTTAGATTATTATTGTAAATGATGCAAGAAAGTAAGCTCATATAGCATTACCCAAAAAAACTCCTTTCTAATCTCTCTCCTTCTACCTTTTATATATTAACACTACTCACTTCTGCAAAACCAGATGGAAGTTTTTCCAACAATCAACTACATGCTGGTTGAAGCATATTCTGTAAAGCCTAAAACAACTCAATCAGATCTCTTTGGAGGTGCCTAGTTTCCAGACAATGCAATCTCAGAACTGAAGCCTTTCTTGGTAAGACCATCCTTTCATTCCACCACTAATCTCATTACCCTTCTCTGCATCAGTTCCAACAAATCCACATCCTTCCTAAAATGAGACCTCCAGACCTGCATGCAGTATTCAAGATGTGGCCTAACATTGCCTTATACAACAGGATAATCATATCTTTATGACTGCTGGCAAAATTCCTGTATATCATTGACAAAACACTATCTGCAGTTCTGACTGCACAATTACCCTCAGGTCTTTTTCACTCTCCACTATCTGCAATGTGATACCACATAGTTTGTTTGTTTGTTATTTGGTTTTTAGGAACATTAGCAACTAGGGCCATATTTCTCCGGGAATATGCGGTCGTCATTCTCTGACCTTTCCACATCCTATGTATTTGGTGGTGACGGACTCGAACCCCAGTCTAATCAAGAAGCATGTGCTACACACTGCTGCTCCTTCCCATCTGGCTATGGAGGCGCACAATACCACATAGTTGGTGTGTTATTCTGGGACTACTGCAGCCTATATGCAGTACTTTGTAAGTCTCAATTTAAATTTCAGTTAGCACTTCTCAGCCCATCTGCCTAATTTTCCTAGACCTTGTTACAGTAGCATACTTGGATTGCTTTATGAATGGACACCACTCTTCTTGGACTAATGTTATTAGCAGAGTCCCTTACTATTTTCTATATTTATTAAGATATTGATGAAGGCATCACAATTTCTAAGTTGGTTAATGGCAGTAATAAGGTTTAGATACTGCAAGAAGACCTAGAGAAATAAGGCAGATGGACTGAGAAGCAGCAGCAGAGGTTTTAGATTGATAAATGCAAAATACTGTACATATGTTGCTATCTCATGCTCAAGGCCTGCACTACTCAGAGAAGTTTGTCCAATGTGAAATGCACATAAGGATATGATTATCTTGTTGTATAAGGCAACAGTTAGGCCACATCTTGGATACTACATATAGGCCTGGAAACCTCATTTTAACAAGGATGTTGATGTGTTGTAATATGTACAGAGAAGAGCAACAAGATTAGTCATGTGCACAAAAGGTTCCTCTTACTAATAAATACTTTAGATCTGATTTTAGTGCTTAAGGCTTAAACGGACTGGGTAAACTAAACGCTTAATGGTATCCTTACTCTTTTTCAGATGGCATACATAAGGGAACATAAATTTAAACTGAAAAGGATGGTTGGAGGATAAATATGTGAAAATTTGCTTTCAGCCAGAGATTAACTGATTATTGGAACAAAGTTCCATTTGGTGTTGTGGAAGTGAGTAGTGGTATAAATTGAATTGAATTCAAAGAGAAATTGGACAAATTGTATTGTTAGTGGAGTCGGACAGATGATGTGGATAGTTTTTTTTTTTGTCCAATGCTGTACAAATTTGCTTCTGAGCATCATCTGCCACTACTAATATTAACATATAATTAGTGATCAACTAATTCAATATTTTCAGTTCATTTTCTAAAAGCAATTTGCAGACTTTAGTTCCTAATGATAATTGGCCAAAAGATACACTGCTAGCATTATTATACCTATACATGTAACTGAATCAAATCGATAAATCCATTTGTATCTTTTTTATAATTTTATCCAAGGCCAGTAGAGACTGATATTTTTAAGTATCCATTTCTCTTAACCATGTTACAGTTTTTGCCTGATTATGGCAAATATTTATTACATGCCAGAATATTGATTATGAGCATTTTGCATCACTTAGTATCAACAAAGAATATTAACCAGTGCCTCCATTATTATACCTATACATGTAACTGAATCAAATCAATAAATCCATTTGTATCTTTTTTGTAATTTTATCCAAGGCCAGTAGAGACTGATATTTAATAAGTATCCATTTCTCTTAACCATGTTACAGTTTTTGCCTGATTATGGCAAATATTTATTACATGCCATAATATTGATTATGAGCATTTTGCATCACTTAGGATCAACAAAGAACATTAACCAGTGCCTCCATTATTATACCTATACATATAACTGAATCAAATCGATAAATCCATTTGTATCTTTTTTGTAATTTTATCCAAGGCCAGTAGAGACTGATATTTAATAAGTATCCATTTCTCTTAACCATGTTACAGTTTTTGCCTGATTATGGCAAATATTTATTACATGCCATAATATTGATTATGAGCATTTTGCATCACTTAGGATCAACAAAGAACATTAACCAGTGCCTCCATGGGCAGGAGCAGCAGTGTAATCAAGAAGTCTAATCAAGAAGCACACGCTTCTTGATTAGACTGGGGTTCGAGCCCATGCCCACCAAATACAGAGGATGCGGAAAGGTCAGGGAATGACAACCACATATTACTGGAGTAATATGGCCTTAGTTGCTAATGCTCCTAAAAAAAAAAAAACCTTATCCCTGCTAGAAAAAATCCTGTATATCATTGACAAGACACCATAAGCTACTCTTGCAGACCAAATTGATTTGTAATATGTCACAGAAAAGAAAAGGTTAGGCTGGCAAAGATGCAAAGTATGAGAATAAGGATGCATATATAAATGCAAAAAAGAGAAGGACAAATCAAATCGGATCCTTATGTAATGGATATGGGATACCCCAGCTAATATTGCAGATGAACTCAACAGTTATTTTGCATTGATATTTACAGAAGAAACACCCTTTTACATCAATGAGAAATTATGGGAGTGAAGTTGAAAATATGTAATTAATAATAACACTTTCTACCCTGCAGGCTCACGGGGTTAATGGCATATACCCTATAATCTTAAGGGAGGGGGCAAGTGAGTGCATTGAACCATTGAGGCTAATTATAAGAGCCTCACTGGACTTGTTGGATTGGAAAAGTGCCAATGCATCTCCAAATACATAAGGGTGGAATTCAGGAGCATTTAGATAGAAATGGAATTCTGAAAGATACTCAGCACAGTTTTGTAAAGGGAAAATCATGTTTAACAAATCTGGTAGCTATTTTGACAGGGTCACTCATGAACTTGAGGAATAATTTTGACACTGTTTATTTGGATTTCAGCAAAGCAATTCACTCAGTCCCACATGAGCAGTTACTTCATAAGCTGGAACAGGCTGGAATCACAGGGTAAATCCTTAGACTGATAGCTGGATGGCTTCAGGGAAGAAGACAGAAGGGTGATAAATGGTTATTCCTCAGATTGGGTTGATGTTAGAAGTGAGGTTCCCCAAGTATCAGTATTAGCATAAAATGCAAAAAAAAAAAAAAAAAGAATGCTCCCATTTCACCCCTCCATTTGTTCCAAATACCTGTCCAGCTCAGCCTTAAATTTATTTAGGCTATCAAGCTCCACAACAAAGGATGGAAGTCTGTTCCTCCAACCAACTACCCACTGGCTAAAGGCAAACTTCCGCACATCTGTCTTTCCTCAATTTGAATTTATGCCCTCTCAGGTGATTATTCTGAGCAAGAGGAAGAATCCCATCAGCATTGACCATGCTAAAACCATTCAAGGCTTTATACACCTCAATCAGATCACCTCACAGGTGCCTAGTCTCCAGACACTGTAATTTGCAAAACTTGAGCCTTTTTTCGTAAAAACAACCCTTTGTTCCATTCACTAATCTTGTTGCCCTCCTCTGTACTCACTCCAACAGCTCTACTTTCTTCTTAAAATGAGGCCTCCAGACCTGTATACAATACTCAAGGTGTGGCCTGACCATTGCCTTATACAAGGGAATACTCACCTCCTTATCCCTGTGGCGCCTCCGTAGCCAGGTGGGCAGGAGCAGCAGTGCGTAGCACACGCTTCTTGATTAGACCGGGGTTCGATCCCGTGACCACCGAATACGGAGGATGCAGAAAGATCAGAGAATGACGACCACCACATATCCCTGGAGCAATATGGCCTTAGTTGCTAATGCTCCTAAAAAAAAAAAAAAAAATCTTATCCCTGCCAGAAAAAATCCTGTATATCATTGACAAGACACCATAAGATACTCTTGCAGACCATCTGTGCTGCTCAGAAAACTTCATATCTGCCTGCACAATTACCCCCAAGTCCTTTTCGTTCTCTACCACATAGTTGATACGTTACTCTGGGGTTACTGCTTCCCATACGTAATACTTTTACATTTGTCAATGTTAAACTTCATTTGCCACCTCTCAGCCCATCAACTTAACTTTTCTAGATCCTGTTGCAGCAGCAGCGTACTGTCATTAGTGTCCTTAACAACCCTGCCAACCTTCGTATCGTCTGCAAACTTGGACATTAAGCTTGATATAACCATCATCAATATCATTTATAAATACAGAAAACAATGGACCCAACACTAAACTCTAAGGGACTCCACTAATAACATTAGTCCAAGATGAGCAGTGTCCATTGATTACTGCTCTCCGTCTTCTTCCACTCAACCATCCCTTTATCCATAGCAGCAATTTGCCTCCAATGCTACATTGCTCCAATTTGTGCAGCAGTCTTCCATGTGCAACAGTATCAAAGTTATTCCCCGCATCCAGTTCCTTTGTGACCACATCATAGTATCCAATCAAATTGGTCAGGCAAGACTTTCCCTTAACAAAACCATGCTGTGTCCAAGCTATAACTGAAGTCTTGTCTGGATAATCCTGCAATGCTTCTTTAACCAGTGCCTCCATTAATTTTCCTGGAACAGAAGTTAAACTAACAGGTCTATAATTACATGTGTCGCCTTTTGATCTTCCTTTGTGAATTGGGGTCACCTTTGCACACCTTCAGTCCATGGGCACTTCCCCCGAGTCCAAAGAAGCTCTCATAATTATGGCTAAGGGTTTGCTTACTTCCTTTGCTGCCTCCTTTAATATAACTGGATAGATCCCATCCACCCTGGGTACCTTTCCTTTTTTATGTTTATCTTCAACAATTTCTCCTCCACTTTCCTCTCAGTTATTACAAAATCATCTAGCTCACTGCCAGAGTTTAACTCCTCTGGCATTCCCCTCCCTGAATAACTCCTCATTGGTCATTAGGCCCACTGTTGTTTTTGATTTTCATAAGTGACATCAATGAAAGGATAGAGGGCACGATGTCTAAATTTGCAGATGATATAAAGATTGGTAGAGAGTTAATGATCGTCACCAAGCACAGCTTCTTTAGTATTACCTAGATAAACTTCAGGGATGACCAGAAAAATGGCAGCAATGCTTTAATCAAGCAAAGTGTAAGGTATTGCGCCTAGGGAAAAGTAACCTCAAAATAACTTATACACTTGGCAGAGGTGAACTAAAGCCGGTAGTGGAGAAAAGGACTTGGGAGTTACAATATGGTCAGACATGAAGTTCTCCGAGCATTGTAGACTGGTTGCAAGGAAAGTCCATGGTGTCCTATTGATGATTTATCAAACAATTGATAGTAAAGATAAGGATGTCAAAATCCCATTATATAAGGCTATTGTTAGACCACACCTAAAGAAAGACATTGTGCTTGTGAAAGGGTCCAAAGCTAGGTAATGCACCTGGTGAGATTGGCAAAAGGGCATCCATATGAGGAAAGACTTTGAATATGTGGGCTGCAGAGCTTGGAAACTAGGCACCTTAGAGGACACTTAATTGAGGTGCTTAAGGCTCTGAGAGGCATAAATGATTCACAGTTATAAATGATTCTAGAACGTGGTTCCATAATTTCAAGTTATGGGGGCAGATGTTTAGACTGGATTGCAGGAAGTTTCATTTTAGTTAGCAAGTTATAAGTTACCTACATGGGTGGTAGATGCTGACAGTTTGGGGAAATTCAAAGGTTAGCTGGATAATTACCTATGGGAGGAAGGAAACGCATAGGTGGTCTATTTCCTTTTCTCTTATTAATTATTATTTTTTTTTAGCTGGTGCAGCATAAGTCATAGGCTTCCTTGCACCATGTGGCCATTGCTAATACCAAAAAAAAAATTGTAAGAATTCCATTTAAATATATGTAGCTGAATAATATAGCCATAATTACAATGTTAATTGCAATATGAAAGCTAACACAACAAGTATGCATCAGAAAAGTATATTTCATCTTACTATTTTCAATATACCTCCATCTCGATTGAAGTACACAATGAAAAGAGAGAATTCTGAATTGGTTTCTAAACTATTCCCTTCTGTTACATGTCTGCTACTCTCTACCTTCTTAATTATAAACGCAGTCTTATTTACTTGAGTAGTTCTGAATAAGCAATAATGCATCACTTGATTAAGTGATATGTTACTGTTTGCTCATAATGAAACATAATAAGGTCTGAGAGGCCAAGTATCATGATGTCTTGCAGGTTTGTGTAAACAAAATTCTCATCAGATGGTTTGACAGTATTGTTATGATAAATTAGATACTGGCTGTTTCTAAAAATTCTAACTAGAAAAACTAAGTTCATATAAGCTCATCTGAAATTCATCATATTGTTGCCAATCATATGAATTTTTTTAACTTTCTATGAAAATTTAGCAAAACCGATAGAGGAGAGTTACTTAAAAAAAGAAGCTTTGCTGTTTGTATTATTATTATTTAGAAAAAACTGTGACT
Source organism: Mastigoproctus giganteus (assembly GCF_048544385.1). Classification (NCBI taxonomy): domain Eukaryota; kingdom Metazoa; phylum Arthropoda; class Arachnida; order Uropygi; family Thelyphonidae; genus Mastigoproctus; species Mastigoproctus giganteus. The sequence goes on along the minus strand of NC_143587.1, from coordinate 122,962,063 downwards.
AGTGCCTTTAATGCTATAATTTTAACTTTTATAACATAAATGTGCAGAAACAAAATATCTAACTATATATCTTTCTATTTCACAGAGAGTAATAACAGATACTGAAATGTTTGATATCCCAAAGAAAATAGCACTTTAGATTTTTGTTTTCTATATGGCAAAGTAATTTATATATCATTGCTACATAAAACAAGAGGTTAAAAAAAAAAAAAATAGCATGACTTATTGTATTACTGAATTTACTTTGACCTTATTCAGACATTAAACAAAATCCATGGAAGAAAGTCACACAAATAGTTATAAAAATGTCCTTACCACATTATTGACGACAGCAACATGACGAAAGTGCCCAGAACTACCTTCAGGTAATGGTAATTTTAGGAACCAGTTTTTCCCTCCCATTCCAAAAATGAGAGGATCATAAAGATCCACCCATCCTTTTCCAAACTGCTGCTTATGATCATAGACCTGAAAAAAAAAAACCAAAAACTGATAAAATTACCACAAAAAGAATATCCTATATTTAAAGTCTGATCTGCATACAGCCATTTCTCAGTTCATCTGGTAGACTGTCCTAAAATGTACTGCAAAAGTAAGAGCTAATTTCCCATAAGAAATAATGGAAAAGTTGACCCAAATGAAAGACAATGCAGATGTTTGTTAATGTAAAATAAATGCCAATCAGCCCTAAAATTTATTTATTTTTATATAGATAAGCATATATAAATGCACTGTTGAGCAATGGCTTATTTTATAGTATAGAGCTGGTAGCCATGAAAACATGAGGTTTCATGTTTTCTTTTAATTTAACAAAGCAGTTTTACATAAAATACAGAAAAATGGCAACCTAAGGCAGATTAACAGAAGTTAATGGTAAAGAATGCAAAGAAAGCATTCTTTGCAAAAACTTCTTTTTTTTATGTAAACACTAGACTTTTTGTACAATGTTATTAGCAGAATCCCCCAGGGTTCAGTTCTGGGGGATGGTTTTTTTTTTTTTTTTTTTTTGTTGGCGCATCGGCTTCTGTGGCCATAATGCACCTCCCAAGGTTTTTGCAGTACAGTACCCGTGACCTTTGGGTTGCCAGGCAGGCACTTTACCCACCCAGCTAGCCCGGTCAGCGGGAGATGGTTGTTCTCTATATTTATTATTGACATCAATGAAGGCATATCAGGCTTAATGTCTAATTTGCAGATGATACAAAAGTTGCCAGGGTGGTTAATAACAGTAATCAGGGTATGCTACTCTGACAAGATCTTAACAAACTAAACAGATGTGCTGAAAAGTGGCAACTGAGGTATAAAATGCTAACTTTGGGGGGGGGGGGTAAGCAAACTAATATATTAACTAGAGGTGAAAGTGATTCTGGCACTACTTAGAATTTCAAGCACTGCTTTGGATCATCATGGAACAAATAAATATACATGCTATTTTAGGGTAACTAATGGTAAGAACAGGTGACTGTACATTAATTCTAGGAGCATAGTAAACAAATTTGATGAATTTTAAGTACTGATTAAGTCATCAAATGCAATCATTGCAGAAGCTGCTCAAGCTCTTTCCCCAAGACAGAGAACAGAACAATAGGATGGTAGGTCTTACATGGATTCAACAAGTTGATTTGCATGTTTCCATCCCAGAGACAAGCACTGTAAAGAGTAATAAGAAGATGCTTAATAGCCTCACCTTCAAAGAGGTCACCACAAGATGCCTTCCTTTTTTTGATGCCTTAAATTACTTCCTCCCTAGTGACAGGTGATTCTGAATGAGTTGGTTGCTATGCACTGTTATCCTGAATGATTTTCAACTGGCATTCCATGTTGTTAGTCAGATTGACCAGGACAATTATGACATCCAGTGCCCATAGTAATGCCCCAGTTGATTGGTTATTATTGGTGTTTAAAGTGATAATATCAGCAGTGCCGATTCTGTTGCAGATTACTTTATGGACAATGCCCTGGGGCTTGGAATTTTTTTCACAGTGAATCAGGTTTTGCCATGCTGTCTAATTTTGGTGGTTATGCCATTGTAGTACTGGCACTGTGCATTCTTTAATTGTAACTTTAAGGAATTTACTTAGGAATCTATGTAGAATAGATGTGCGGAAATTTGCCTTTAGCCAGCGGGTGGTTAATTGCTGGAACAAACTTCCATCTGTCATTGTGGAAGTTGATAGGTTAAATAAATTTAAGGAGGAACTGGACAAACATTTAGAGGGAGTGGTTGTGTGAAATTTTTTTTTTTTTTTTTTTTTTTGGCTGATGCTGCATAAGCTCATACACTTGCTTTCTTGCATCACATGCTACTACTACTAGATTGGATGGGCCTCTTCTATGTGTTCTTTGGAGCTCCTGCGAGCTCTTTTCATTTTGTTCCTAAGTTCAATTAGCCTGGGAATCCAATGTGTTACTCCGGCATAAGGAATGCAGAAGTTGAATATGGGGAGTACAATGCATGCAGAAAGGACACACCTGAGAGGAGGGGGAGATCATGTTCTTAGTTAAGAAGCATATTAAATATAAGGTTGTGGACATCAATAGCCAGTGCAATGTTGATTCAGTTTGGTGTGACATAATCACCAGGAAAACAAAACTGAGAGAAGTCTGTTACAGGTCTAATTACTGATGAGTATAACAAGCAACTATATAGAGAAACAGAGTGAGCTAGCAAATCAGTCTTTGTGCATTAAGAATCTTCAGGTAAAAGATCAATTGGGTGACTGTGATCACAGTGTACTGTCTGTTTGTTGTTGTTTGTTATTTGGTTTTTAGGAGCATTAGCAACTAGGGCCATATTGCTCCGAGGGTATGCGGTGGTCATTCCCTGACCTTTCCACATCCTCCGTATTTGGTGGACACGGGCTCGAACCCTGGTCTAATCAAGAAGTGTGTGCTATGCACTGCTGCTCCTGCCCACCTGGCTACGGAGGCACCTCACAGTGTACTGCTATGGGATTTACTTAAAGACATAACTGACTACAGAGATCTCAGACAGTTTTTAAATTCTATGCAGTGGGATAAAATTATGAAGTTACTCTCAGCAAATTATAAATGGGAAGCATTCAAAGAAATAATCATAGAAGCTACTATGCATTTTTTATACCGACTAAGAAATACTGTTAAAGGTTTAGACCTAAACAGATGTCAGATGAACTTATGAGACTTGTGGCAGAGAAGAAAAATGAATGGGATGCATATAAAGAATCACTGATACAGAAGCCTATGGTAGATATAAACTAGCCTGCAATCAAGTCACAAAGGTTAGGCAAGCCAAGGCAGATTATGAGGTCTCTTGCAAAGAATGTCAAAAAAAGACTTTAGTCTTTTTAGTTAATATAAGGAAGGAAGGAGTTGAGTCAATTTCAATATTGGTCTGCTTGATGTCGATGGTTTAGCTGTTGATGGATCCTGCTCAGGTTGCTGGCAGGCTGAGTAGATATTTTGCATCTACATTCATACATGAGGAATTGTTTATGGAAGGGGATGCCAGAAATTGGAAGAGAAATTGTCATGGTTAAACACAAAAAAGGCAACAGAAGTGGATGGGATCTGTTTAATTATATTAACAGAAGCAGAAAAGGAGATATGCAAAAACCCTTAGCTATAATTATGAGGGCACCCTTCGATTCAGGGGAGTGCCCTATGGATTGGAGATGTGTGAATGTATCTCCATTTCACAAAGTGGGATCAAAAGGTGACATGAGTAATTATATAGGTGAAGTTCTGTTCAAGGAAACTAATGGAGTCACAGGTTAAATAAGTAAGGCAGGATCATCTAGACAGGAGTGCAATTACTCTGCAGTCACAGCACGGATTTGCTAAGGGGGCTATCTTGTCTGACCAATTTTATTGGATACTATGATACAGTAACAAAGGAATTGGATGCAAAAAATAATTTTAATATATATATATATTTTTTTTTTTATGAAAACCCCAAACACGAAGGTATCAAAACCTATAGTACTTAGTACCATGCATGGGTTGAAGGAGAAGTATGGGGGGTGGGGGGATGCTGGAAACTTTGCTCTAGAGACTAAACATGGGTTTCACCACTTCAAGCCTCCAATAAGCAAAGTGGTGGTATTTCACCGGTTGATGAAAGTTATCTACCACCTAGGTATACTTGGTTTTCAAGGAAGCTTTGTATAGCAGTCTTGGTAAAAGACTGCTGCTATACAAATTGGAGAAGTGTGGCATTGAAGGAAAGTTTCTGCTATGGATAAAGCCATGGTTGAGTGGAAGAGTTGTTATCAATGGGCACTCCTTCTCATGGACTAAGGTTATTATTGGAGTCTGCCCGCAGGGTTCAGGGCAGGGCATTTTGTTGTTTTCAGTACTTGTTAGCATTAGTAGAGGCATATGATGCAAGCTTATGCAGCATCAGCCAAAAAAAAAAAACCGCTCCCATTTCACCCCTCTGTTCTTTCCAAATACCTGTCCACCTCAGCCTTAAATTTATTTAGGCTATCAACTTCCACAACGAAAGATGGATGGAAGTCTGTTCCAACTACCCACTGGCTAAAGGCAAACTTCCGCACATCTATCCTACAACTGTCTTTCCTCAATTTGAATTTATGCCCCCTCAGGTGATTGTTCCGAGCAAGAGGAAGTATCCCATAAGCATTGAGCATGCCCAAACCATTCAAGGCTTTATACACCTCACAGGTGCCTAGTCTCCAGACACTGTAATCTGTAAAACTTAAGCCTTTCTTCGTAAGAGCAACCCTTCGTTCCATTCACTAATCTTGTTGCCCGTCTCTGTACTCATTCCAACAGCTCTACACCGTTCTTAAAATTAGGCCTCCAGACCTGAATACAATACTCAAGTTGTGGCCTGGCCATTGCCATATACAAGGGGATAATCATCTCCTTATCCCTGCTAGAAAAATTCCTGTATATCATTGCAAAAGACACCATGAGCTACTCTTGCAGACTGTCTGCACTGCTCAGAAAACTTCATATCTGCCTGCACAATTATCCCCAGGTCCTTTTCATTAATGGGCTGTTTTCACTCTGTGGCTGAGTTAGTTGGTTTCAGGCATAGAAAGCAAGGTTTTTTTCCCAGAAATTGGGATTTTTTCATTCAGAGAATGCACACAATTTAGACAAATAAATATATGGGTAGATGTAAGAAATTACGGTAGCCCTAATATAATAATTTTAATTTTTTTTTTTTGTTTTTTTGGTCAGTGTAGTACTACAGAATTGATATGTTACTCTGGGGTTACAGCTTGCCATATGTAGTTCTTTACAATCGTCAATGTTAAATTTCATTTGCCACCTCTCAGCCCATCTGCTCAATTTTTCTAGATACTATTGCAGCAGCGTACTCTCATTAGCATCCTTAACAACCCTGCCAACCTTAGTATCGTCTGGAAACTTGGATATTAAGTCTGATATACCAACATAAATATCATTTATAAATACAGAAAACAACAATGGACCCAACACTGAACCCTGAGGGACTCCACTAATAACATTAGTCCACGAAGAGCAGTGTCCATTGATTACCACTCTCTGTCTTCTCCCACTCAACCATCCCTTTATTCATAGCAGCAATTTGCCTCCAATGCCACACTGCTCCAATTTGTGCAGCAGTCTTCCATGTGCAACAGTATCAAAAGCCTTTCTAAGATCCAAATATAAGATATCAAAGCTATTCCCTGCATCCAGTTCTTTTGTGACCACATCATAGTATCCAATCAAATTGGTCAGACAAGACTTCCCCTTAACAAAACCATGCTGTGTCCGAGCTATAACTGAAGTCTTGTCTACAAATGTTGGCAGGCTACTGTTGGAATCTTGTATGGGACACTAATGGATGATTATGAATGGCAATAAATGACAAAATAATTGTTTTGTTATTTGTTACTGGCTCACATCTGGTGAGTACGGCTTGGCACACCCAGGATCCTGAGTTGGATATAATCATTCTTCTCTTCTTGGTGATTCCCTTCTACTTCTGACTCTCTCAGGGTAACTCGGAAATTTTTTTTTGGCTGGTGCAACATAAGCTTCAGGCTTTCTTGCACTATATGGCTAGTAATGATATACAATTCAGTGAAGGTTCCTTCATCCAAACTTACACCAACAATTTCAATAAAAGCAGAGGGATAGCAATAAATAACAGTTCAACATCTTTAAAGTAAATTATTTACAATACTGTTGCAACTGAAGCAAAATACATATCCCAGATAACAAAGCCAAAATTATACGTTTTAGAACAACCAGTATTATCATATCTCATCTACTATTTCATGTTTTTTCTAGCATCAGATAGCATCCAGAGGCAATACCCATACCTATAATACAACTATTACTTCTAAAAGAGCTATCTGCACCACTTCTACTCCATGTGAATAACTTTGGTCCAGTTAGTTCACCCGAGGTATGATGTATTCATATAGTATTAAGATGACCTGACAAAGTGCTCTGACAATTTCAAATTTGTAAACTGCTCACGTTGATCTGTGCTTGCCAAGTGCTCCTTTTGAACTGTAGGTAAAGGCATCTAGATAAACATGACTACAAAGACTTCCTAACTGTTTTTATTAAATCAGTACCTTCTGGTTATAAATATCTGTTTCATAAATAGGGAACATGCGTGGTTGTCTTCCCCTAATTTTGAAGTTTTCAAAACTACTGTTATACTGTTTTTTCATTGATAATTCAAAGAGAAAAATATTTTTCAAGAGAACAGATATTCCCTTATTACACTTATGTTATTAGATATTTATAATTAAAATAACAATAATAAATAAAAGTTAATTTTTGTCTTAGACAAGCTACAGAAAAAGCAATTCTAAAATTTCTCAAAATATTACTCACCACATCACAATACCATAGAGGCCCAGTGCATTCTGTAACTACAGAATGGTTCTGTGCCCTTGTCATCCACACTACTGCTAAAATCTGACTGCTCACCCAGCTCACTGATGTGAAGTAGTGATCCCTGTGAGAATAAACGATTACTCTGAGAGCAATTAAGCATAATTACATTAAAATACCATTTTAAAAAAAATCAACTTTTATTGAAAACTGAGGCCCATGCATTAAAAGTATCCTACAGATAAGAAAATACTACAGGTACATAACACTCAGCTATTAGAAGCAACCTCAAGGATTAAAATTTGCAACAGCAAGACACTGAAACCATTAAATGAAGAAAACATGCTAATAATGCAGCAAAACTTTCAAAGTGCATGATGAATAACTTATCTTTTAAAGGTATCATTTTATAAAACATTAAGATAATTGAATTTCAATCATTTGTGAACATTAACTCCACAAACTTCAGTGACATTCACTGTTATATTTAATGATAATAAGTATGTGACAAGTTGTGTCCTGACTTTCCTAAATCATTCAGAATTATGGATATTCAAATTCACTCATATGATACAATTTTTAAATAAAGGAGGCCCATGCAATTTGCAAATAGTAATTCTGTGGATGCACTTTTTTTTTTTTTTGATTTTTTTTTTTGATTTGGTAGTTGTTGCGCATCGGCTTCTGTGGCCATATTGCACCTCCCAAGGTTTTTGCAGTACTTTGATCCAAGCCCGAGGCAGGAATCGAAAACGCGACCTTTGGGTTGCCAGGCAGGTACTTTACCCACTCGGCTAGCCCGGTCGGCCCGTGGATGCACTTTATGAATTAAGAACCTATAGCTGGGGAGTCAGGGTTAGGATCTCAGCTCATTAGATATTTTTATAAAATCTATTTTAGATACTGACTGTCATTCTGAATAGAAATCTAAGTCTATGCAGATCTAGAGTCTGTGGTATAAATTAACTAAATGCATTTGAACTCCATCATTAATGAAAGTTCAACATTGTAATTGGTAGTGGGAAAGTCAGATACAGCATTGCAAATTATGACAAATGGCCCAGAATGATACTCCACATATAAAAGTTAAATACATAACAAAATCTAAAAGCCTTTTCGTCATGTACATGGGGTCCTATCCCCTTGGGTTACTGTCATTAATTCACATTTCCAGATGAGAATCTGGATTTTTATTTCAGACATGAATTTAAATAAAAATAACTCCCAACAGCAAATAACATTTACTATGTTTTGCTGATTTACATTTTAAATGCCAGTGGCTTTAGCCTTAGCATTAGTAGAGGAATTTGATGCAAGAAAGCAAGCTTATGCAGCATCAGCCAAAAAAAAAAAAAAAAACCCACTTCCACTTCACCCCTCTGTTCGTTCAAAATACCTGTCCAGCTGAGCCTTAAACTTATTTAGGCTATCAACCTCCACGACAAGGGATGGAAGTCTGTTCCACCAACCAACCACCCGCTGGCTAAAGGCAAATTTCCGCACGTCTATCTACATCTGTCTTTCCTCAATTTGAATTTATGCCCTCTCAGGTGATTATTCTGAGCTAGAGGAAGAATCCCATCAGCATTGAGCATGCTCAAACCATTCAAGGCTTTATACACCTCTATCAGATCACCTTGCTGGTGCCTAGTCTCCAGACACTGTAATTTGCAAAACTTAAGCCTTTCTTCGTAAGAGCACCCCTTTGTTCCATTCACTAATCTTGTTGCCCTTCTCTGTACTCATTCCAGCAGCTCTACATCCTTCTTGAAATGAGGCCTCCAGACCTGTATACAGTACTCTCCTACAGTACTCTCCAGACCTGTATACAGTACTCCACTAATAACATTAGTCCACGATGAGCAGTGTCCATTGATTACCACTCTGTCTTTTCCCCCTCAACCACCCCTTTATCCATAGCAGCAATTTGCCTCCAATGTCACACTGCTCCAATTTGTGTAGCAGTCTTCCATGTGCAACAATATCAAAAGCCTTTCTAAGATCCAAGTATATAATATCAAAGCTATTCCCTGCATCCAGTTCTTTTGTGACTGCATCATAGTATCCAATCAAATTGGTCAGGCAAGACTTCCCCTTAACAAAACCATGCTGTGTCCGAGCTATAACTGAAGTCTTGTCTAAATGATCCTGCAGTGCTTCTTTAACCAGTGCCTCCATTAATTTTCCTGGAACAGAAGTTAAGCTCACAGGTCTATAATTACTTGTGTCAGCCTTTGATCCTCCTTTGTGATTTGGGGTCACATTTGCACATTTCCAGTCTATGGGTACCTCCCCTGAGTCCAAGGAAGCTCTCATAATTATGGCTAAGGGTTTGCTTACTTCCTTTGCTGCCTCCTTTAATATAACTGGATAGATTCCATCCACCCCGGGTGCCTTTCTTGTGTTTATCTTCAACAATTTCTCCTCCACTTTACTCCCAGTTATTTCAAGATTCTGTAGCTTACTGCTAGAGTTGAATACACCTCTGGCATTCCCCTCACTGAATAACTCCTCATGTGTGAATGTCGATGCAAAATATTCATTTAGTTTGTTAGCTACCTGAGCAGGATCATCAACAGTTGACCCATCAATATCAAGTGGACCAATCTGATTCATCCCCTTCCTTCTAGAGTTTACATAAGTAAAGAACTCTTTGCTGTTTTTCTTTGCATCCCTTGCCAAGGATTTCTCGTAATCTGCCTTTGCCTGCCTAACCTCCTAATAGGATTCTTTCAAAACAAAATCTAGTCATACACTGTAACAGCAAATAAGAATATGCAACAAACTGCTTGCTACCCAGTGGGCTTACCAGTCAATAAAATTAAATTTAAAAGTGATTGATTGGCAAATCCAAACCAAAGAATGCATACCTATGGCAAAGTTTTCTGTGAGTACATATAACTAACAACTACCAAGCAAGGTTTAGATTAGTGAATTTTCCATCTTATCTGTGATGACTGCAGTCTAATTAGGGCACAAACCATAAGTGGCCAAAATTGTTGCCCACAAGCCACAAAAGAGGGGCGCGAAAACTTAACCTTTAATTATAAAATCAGAGAATGTCAAAACAGCAAATGAGGTTTTCTCTACAACTTTAACACCTCTACAAATAAAGCAAAGATTACATTATTTGCATTAGCAATAATCAAGATTCTAATTTTCTGTAACAACAGATTATGTGAATTTATCTATTTCCTATAAAATTCTTATTTACATGTCTTGGCTACATGTCCGCACAAACATTGAGGGAACTGTTTGCAGCTATTTTATTTCTCCAGTTGCACTATATATTACTTTTGTTGAAATATGTGTATCTGTTCTGCCTACAGCACAGAAAATATACAAACTTATACTGGTTGCTCAGTGATAAATTGCACATATAGAATAATATGGCATGTACAGAGTAATATGGCATATTCAGCCATATTACTCTGTTTTTATGAGTTTCTTTCATGAATACTTTGTTCCACTAATGTGTAAAAATTATTTAAACTTATGATAAATGCACTCATAGCTACTGGTGAATGAATTTTAAATCATTTTCTTCATTCAGTATCTGTGATAGCATAAATAATGCAATTCTGTAATGGTAACTGCCATGAGTGACAGATGTTACATTACTTTCAAACAAGCAATATTGCCAAAAGTTTAATATGTCCTTTATTTAAAAAAGACAGAGGAAAAGTTAGTGAACACCACAGTGGTTCCCAAACCTGTTTACCACTGTTTTGTCAGGAAATTGTCACTAGAGACCACCTGCTATCTCTTGACAGGGCCAGTAAGTCCTGAAACAGACTGTCATAAACCCTATCTTTTAAATAAATGGCGACTTTTAGGTTATGCCACTAGTTTGAAAGTTTTGGTTTGGTTTGGTTTGGTTTTTTATGGCGCATTGGCAGCTGTGGCCATAATGCGCCAGGACTATGTTTGAAAGTAGTGCAATACCACGTAGTTAAGGCAAAGTTTTGTTTTCTGCTGCAAACATTAACTAGGCAGTTTAAATCCTGTCAGCCACAAAAACACACAAAAAAATAGTTAGGGAATGACATCACGTGGTTGCTTTCCATTAGGATTACTACTATAATTAATACTATTCATATGCCACGTGAAATTAATAATATAGTTCATTAAGCTAATTGCCTAAATCGCAATACAATTTAAGGTGATGTTTCAGGCATCTTATCAATACCCATCATCAGACCAGGCTGCTGTCAGACTTCTCTTGTTGATGCTCCCAGAAAGGTATGCACTTCAGGTTTCTGGGAGCATCGGAAAGAGGAGTCTGACAGCAGCATAGTCTAATGATGGTATCAGTAAGGTGCTTGAAACGTCACCTTAAACTGCATAGTGATTAGGCGATTAGCTTAATAAACTATATTATTAATTTCACATGGCATATGAGTGGTATCAATTATAGTAATAATATTAAAAAAAAAATAGGTTAGGCCAGGTCATAAACTGGAAAGTACTGTGTTTGAAAATACAAGTGAAAATTCTGTTTTCCTAAATTGCGTTTTTAAGTCCATCTTATAAAAGATGGACCTTCTCATTTTTTTTTTGCTGTGAAAATCACTGTTGTGTTCTTTGTTACTAAAATTACTCATTAACTTCAATAAAATAAAAAGTTTAGTGGAAATCTGGTCGAAGCCGAGTGTTACAAAGACTAATGCTGATGTTTTTTATAAGCTTGCTTTCTTGAAGCATATGCCTCTAATAATGCTAATGTCTAAGTGTAGCAATTAGGGCTATTCCCAAAAGTTCTTAAAAATGCCATCATCATTAAAGTTCCCATTTAAAAACAAGAAATGTTTCAAGAAATGAATTATGTTAAAGTCAGTACCAAAAGGAAAACAGTTTCTGATTAAAGATGAAAGGTTCCTCTCCCATATAGTACTCATCCTGGCTTCATTATATTCTAGTAATGCAACAACAGCAAAAGCTTACTTTTTTGTATGAAGGTCCTGAACACGAATGCTTATTGAATCTACAGTACTGTACTACTGTGAAAGAGTTAAAAGGAAGAAAAGGCATTGTTGCCAATGGCTAAAATTTTCGTAGGTTGCATTTTTCAGGAAAATGTATATATTGAAGAAAACTGTTCAAGAGCAGTGGTTCCCAAACTACTGAGATCTATGGACCCTTTCAAAAAGTTTACAAACAGCTTAAAAAAAAAAGATTATTTATATACATATATGTGCATATGTTTCTCAAACATATATATATATATGAACACTGGGTTTTCTGAAAAGAAAATTCAAAGTTTTATGTTTAAAACAACTCAACTTTATTCTTATTTTTACATAAATATATAATAATAACTTTATTTATCATTAATTTGCTATACATAAAACAAATAATTTGACCAGTTTCGCAGACCTGCTGGAACTGGTCTATGGAACCCCAGTGGTCTGCAGACCTCACTTTGGGAAATGCTGTTCTAGAGAATCGAAGTAAACAAAACAAATAAAGAAGAAATTTTAGTTCGATAAGTTGGAATTAATCTGAAAAAAAAAAAAAATAATAATAATAAATAAAAAAATATCTGCAGAAGACTGGTTCATTGTGATTTTGCACCACAGCAACTAACACCATGAGGAATCAGTACAATAACTTTTTTTTAATGAAAACCCCAAACACGAGAGGTATTAGAACCTATAATACTTAGTACTGTGCTTCAGTTGGAGATTGAGAAGATGAAACAAGATATTTGTTGACACAGACTTGAACTTCTGTAGACTGTAATTTTCAGGAAATACATATGAAGGAAGGCTGTTCCAGAAAATGGCAGTTGAATGAATCAATGAGGAAGATGAAAAGTTGGTTCTGTGAGTTTGAAGTCGGACAGGATGTTGGTGTAAATGGATGTTGGTGGCACGAGTTCAGACTGTTTTGAAAGAGAGAGTGGGAATTATAGAAGCCAATTCAGAAGAACAGTGCCCATGGAAATATCTGTAGAAAAAGCATGCAGCAGAAACAGTATGTCAATGAGACAGCGAGTGGAGAGACTCTGTTAGAGATGAATCATTAATTAACCTAACTGCCCTCTTCTGAATGGAATCGAGAAGCCTGAAAGAGGTTTTGGGGGCACCACCCCAGATGTGGGAAGAATATTCCATGGTAGGATGGATTTGCGATTTGTACAGAGTAAACAGCTGTTTGGAAGAAAAGTAATGCCGAGAGTGAAAGAGAAAACCAAGTCTTTTAGATGCAGAGGAAGCGATATTTGTAATGTGCTTGTGCCAAGAGAGATTAGAAGTCAGGGTAATCCCCAAAAGAGAGACATCATTTTGCCTAGAAATCGGAGTGTCACCAAAGATAAGCATAAGAATCCTTTTTCCGTGACAGTAGTAGTGGCATGTGATGCAAGAAAGCAAATGTATGAGCTTATGCAGCATCAGCCAAAAAAAAAAAAAAAAAAAATCACACCATTCCCTCCAAATGCCTGTCTAGTTCCTCCTTAAATTTATTCAACCTATCAACTTCCACAACAACAGATGGGAATTTGTTCCAGCAATTAACCACCCGCTGGCTAAAGGCAAATTTCCGCACATCTATTCTACATCTGACCTTTCTTAATTTGAATTTATACCCCCTTAGGTTCATAATCTGAACAAGTGGAAGGATCCCATTAGAATTCAGCGTGCTCAATCAGATCACCGTGCAGGTGCCTAGCCTCCAGCCACTGCAATTTGAAGAACTTAAGCCTCTCTTGGTAAGAGGATCCCTTCATTCCCCTCACCAATCTTGTTGCCCTTCTCTGTACACGTTCAAGCAAATCTACATCCTTCCTAAAATAAGGCCTCCAGACCTGTACACAGTACTCAAGGCGTGGCCTGACCATTGCCTTATACAGAGGGACAATCACCTCCTTTTCCCTGCTAGCAAAATTCCTATATAATATCATTGACAAAACCATATATCTGATATAAGACAAGACTGAGTTTTAGAAGGATTGAAATCAACTAAGTTGTCTTTGCCCCACTGGAGAATTACCTGGAGATCGGCATTTAAGGAATTGGTGGCGGATATTCGAGAAGTTGAAGCTGATTGAGCAGGGGAAGGTTTTTCAAAATAGAAAGTGGAATGGGATGTGCTATCATCGGCAAAACTATGGATAGGATTTGCAGTCAATGGAAGAAGGTCATTAATATACAAGAGAAAAAGAGTGGGGGAAAGAACTGAACCTTGAGGGACACCAGCATTAATGGAGAAGTTAGAAGACAGAGAGCCACATACCATCACCCTAAGTGAGCGATCAGAGAGAAAACTGGATAACCAATTACTAAACACAGTTGGCAAACAATAAGATGAAAGTTTGTTTAGAAAAACTTTATGCCAAACAGGATTGAAAGCCTTTGAGATGTCAAGAGCAACTGCTTGTGTTTCACCAAACGTTTCCATTGAATTTGTCCATAAATGAATAACATAAGCAAGAATATCACCAGTGGATCGACACTGACGGAATCCATATTGGCGATCGTTGATAAGACGGAATGTTTTTAGGTAGTTTTAAGAGTTGGTGGTTAATTGATTTCTCCATTACTTTAGAAAGAGTAGAAGTAATTTTAATGGGACGATAACTGAATGGGAGGGACTTGTCACCCTTTTTTAGGAACTGGCTGGATATGAGCAAATTTCCAAGCAGAAGGAAAAACACCTTTGGAATAAGAAAGTGAAAAAAGGCGACAAAGAACAGAAGTAAGGTCAGCAGCACAGGTTTTGAGAAAAAGTGGAGAAATACCAACAGGATCTGCAGCTTTCTTAGCATTGAGATTCGTCAAAAATCCTTCTAACATCCTTTTGATGGAAGACCACAGGAGGCATTGAATGGAGGGGGTTGGGAATGGTGGGAGGTGTTTTACCAAGATCATTAATATACATGAGTTGGAAGAAAAATGGGATGCTAGCAGGTCAGCTTTATCCTTGGCTGAAGTGACAACAGAACCATCTGGTTTTGACAGAGGTGGGAACAGAGATGGGCAAAAGTTGCGATATACAGATTTAGCTAGGGACCAGAATGCTTGGCTACCATTAGGACAAGAAGCAAATTTACTACTCTTAGTCTGTTCAAAATCTAGTTTGGACTGATTAATAACTATTTTACAATTGTTGCAGGCAAAAAATGAAACTGAAGAATTGGAAACAAGCCAATTACGATACACAACATTATTCTCTTGAAGAGCCTTAGCACATTTGTTGGAAAACCAAGGTTTTAAACAAGATTTTAAAGATTTTAAAGTGGAGTGTGGAATAAAGGATTCCATTCCTACATGAATAATTTCACTGACACGATCAGAATAAACATTTACATCAGAAGTTTTGAAACAGTAGTCCGAACAAGGAAAAGAAGAAAAGAAATCTCGCAGGTCATCCCATTTTGCATTCTTGTAATTCCAAACAATACAAGGTTGGGAATAGCATGAGATAAATGCCCCATTGGAGAAGAGAATCACAACAAGTTGTGTTCTGAGGTACCTAAACGACAGTGTACTTAGAAGGGTTGTTTGTGAGAAAAAGATCAAGCTTGTTGGCTGTATGGTTAGGATTGTCCGGTATTCTTGTAGGTAAATGTACAGTCTATGCAAGGTCATTAGAAATTGCAAAAGCCTCAGTCACAATGGTGTGACTAGAAAATGGAAGCCAGCTGGAGTTGTGAACATTAAAATCACCAAGGAAAATTACCTCACTCTTAGGAAAGTTGGACTAGAGTAAGTCAAGTTGCAAAGGGAGGAAGTCAAAGAGCTCCAAGTGATTAGTGGAGTTGGGAGAACGGTAGAGACAGCAGATGAATTTGACACAATGAGGTATAGAAATTTTGAGTCAGAGAAGATCGAAGAGAGGAGATTCCTAATTACCAATTCTCTGACAGGGAATATTGGAACAGACATATGCACAAGTACCACCTTTGAGGTGAAAGGAATCATACAGCGAATAATTTGGGCAACTGAGATGAGTAGTATTTGAATCAACCGATAAATGAAAAAGTAAATGGGGTTTGGCAGACTGCAAGTGGAAATGGACATCGTTGAGATTAGAATTGAGACCACGTATATTTGTGAAATGAACTAGGAAGTGTTTGGGAGGTTTAGATCTTTTCACAGATAAGCTTACTCTATCAGTTTGACAATTCATGGTGTAGTCAATAATAAGAAAAAGTGTGTGTGGGGGGGGGGGGACATGCTGTATGAAGTAAACAAATTTTTGGATATGGCATACATATAACATGGTCTCAACAATGCCCACAGCATACACACTACTCTGACTCCCTCCAGTCACAATCTGGCAAGAGTAGAGGTAGCAAGATTATACACTAGCTGATCCGGAAGCTTCCTAAAGAGTTACCAATAGGTTCGGTCCAGTGTACTAACTAACGGCCAGCCTGTGAACACCGTTTTAGAGCTGTACACTCGAAATGTAAGGAAGATTGGATCTTGCCATGATGTTCATCATAATCTGAAAATTCCTCAGTCATACTGCATGATGGAAGAGATGGGGAAGAGTTGACCAGAACTTAGCTCTGGAGACTAAACATGGGTTCCACCACTTCAAGCCTCCAATAAGCAAAGTGGTAGTATTGCACCGGTTCATGAGAGTCATCTACCACCTAGTATTGCCTGGTAACACAGAGGGGTGGCATTCCTCCATGTGGTGTACACAAAGCCTATAAAAGTTCCTCCTGTATAAATGGGACTTGAACCCATGCCTTTCCAAACAGTATGGGTTGCTGTTGTTTCTTTGGGAGTGTTCCAAGGTAGTCACTAATACAGTCATGTTGCACCACAGTAAGGGATGATATTAATTGTAACCACAGGGGCTTCTGCAGAACATGGAATGAAGTGAATGGAACGACTTTTGTAAGAGGGTGATCAATGATTAACTCAACTGTTCTCTTCTTATATATAATCAAAGATTTTCACCATTCTGTCCCCAAAATGTTGCTAACATTCTCTGCTATGGAAACTGAGATGTGAGGACAATATTCCATGGTGGAATGGGTATTAGATTTGAACAGAGTTAAACTCTTAAGAAAAAAACACTAGGAGGAAAAAATAAAAGAAATCCTAATGGATTTCTTTTGGATGCAGAGTAAGAAGTATTTGTGATAAGTTTCTGCTAAGAAAAGACAAATTAGAGTTAATCCAAGTAACACAATACGTTAGTGTCTGAAAACCACTTTTATTAAAAGATATTCTTTTTTTCCTAAAAATAAGATAGCTTGACAATTAACCTGGCAGTGATATCCTGGCACCTAGGCCAAGATTTTAATTTCAATATTTTAAAAAAAGTATTTGGTTTTTTTCAATGTGCTTTTAGTGCACTAACCCCAGGGGCTCACATCTGGTGAGTATGGGCTTGGCACACCCAGGGTCCTGAGCTGGATATCATTATTCTTCTTCTTCTTTGGTGATTCCCTTCTACTTCTGACTGTCTCTCTCTCTCAGGGAGACTCAGAAATTTTTTTTTTTTTTTTGGCTGGTGTAGCATGAGCCTTAGTCTTTCTTGCACCATATGGCCATTACTAATACTAATGTTTGGCCTTTTACCAGTAGATTGCAATGCTTATTAATTACAGTACTACATTTTTAAACAATAATTGAAACTTTTGCAAATGTTTTGTTGGCAAAGGTAAAGAAAGGCTGCAGCACAAGAACCGCGCAAAAGTTCGATGAAATTTACCGGTAAAAGTACTTTGCCATAATGACATTTGTATTGTTGCTCGCTCAGTAAACATACAGTGGGTGATATCGGTCAGGAGTAGAAATTGAATTCCATGGGAGATTGAAACCTTCCCGAAGTGGAGGGGATAACCTGACCTTTTTTCTTTAGCATCACTAGTGGAAAAATTGTTTATTAAGAAAAAAAAAAAAAAAAAAAAGGCAAAGGAAGCTCACATGAGAAGCACGGCAAACTTCGAAAAAGTTTACTGCTGAAACTATGTTACAAACATTTTTTTTACACTGCCAGAACTTCTAATATGACTCTGTTTATGATTTGATTGGTTAATTCAATTAGTGATTCAGGTTAACCCCCCTCCACTTCAGGAGGATTTCAAGCTCCCATGGGATTCAACTTCTACTCCAGACCAATAACACTCACCGTCTGTTTACCGAGTCAGGAACAATACAAATGCTGTTACAGCAAAGTACTTTTACCGGTAAATTTCATCGAACTTTTGCATGCTTCTCGTGCGGGCTTTCTTTACCTTAGCCGTTTTTTCTGCCAGTAAAAATACTCAAAAAATAAAGTCTATTAATTATATTTAAATTTTCAGAAAAATATCAAAAACAAAACAGAAACATGAAATATTTAATCTCTGCAAAATTTAAGTTTGTGGATTCATTAATTGTACAAAACTTCAGCATTACTCCAACCCAACAAATGAAGCCAATATTTACAAAAAAAAAAAAAAAAAAAAAAAAAAAAACTTTGAAATTAATATATTTCAGTAAAAATTAATAATAATAAATTCCCATTAATTTTGCCTGTGTATGTGACAAATATCATTATGCAAAATCATTCATATCCATTTTTCCAAGGTTCTTGTGACACTCACTACATAAAGTCTGCATGGCTGAAAAAGAAAAACAATTACAATATGTTATTTCATATGCTCTTTTTTTTTTTATCAGTCATTTTTATTTTTCTTATGAACAGCCTTCTCTGCATGTTACTGCCTGCACGTCCTTCTAAATTCATTAGGGAAGAAAAAATCATCATGGAACAACGTACAGTACTCCAGCTGATATAACATACGGCACACAACTCGGCCAAATATATTGTCTCCCTTTCATGGAATTATAAATATGATGATCTGCACCCTGCTCCATCTGTTGAAGCATCACTTTTACTGTCACAATTCACACTATCTGTCAGAATAATGTTCAGGCCTTTTTGGTAACATGGGATACTTTGTGACACATTCCTGGAATTCAAATGCACTGAGGTTAGCTGATTTACTTCAGGGCCACAAATTCTACAAAAATTTCTCTTATTTTCCATGATAACATTCACACAGGCAAGTGGTAAACTTTGAGAAGCTTTTGGATAGTGATAAACATGCCATTATGATGGAGAGTAGTGTTTTGCTAAATGATGAACTGTACTTGGCTGGACACAATGAAGTAAAATTAATATTGTCTACTCTCTCTCAGGGCCACTCAGCTTTTATGAAATACACAGCAATATAAAAAAAAAACAGCCAGGTATCTGGACTCATTTGACCAGCTACACTTGTTTCCAGTCATCCAGTGTCCGATCAGTGTGTTGTTGACACCACAGCATCTGCCATAAACAATGATCAGCTGTGAGGAGTGGGGGGGGTGTCTCTTTTGCTGTCTGCTGTGGAACCTCAAAAGTCTGAGTGTGTGGTGCATCGTCATCTGGGATACTGTTCGTGAATTCCTTATATTGTATTGCGATGTGAACTGTCACACTGTGACCTGCCATTGATCCTGTACAGTGTGCTGCATCCTTCACTTACTAGGAACACATACATTGCATAATCCTTTACAGTTCTGTTGGCAGGAGGTGGTCTGACCCAGTCAACATCATTCTCAACACACCTTTAACCACAGTGGGCAGCAAGCAACCAGCAACACATACTGTTTACTGTTTCCAATACTGAAGTACCCGACACACAAGCTCCCACAAACATGTTGTTTTGAAACCTTTTGATATTTTTACTATGTCCCATAACTGCTATTTTATCATTTTGACTTGCATAGCCAAATGCAAATTACCACTGCTCTAGTGTAAGAAGTTGTTTGGCTTTTTATACTGCAAACTATAGGACGTCCATTATGTACAGGGTGATCATAAATAATTCAGTGATCACTGAGTGTGTATATGTGTATACATATATGTATACATACACGAGAACTGCCTGTGTGTGTGTGTACACACACACACACACACAGAACATTAATTGCAAAAAATGAATGTTAAACATTCATAAATACTGCATTTCAAACAACACGCTTAGCTATACAATACAGCATACCCCTCTTTACAATACTAGTCCATTACCGTTGTAATGTGAACCCAATAACCCATCGTTTTTTGGTAATTCATTCCACGACCTCGGAAGTTCAAATTTTCACTATATAACTCCCTAAAAGTTCATTTTTATAGTGTAAATTGTATTAGTTACCAATTCAAATCATTAAATGCACTACACTTTCATCGTTTCATATGTTCTGTTATAAGAACCAATTTTGAACGGCTTTGTGACATTTTTTAAAGCACATTTCTGGAAGTCATGACCATAAAACAATTTGCACTTTCCGGTTTATTGGGCTTTTCTGTTACTGCAAGCAATTATAAATGGGTAGTAAACTCTATGTTATTGCATTTGTGAAAATACCGATAGCTGGAATCGTGTGGGGTTTTACGTTATTATGGTGAATATTTTTGAATCTTCAATTGTATAAAAAACATAAATAAATTTTCAGAATCTTCTCTTCATTCCTTTTTTTTTAAGCTTTCTAATCATGTTAGTTGCAATTTGTGAGTTCCGTTAAAAAATGCTTATGCATGCTATTGAAATTTATAAAGAAAAGAGAAGATTATCCTTGGAAATAAACACATCTTGAAGCATTTCTGAAGATGACTCATTGCGCAAAAAACCAATGAGTGCCAAGCCAATAAAGAGTGATCAACAAGTGTGCATTTAATCGATGATGATGATGAAGAATAAGCATTCTTTAATATTTGTAAGTCATAAGTAATTTCTCTATTATTATAATTTGCTTGATTTTACAGGCTACGTTTTCATTCCTTTAGATAAATTGATCATTGTTTAAACAAACTAATTAGCTAACTAATTTCTCTGTTGATAACTAGATAATATGAATCAGAGCTGTAATACTCAATACATTCTACGTTGATAATAATATTTGTAAAATACTAAGAGGAGTATACTCAATATAGTACGTAGAACACTTCCGTACAATACCCTCCAGAAATTAAAACGGAAAAAACAAAAAAATCTACAACTTACCGGTGCATTAGAGTAAAATATAAATAATTAAAAAAAAAAAAATTTAATTGTGATCGCAGGAATGAAAATGTATTTTCATTCCTGTGATCACGACATACGGTCGAAAAGCGTTGTGAGCTTCAGGAAGGAAAATCGTTTTTGATTCTTTAGATTCTTTTAATTGCGTTAATTTGATTTTGAATTGTTTTAAATTATTCGAATTGTGTTAAATTGTTTTTTTTAATTATTTAATTATTTATATTTTACTCTAATGCACCGGTAAGTTGTCGATTTTTTCGTTTTAATTTCTGGAGGGTATCATACGGAAGTGTTCTACGTACTATATTGAGGTATACTCCTCTTAGCATTTTACAAATATTGTTGATAACATAACCCCTATTTTTAACATTATGTCTATGGGAAATAAATTCCCACTTTATGAGCACATGCTAGAAACGAATTAACTCGTAAAGTCGAGAACTACCTGTATATAAAATTTGTTTTGATAAATCAAGTTATATTTGTTATGGCATAATTATATATTAAAAACATTAACTGTAGGTCCCATGGATACTAATTTTTATTAACATTATGGTGTTTAATATGTTAAAAACTTGTCTGCAACTATCATAAATTCTAACGTAGGGGAGAAAATAACGACAGGATTTTTAATATAGATCAGGCAAAATGGTGCAAGGAACAAACTTATTCCAAATCGGCCAAAAATAAACATAAAAAAAATGCATATATAAAAATGAAAGAATTCTTGGATGGGTGTGATAATAAGTATAATGACTTAACCTGGCAGCAATGGTGGGTAACTTGATAGGTGACTTTTGAAAATAACATTCTCACATTAACTGTTAATCAATGATTAAAAATCTGAAAGTTTTTCTGCCTTCCTAAAATAGTTGAACTTGTATACATAGTTTCTGAAGTGTTTTTTTTTAACAGTTTTTATAGGGAAATTGCAAACGAGGACCTGCCATCATCTTTGCAACTATTTGGCTTTTTGCTAAACATGTTCACTGCCACCTATATTTGAGAGAGTACATCTAATGTGCTGTAATTTTCAGAATGTTGAAAAATATCAACATTTGACATCCTTGGCATTCTGAAAATTCATAAATAATGCTTGAAAAGTAAGAGTTTGGGTATTCATAATTAAAAGTGAACACTGATTTTGTGCTAAGCTGCAAATCAGAACAAATCTTAAAATTTTAGAAAAGTATTCATGTACCTAAACTATTATCAACACAAGAAAAGAACAAACAGAACTGTGTGCTAAGTCTACAGAAAAAAATGAAGCATTGCTTGCAAAGAGTTAAATCAGTGTGCTAATATTTGAGTAGTTGTTAATTTCATGACACCCTTTTATTAACTGCTTAAGAATTACCACTTGCATCATTACAGCATGGCACTTGGGGCCTTTTGCCATTTATACACGTAAAGGCTTGATTAGACCGGGGTTCGAGCCCGTGACCACCAAATACGGAGGATGCGGAAAGGTCAGGGAATGATCACTGCATATCCCCGGAGCAATATGGCCTTAGTTGCTAATGCTCGTGAAAACCAATAAAAAACAAACACATAAAGGCAGTGAATTTGTTAAAGAGCAGCATGACACTGGATAAGCACCACCACCACTGTGTTTGTTTAAACTTTTGGGTTGTTTTCTACTCCCTCTAGCTCAATCTACAGTACCCTAGTTATTTCTGAAAGATTTATTATTGCTTTTACAGAGTAAGGATAATAAAACCTGATATTTTCTCCAGATGGCTGATATACTGTGGGAAGCAAGATAAGTAAGTCTCATTCAGATATCTCAAGCTGTGAAGCACAACAAATTTGAAACAAATCTGAAAACGGAGGTAACTAATAATATCAAATATATACGATATATATATTTTTTAATTTTCAATAATATTTATATACATAATAGAAATATATGCATACACATGCATGAAATTTTGAGCATTTAATGGCCTTTAAAACTGGAAAATGGAAGAGAACAGATTTGATGTTTCTATTTTTTTGCAATTTTTGCAGAATATTATATTTTTTTTTGAAAATAAAAAAAGCATGTTAAAAGGCAATGTTTAATTTTTTTTAATGAAAATTTAAGAGTACATACAATAAGTACTGCAATCCATTAAGAAAAGATTTAAGCAGAATTCAAAGACATTTTCCAAAAATGAAAAGAAAGTTGGGCACCTGGCACCTTTTTTGTTACACTTCTGGTGCCGTCGCCACCACTAGATTAAATTTTATGTGCAGCAAAGATGATTAGTATTACAATATATTATTTAACTGCACATAACTTAAAATTTTCTACAGAATACAAAATTTGTGTCATTCCCACATTAAATTTCTAATAACATACATACAGTTGGGCACCAAATAGTGACACCATGGGGTTGGCCCACTGCTGTTCTGACAGTGAGGAAGACATTTAATAATGATATAAATTAATTGTTAATGCAGTGGACTAGGAGAGTTGGTCCAAAGAAGCCATCTTATAGCAAAAAATAAAATTAACTCCTGTTGTATCTCATAAGATAACAGAATATAGGAAAAATTGAGCATGTAATAGCTCTCTATTGTCAAAATAACATACAAAGTATGCACCATTCATTGCTTGGTATTTATCTGGGCCAAATGCTTGATTTTCCTAACTAGTGTCTTGTTAGGAACTTTTCTCCTTGTTGCTATTATATAGTATTGTTTCATGCTTGGTATTAAAATTATTCTTTCACAGATAAACAGACATACAAGCCATGGGTGTGGGGCATTTTCTACCAGATGGCACTATTTATTTATTTAGGGTACAAATATATTGCATTGTCCCTGGGTGACATATAGCCTCCCTCTCCTTTGATA
Source organism: Mastigoproctus giganteus (assembly GCF_048544385.1). Lineage (NCBI taxonomy): Eukaryota > Metazoa > Arthropoda > Arachnida > Uropygi > Thelyphonidae > Mastigoproctus > Mastigoproctus giganteus. The sequence goes on along the minus strand of NC_143587.1, from coordinate 122,938,377 downwards.
CAAACTTATGACTAGTTCATGGATACTTGAGATTTCTAGAGCTTCTCTGTAGAGTTGAGAAAAACATTCATCAATAAGTCAGGTTTAAATCAATTAAAAAAAATATGATTTTATATGCAGCCACTGGAAGCAAGTTTTATTCTGAATTATATATAATCTAATAGTTGTAATTATTATGATGAATCAAAGTTCAAAAAAATTTCAACATATTTTGTATTCTATATTTGTAAGTGCTTCTACATATAATAAAAAAAATGAAATGTGAAAAAACTTTAAATTCTTACACAAAACTAATGACCCTTTTTTTTTTCTGCATTTATTGCTAATTGTAACCTTAAAATAATTATATATATATATAAACAAGTGAAAAAAATTTTAAAAGCATGCAACAAGAGTATGCACAATATTACATTCTGTTAGTAAAAGTTTCACAAAACAACCAGAAGCAGAAAAGCATAAGAATTTAAAGAAAATTCTTGTTTAGTCTCAAAAAAGAGGCACAGGCAGTGCTCTAAATAAATAAGCATATTTCAAAGGCCAGCACTAAACATGAGTGAGCAAGTGAGTGGCAAAACAAGAATACTCTTCAACTACTAACAAAACACTTATCAAACAATCATGCACATTCATATTTCTAAATGAGAAAGTATTGAGAAAGAGATGTAAAATAAAAGCAGAAGAAAGAGTGTAGGTGAGCACATGGCTTGTGACCACAAACCACACATGCATTAACTGGTCTTTGACTTCTCGGGGGGGCTTTACATCCCGTGCCATAATATTGTTTAGGTTTTTGAGATCGACCACCCATAGGGCAATGGAAGGATTGTCATTCCCTGCCTGAAAATATATATAAAAAAAAAAAAAAATCACAGTATGCTAATAAAAACAACAATAAAAAGACATTTCTGCCTCCATAGAATTAATGATTTGAGGTTTAAAAATTATCTTCTACAAATATAAAGAGAATATATAAGTAAAACAAAATAATTAACTCTATGATAGGCATATAAATTTCCTTCTAACTGATAGACACACCTTGGGATAAAGTAGGCAATTTTAAAATCTTAAAATTGGCATGAAAATATTTTAAATTGTTCATCTTTTGATGCCATCCTTTATCTATTATGAACACAAGTATGAATAATATATTTTTTACATTAAAAACATATACTTTTAATTACTGTTTAAATGATTAATATATATTTTTTATTTTTCTAATTAAAATAAAAACCTCCTCTGTCTTTAGACATTCATTTGGGTATTAACTTCACCTGTCAGCAAGTGAAATTTTAAACAAACTCAAATCAAATAAACTGAGCATCTCGGTGAATGGATGTCACTCAGAATATTAACAACATTTGAAGCCAGTAAGCATTTCTGTCAGGAGATGCATGGGTCAAACATGACAGTAACATAATTTCGTAATTGTACACAAAAAATGCTGCTAATTAATGTGTGTGTTAATGTGGCTTACAAAAAACACTTTGGTTTTATTATTATTTTTTTATGGCCAAACTCTTTCAATAACAAGCAATTAAATGGTGCAGATCAGACACAATAACTGAGGAATTCATAAATTGGAATTGACATAACTTGTATAGATTTTATTTAAATTAGGAAAAAATGGCTTGGGTGTACTTCATCCTGAGGTGATCTGCCCAGAGGTTAAAAATCAAGATCACCTATTTTCAATAGGAAAATAAGTGATCAGCTAAGTTGCTAACAACAGTCTGCATACATATTGCTAGAATCCATACACTGCAGTATGAATTTCAACAGTGCACAAATGGTATCAGGTGAATATACACCAATTTTGATGCAATTCATTTGCAAGTTTTTTGTGGTGGAGAGAAACAGATTTTGCACAAGTTATAAATTCTTTATAGGTTGAAATATTGCTCATGCACAATAAAAATTATAAAAATGCTGTTTTTAAGCAAATATAACAACCCCAAGAAAGTGTGTATTTTTATGCAGAAAAAATCCTTTAAGTGAAACAAAAAAAAAGGTGCTAATGTCACTTTTCCAAGAAAGGGCAACAGGTATAAGTCCAGAAAAATGTCACTTCTCAGTAATGTTTTCAAAGTTCTGTTTTGTAAAACAATACATTTCAAATTATCAGTTTTGACTGTGACTTTGTTCGAAGGAATACAACTTATTTTGAGTTGTGCTACTTTTTAATATAACATAATTATATTTTAATGACTTATTATCATTTTTATTATTTTAATTTATATTATGAATGATAAACAATATTCACAAACTAATTTATTATTTAAACTATTTTTGATTTAAAAGTGTCATAAGTCAAAGAATAGTTGAATATTTACTCTCAAGGGGAAACAATTATATTTTATTAAAGCTTATAGTAAAGTTCAGATATTAATTAACATAATTTCTCATCTAATTTTAATAAACCACTACAGTAATTCTTATGCTTAAAAATAAAGAAGTTTAAAATTGCTTCCCTAAAAAGATTTTTTTCACTTGTCACTTTTCTTGTGCATAAGAGATATAGTGACTGAAGAAGATACCACACTTTACTGTTATTCAAACCACATACTAATGTATAACAAGGGAAGCATTCAAGGAAGTAATCGTGGAAGCTACTAGGCTTTTCATACTAATTAAGAAATACTGTTCAAGGTTTAGGCCTAAATGGATGTCAGATGAACTAATGAGACTCATGGTGGAGTACAAAAATGCATGGGATGAATATAAATTATCAGGTGACACAGAAGCCTATGGTAGATATAAGCTAGCCTGTAATCAAGTCGCAAAAGAAGTTAGTCAAGTGAAGGCAGATTATGAGAAATCTTTGACAAAGAACGCTAAGAAAAACAGCAAGAACTTCTTTCGTTAGATAAACTTTAGAAGAAAGATGCTAAAACAGATGGTTTGACTATTGATGATTCTGTTCAGATAGCTGACAATCTGAATGAGTATTTTGCATCTACATTCACACATGACGAGTTATTAAGGGAGGAGAATGCCAAATGTTTATCAAAATGTAACAGGGTGCTTAATGTTTTTGTAATAATTGAAAGCAAAGTGGAGGAGAAAGTGTTGAAGTTAAACATAAGAAAGGCACCAGGGGTGGATGGGATCTATCCAGTTATATTAAAGGAGGTGGCAAAGGAAGTAAGCAAACCCTTAGCTATAATTATGAGGGCATCCTTGGACTCAGGGGAAGTCTCCACAGACTGGAGATGTGCAAATGTTTCCCCATTTCACAAAGGGTGACATGAGTAATTACAGACCAGTTAGTTTAACTTCTGTTCTGGGGAAATTAATGGAGTCACTGGTTAAAGATGCATTGCAGGATTAGATAAACAAGGCTGCAGTAATAAATCAGACAAAGCATAGGTTTCTTAAGGCAAAGCCTTGTCTTACAAATTTGATTGGATACTATGAAGTGGTTACAAAGGAACTGGATGCAAGAAATAATTTTGATATTGTATACTTGGATTTCAGGAAAGCTATTGACACTGACGTGCATGGAAGACTACTGTACAAATTGGTGCAGTATGGTATTAAGGACAAGTTGCTACAATGGATAAAAGGGTGGCTGAGTGAGAGAAGACAGAGTGGTAATAAATAGATGCTGCTCTTTGTGGACTAATGTTATTAGTGGAGTCTCCCAGGGATAAGTGTTAGACCACTGTTGTTTTGTGTATTTATCAATGATATTGATGAAGGTATATCAGGCTTAATGTCGAGGTTGGTAATGGCAGTGTGCTATTGCAACAGGATCTAGAAAAGTTGGGCAGATGGGCTGGGAAGTGGCAACCGAAGTTTAACATTGACAAATGCAAAGTACTGCATATGGGTAGAAGTAACCACAGAGAAACATACCAACTGTGTGATGCTACACTTAGGGTGGTAGGAAATGAAAAAGACCTGGGAGTAATTGTACAATGAGATATTAAATTTTCAGAGCAGTGCAGACATACTGCCAGAGCAGGTCCATGGGTTATTGTCAATGATATACAGGAATTTTGCTAGTAAGTAAAAGGTGGTTATTATCCCTTTGTATAAGGCAATGGTCAGGCCAAGCCTTGAGTACTGCGTACAGGTCTGGAGGCCTCATTTTAGGAAAGATGTAGAGTTGCTTGAGTAAGTACAGAGAAGGACAACAAGATTGGTGAGGGAGAACGAAGGGGGTGGTCTTACCAAGAAAGGCTTAAATTCTGCAGATTGTAACGTCTAGAGGTAAGCATCATTTCTTCTACTTCTCTCTCTCTCTCTGGGTAACTCGGGAATTTTTTTTGGCTGGCGCAGCATAAGCATAAGTTGGTCCTTGAGGTTGTCACAGACATTCTCTCAGATATGCCAGACAAGAAGCTGTACTTATTATTAGCCATATGGTGCAAGGAAGGCTGAGGCGTATGCTGCACCAGCCAAAAAAAAAAAAAAAAAATTTCCCCGAGTTACCCTGAGAGAGAGAGAGAGAGAGAGAGAGAGATAGAGAGAGAGAGAGAGAGAGAGAGAGAGAGAGATTGACAGAAGTAGAAAGGAATCACCAAGAAAGAGAAGAATGATGATATCCAGCTCAGGACCCTGGGTGTGCCAAGCCCATACTCACCAGTGTGAGCCCCTGGGGCTAGCTATCTGGGAGTCTAAAACGCTGATGGAACTGATATTCGGGTGGCACTCAAGTCAAGTGGACCCAATTTCGGCGAAGTCCGAATGGTCTGACAGCCAAATCCTCTGCTTGCACCTTCACGATGGTGGGTCTGTTAGTAATCCTGGGTATAACCTCCATGCACAAGTACATGGTGGGTGACCACCCAGGTGTGAACCAACTTAAGCAGGGGTCGAGGTGTGGCGCCCACACCTCATGGAGGAATGCTGCCCCTCTATGTTACCAGGCAGTACTAGGTGGTAGATGACTCTCATCAACCGGTGAAATACCACCACTTTGCTTATTGGAGGCTTGAAGTGGTGGTTGTTGTTGTTGTTGTATTTGGGTTTTCTGGCACAAGGGCCTCTTGGGCCATATTGTGCCTGTTCGATATTTGCTTATCGCTAATTTCTCATGTTATTGTGATCATAGGCTATTATAGAGATTTATCTGTTTCAAATAAGTAAACAGTTCCTCCAAATTTGCATCATTGCCAAGAATCTGCAATAAGGTTATCGGTTCCTTCAAATGGGACAGGGATGTAAAGGTTGATTTTCTGGTAGTTGAAAGTTGGGGACATTCAATGAGAATATGATATATTGTCAACTGCGACTGGCACAACAAACACTGAGGAGGGTTCTCTCCCATAAGCAAATACAGATGAGTTGGATGTGAATGTCCAATGCGGAGCCTTGCTAGAATTACTTCTTGTCGCCTGCTTTTCCTGATACTAGATGTCCACAATTTTGGCTCTTTTTTTATCTGCAGCAGTTTATTATTTATTTGAGCTTTCCAGAGGTCAGACCATTGCTTCCTACATGCTGTTTCAATGATGGATTTGTAGTCGGTGTAGGGCACTGTTTGTTGCCTGGAATTGCTTGAGTCAGGGTGTTTAGCGGCGGCGTCCGCTTGTTCATTACCTGGAATGCCTGCATGACCAGGTATCCAGCAGAAGGTAACCTTCTGGTTGGCTTTTTGACAGTAAAATAACTTGGACCGTATCTCTTTAAGAATCGGATGTGAGGGCGACATGGTAGTTTGAATGGCAGTGATTGCGCTTAAGGAGTCTGTGTATATCAGGGATTGCTTTATACAGCTGTTGTGTATTCTATCTAGAGCTAGTTTAATAGCAAATAATTCTGCAGTATAGATAGTACATTCCGTTGGAAGAGACACAGCATCTGAAAAGGTAGAAGAAACTGCTGCAGCACCAACGGCTGCATCTGTTTTGGAGCCATCAGTATAGATAGGTACTTTATCTGAATTTTCCAACAAATGAGTTTTATGGAGCTGTTGATAGTTTATATTTGCCAGAGAGGATTTTCCCAATCTTGAAAAGAAATTGTCGCAGAGAGGTGAGAATTCAGTCCAGGGAGTTTCAGGAGTAGCAAGGTCTTGGAATATGTTGTGAAATTTAAGATCCCAACTGATTGTGAGTTCTTGCAGTCGAATCCCTGCAGGGCGGTTTTCATTAGGCTTATTGTGATATAATTCAGCATATTGAGGATCAAACAGGTACTGCCAGCTAGGGTGGAATGGCATGCTTTTAATTTTTGCTGCATACTTACACAATAAGGATTTTCTCCTGAGATGCAAAGGGGGTTCATTTGCCTCAATATACAGGCTGTGGACCGGAGATGTTCTGAAGGCTCCCACAGCTATCCTAAGAGCACTATGCTGTATGGTGTTCAGACGTAATAGTGAACTTTTCCTAGCGGAGTCATAGACAGGTGATCCATAGTCTAATCGTGATCTTATTAAAGCTCTATACAGATGAAGGAGAGAGCTTCTGTCAGCACCCCAGGACTTAGCAGAGACTGCTCTCAGGATGCTCAGTTTTTTTAGACATGTAGTTCGAAGGAAAGCAATATGGGAAGCAAAATTAAGTTTGTTATCTAAATATAACCCCAACAGTCGGAAACTGTTAGTGACAGGAATCAGGTTGTTTTTTAAAAATATTTCTGGATCTGGGTGAAGTTTGCGTTTTTTACAAAAATGAATTGCACTAGATTTCTTTTCTGATAGGGAATAGCCATTCCGCAATGCCCATGATTCAATTTTAGCGATGGAAATTTGGAGTTGCCTTTCAATGGTGTTCATGGATTGTTGAAGTGGTGGAATCCATGTTTAGTCTCTAGAGCTAAGTTCCGGTCACCCCTTCCCTATCTCTTCCATCATGCAGTATGATTGATGACTTTTGAGGTTATGATGAACGTCGTGGCGAGATCCAATATTCCTTACATTTCGAGGGTACAGCTCTAAAACGGTGTTCGCAGGCTGGCCGCTAGTTAGTACACCGGACCGAACCTATTGGTAACTCTCTAGGAGGCTTCCGGATCAGCTAGTGTATAATCTTGCTACCTCTACTCTGCCAGATAGTGACTGGAGGGAGTCCGAGTAGTGTGTATGCAGGGAGCATTGTCGAGGCCACGTTATGTCAAGGATCTGGGTATATTCTTACCACATGTACGCCATATCCAAAAATTTCATTATTCATACAGCATGTCCCACCCACTATTTCTTACTACTGAATACACCATGAATTGTCAAACTAATAGAGCAAGCTTATCTGCGAAAAGATCTAAACCTCCCAAGGACTTCCTAATTCATTTCACAAATATACATGGTCTCAATTCTAATCTCAACGATGTCCATTTCCACTTGCAGTCTGCCAAACCCCATGTACTTTTTCTGACAGAATCTCAGTTATCGGTTGATTCAACTACTGCTCATCTCAGATGCCCAAATTATTCGCTGTATGATTCCTTTCGCCTCAAAGGTGGTACTTGTGCATATGTCCATTCTGATATTACCTGTCAGAGACTTGGCAATTTGGAATCTCCTCTCTTTGATCTTCTCTGGCTTAAAATCTCTCTACCTCATTGTGTCAAATTCATCTGTTGTCTCTACTGTTCTCCACTAATCACTTGGAGCTCTTTGACTTCCTCTCGTTGCAACTTGACTTTCTCCAGTCCAACTTTCCTAACAGTGAGGTAATTTTCCTTGGTAATTTTAATGTTCACAACTCCAGCTGGCTTCCGTTTTCTAGTCACACCGATCCAGCAGGTAGAGATGCTGAGGCTTTTGCAATTACTAATGACCTAGCACAGATTGTTCATTTACCTACAAGAATACCGGACAATCCTAATCATACAGCCAATACGCTTGATCTTTTTCTCACAAACACCCCTTCTAAGTACATGGTCGAAGTGAGAGGTCCTTTAGGCACTTCAGATCGCAACTTGGTGATTGTCTCTTCTCCAATGGAACCTTTATCTCATGGCTATTCCCAACCTCGTGTTGTTTGGCATTACAAGAATGCAAAATGGGATGACCTGCGAGACTTCTTTTCTTCTTATCCTTGGTCGGATTACTGTTTCAAAAGTTCTGATGTCAACATTTGCTCAGATCGTGTCAGTGAAATTATTCTTGCAGGAATGGAATCTTTTATCCCACACTGCACTTTAAAATCTCGTCCTTTATCTAAACCTTGGTTTTCCAATAAATGTGCTAAGGCTGTCCAAGAGAAGAATGTTGCGTATCGTAATTGGCTTGTTTCTAATTCTTCAGTTTCATTTTCTGCCTACACCAAAGCTCGCAACAATTGTAAAGCAGTTATTAATCAGCCCAAACTAGAGTTTGAACAGGCTAAGAGTAGAAAACTTGCTTCTTGCCCTAATGGTAGCCGAGCATTCTGGTCTCTTGCTAAAGCTATTGGCCGCAACTTTTCCCATCTCTGCTCCCACCTCTGTCCAAACCAGATGGTTCTGTTGTCACTTCAGCCAAGGATAAAGCTGACCTGCTAGCATCCCATTTTTCTTCCAGCTCATGTATTAATGATCTTGGTAAAACACCTCCCACCATTCCCAACATGCTCCATTCAATGCCTCCTGTAGTCTTCCGTCAAAAGGATATCAGAAGGATTTTGATGAATCTTGATGCTAAGAAAGCTCCAGGTCCTGATGGTATTTCTCCACTTGTTCTCAAAACCTTTGCTCCTGAACTTACTCCTATTCTTTGCCGCCTTTTTTCACTTTCTTATTCCGAAAGTGTTTTTCCTTCTGCTTGGAAATTTGCTCATATCCAGCCAGTTCCTAAAAAGGGACAAATCCCTCCCATCCAATTATCGTCCCATTGCAATTACTTCTACTCTTTCTAAAGTAATGGAGAAATCAATTAACCGCCAACTCAAACTACCTAGAAACCTTCCGTCTGATCAACGATCACCAGTATGGATTCCGTCAGTGTCGATCCACTGGTGATATTCTGGCTTATGTTACCCATTTATGGACTAATTCAATGGAAAGGTTCGGTGAAACACAAGTAGTTGCTCTTGACATCTCAAAGGCTTTTGATCGTGTTTGGCATAAAGGTCTTCTAAACAAGTTTCCATCTTATGGTTTGCCAACTGTTTTTAGTAATTGGTTATCCAGTTTTCTCTCTGATCGCTCACTGAGGGTGATGGTAGATGGCTCTCTGTCTTCTAACTTCTCCACTAATGCCGGTGTCCCCCAAGTTTCAGTTCTTTCCCCCACTCTTTTCCTCTTGTATATCAATGACCTTCTTCCATTGACTGGAAATCCTATCCATAGTTTTGCCGATGATAGCACATTGCATTCAACTTTCCATTTTGAGAAACCTTGTCCTGCTCAATCAGCTTCAACTTCTCGAAAATCTGCTACCAATTCCTTAAATGCCGATCTTCAGGCAATTCTCCAGTGGGGCAAAGACAACTTAGTTGATTTCAACCCTTCTAAAACTCAGTCTTGTCTTATATCTCGCAAAAAGGATTCTTCTGCTCCTATGCTTATCTTTAGTGACACTCCGATTTCTAGGCAAAAGGATATATCTCTTTTGGGGATTACCCTGACTTTTAATCTCTCTTGGCACAAGCACATTACAAATATTGCTTCCTCTGCATCTTAAAAACTTGGTTTTCTCTTTCGCTCTCGGCGTTACTTTTCTTCCAAACAGCTGCTCACTCTGTATAAATCGCAAATCCGCCCTGCCATGGAATATTGTTCCCACATCTGGGGTGGTGCCCCGAAAACCTCTCTCAGGCTTCTTGATTCCATTCAGAAGAGGGCAGTTAGGTTAATTAATGATTCATCTCTAACAGAGTCTCTCTACTCGCTGTCTCATAGATGCACTGTTTCTGCTGCATGCCTCTTCTACAGATACTTCCATGGGCACTGTTCTTCTGAATTGGCTTCTATAATTCCCGCTCTCTCTTTCAAAACAGTCCGAACATGTGCCGCCACCAGCCAACATCCATTTACTGTCCAACTTCAAACCCACAGAACCAACTTTTCATCTTCTTCATTTATTCATTCAACTGAAACGCCTTCCTTCATACGTATTTCCTGAAAATTACAATCTACAGAAGTTCAAGTCCAATGTCAACAAATATCTTCTTTCGTCTTCTCAACCTCCAACCCAAGCACGGTACTAAGTACTATAGGTTCTAATACCTCTCGTGTTTGGGGTTCACATAAAAAAAAAATAATAATAAGCCTCAGGCTTCCTTGCACCATATAGTTAATAATAATAATAAATAATATGCGAGGTGGTCTGACTGAGGTACATAAGGCACCTGAAATGGGTTAAGCAGGTTCAATTCTGATGGGATTCTTCCTCTTGCTGCGATTAGAAACCTGAAGGGGCATAAATTCATTGAGGAAAGACAGTTATAGAACAGACATGCAAAAATTTTCCTTTAGCCAGCAGATAGTTGATTGAAGGAACAAACTTCCATCTGCTGTTGTGGAAATTGATAGCTTAAATAAATTCAAGGAGGTACTGGACAAATGTTTAGAGGGAATGGACATGCAAAATATTTTTTGTTTTTTTTTAGCTGATGTTACATAAGCTTGTTTCCTTGAATCACATGCTTCTACTATTACTATATCCAGTGTGGTGAATGGCCTCTTCCACTGATTTCATTGCTGAGACAATCTTTAATACTTTGTTGGACAAAATAAGCTGTAGGCATTAAATGCCAATGCCAAGAAAATACATCCTCTGCCATAATTCCATTCTCACAAAGGTTACCGCCAAGGTGAAACACACAGGATTTGGCACCTGAAAAAAATACTACTGAACATAATTTTTTTTTTCCCAATACCAGGATGCCTGTCCACCCACCAATGAAAGGCAAACAAGCCTTGAAACGGTGCTATCTGGGTGGTGGTGCCCACTGAGAATAAGTAACAATAGTCTTCTCTATTAGTGAAGCAATACTACCCTTAAAATCATGGATTGATTTATATACAGGGCCTAAAATCTGAACTTAAAAATCTATAGCAAATGGGAGATACTACAAATTTAAAATCTTGTTTAAAAATGCATGTATAAGTTTATAAATAGATTATATTAAACAATAAAATTCAGTATACAATATATTTATCATACTAATATCTACCACAAACATGGTTCCATATCCAAATCTTCACTACTGCATAACAAAATCTCTCTTATAATAACCTCTTCAATTTCAATAAAATTTTCGTCATATGGATCCCACTCATTATTTGATAAATCATCTAAAATGCCATCCATGGAATTTGATATACCACATTTTTTTAAGCGAGTTTTAACATCAATTTTGTTCCAAGTGTTTAACACAAACTTACACAAAATATCCAGTGGAGCTAGCCACATATTTCCACCTTTGGTAAAATTTATTTTGCTGTTCATAATCCAATCATTCCATTCTGCACAAATATTGTCTTTGAATGGTTTGCTGAAACAAACATCTAATGGATGCACAACTGATGTTAATCCACCTGGTATAACAGAAATCTTTATACATTGAGTGATCACTGAATTATGACCACCTACCTAATACTTCATAGGTCCTCCTTCTGCCCTCAGTACAGCAGCTATCTGATGTGGCATTGATTCAACAAGATGTCGAAAGCGTTCGGGAGGTGGGGCCAACCAAGCTGTGTGTAATGCACCCAGCAATGCAGATATGGAGGTGATTGGTGTATCCAGATGACTGATATGCCTTTCCATAGTGTCCCACAAGTGTTCTATGGGATTGATATCGGCAGAGTTCAGAGACCAATCGATATGCTGGAAATCAAAACTGTGTTCCTAAAACCATTCCTGCACAACAAGTGCCCGATGGTTTGGAGCATTATCTTGGAAGACACCATCGCCACTCAGGAAAAAGTGTAACATAGCGGGGTGTACACAGTCAGCAAGCAGTTGACGATAGCTGAGATCGGTGATATGTTGTTCCACATGCACCAACGGTTCAAGTTCCTGCCAGTGAAACATGCCCCACACCATACAACTGCCTCCACCGGCCTGCACTTTTGATACCATGCATGATGGTTCAAGAGCCTGGTGTTGACGCCAAATCCGTACATGACCATCCACAGTGTGGAGTAAATAACGTGACTAATCTGACCAGCACACCTTCTTCCAGTCTTCTAATGTCCAACTTGCATGCTCTTTGCACCAGGCAAGTCTTTTACACCGATGAACCTTGGTTAGGAGAGGATGCCATAGGGTGGTGGGTCGTCTGCTGGTATAGCCCATCGGTGCGAGAATGCAATGCATGGTCATGCCAGATATTGTTCCGGGTTGGCCCATGTTGTATTGGGTAGTCAACTCTTCAACAGTGCTGTGCCTGTGCGAGTCGTCGAACCCGGCGCTCACTTCTAACATCAACCTTTCGCTGACCTTTGCAGTTTTGCAGTCAGATCATTGTTTGACCATTTTGATGACAGTCCTGGTACACTTTAAGTACGGCAGCTCTCAAACACCCCCACCAGTTCAGCCGTTTGGGAAATCGAGGCACCAGTTCATCGAGCACCCACAATTTGTCCTTTATCAAAGTCCGATAAATCCTTCCTTTTACCCATCATGCTCAGAATTTTACTACCTTATCTATACTATATAAGTTGACTAACTCCACACTCTCGTACCTCACGTGGTCAACAGGTCACATTCAGTTTTCATAGGAGTGGTCATAATTCAGTGATCACTCAGTGTATATTAATGTTGGATAATATTATCTTTGTTTGCTCTGCTGTATATGGTTTAAACATATCCCAAATCAATGAACTAGTGTCCTTTCAGTAGGAACCTATTCCAAACATTTACAATCCAAAATTTAACTCCATCTTCATTCATCCAACTATTGTACATAAACATGTACAATGAACAAATATTCTGGGGGGGGGATGTAATCGTTGGCATTGGTTTTCATTTGTTCCATCTGACATTCATATTAATACAACTGTAAACCAAGTTTTCTCATGTCCAGTTGTCTTCACTAAAACTATTTGGGCTCCTTTTGAATTCACAGTTAAGTTCCCTACAATGTCAAAATTCATGGGAGTTTCACCCATATCAATTTGTGTCATTGGTCACCAGATAATTCCCTGTAAGAAACAAGATTGTCCTTGAGTACTACATTTTACTGTCTCTATATTCCACACCACAATAGTGTGGTGTGGAATATAGAGACAGTCAACAGCAAAAATTATCTGGAAATGCTTTAAGAAATCATGTTCAGCATTTTGAATGAACACTGTACATTTCCAGCAAGACAGTCCACCTGTGACTGTTCATGAATGGTTAGATCAACAGTTCCCAGGTCCCTGGATAGGCTGTGAAGGGAGATCACAGGGATGGCCACCAAAATCTCTCACAGTTGTCCCCCTTGGATTTTTTTATGGGGCCATTTGAAAAGCAAGTATACTCAGAGAAGAAACAAACTGGACCACCTGAAACTCAGGATTACAGAGGCCTGCATGGATGTGCTAGGTGACAATGAAATGTTCTTGAGAGAGACTGCACAAGGTTAAATGCTTACAAAAGTATATCCAAGGAAATGATGGCCATGTGGAACATAACTTTTGAAATGACAAGTTATGTTCCACATGGTTTCATGTAAGTTTCATTTACTTGAAACCATAGGTTTCAAGTAAATGGCATACCCTGTAGTAAATATTTAATGTAGACAACCTTGCAGGGATAGGATATAAATCCTCCCTATGCATATGTTTAAAAATCAGAAAAGTGAATGAACCAAGAAATTATCACTGCCTTCCTTTATGCAGTTACCTACGATCTCTTAGGGATAGGAAACATATCTTTCCTATGCCCTTGTTTTAAAATCAGACAAGTGTGTAGAGGGAAACTGATAAGTTCTTGATCATTCACTTTTTTGATTTTCAAACAAGGGTATTGAGGAGGTATATTTGTTACCTCTGCAAGGTTGCTTGGGCAACATATTCAGAATATAGTGAATATGTAGCATATGATGATCTTGTGGGATAGCAGATATATATATCTCTCTATGCCCTTGTTTAAAAATCATAAAAGTGAATGAATCAGGAAGTTATCATTGCTTGCCTTTTTGCACTATTACCAACAATCTTTTGGGAATAGGGAATACATTCTCCCTATGCCCCTGTTTAAAAATCAGAAAAGGAGGAGATATATCTCCTATTCCCACAAAGTTACCTGGGTAACATATTCACCATATTAAGTAAACCTAATACACAGTACTTCAGTAGCCGACTGGGCTAGCCGGGTAGGTAAAGTGCCTGCCTGGCAACTCAAAGGTCGCGGGTTCGAAAATCCTGCCTCAAGCTTGGATCAGAGTACTGCAATAACCTTGGGGAGGTGCATTATGGCCACAGAAGCTGATGCACCAACAACTAAACCAAAAAAAAAAGTACTTCAGTCAGATAATGGAGATTTCAGACTTTCACTAAAGTGAAATGATAATAGTCTGAACTTCAGACTGCTGCCAAAGCTAACTGCTAAATCCCAGGATTTACCAGATTTTATTCTTTTACAGTAACATATAAATTCAGCAATCCAACTGCTTCAGTTTTATAAATTAAATTTCATCTGATGATAATACTGTATTAAATTCAATGCACTTTGCACATATAACATAAATGTATACCTCCTTTAAAGTTTCCGTTAATGTTTATTCTGTTCTTTTAACCTTCACTTCTACATGCCATTTTCATGAAAAATCAGCACGCAAATTTTAACTTTCACTCAATGGTCCCATTCCAACGTGCAATGAATTAAAATTCATATCAAATAATTTGATAAACAATGCATACAGAGCCAATGAACACATGGGGTATAAAATTACAAGTGCGACACAGTTATTGGGTAAACATGAATAGGTTTACTCAATAACTGTGTGACCAACCTGGAGGCCAACAAACATCATCATCAATATGTGATGGGAGCTGATAAAAGAACTCTAGAATCAGAATTCTTCCTCTCTCTTTCCCTTTCTTTTGGAAAAAAAAGACAGAATTTTCATTCAAATAATATTACCAAATATCTACCCCATAAAAAAACACTCCACTAAAGGGCAAGCATAGTTTTAAAGTGCAACAAATGATCAGTCTCATGATCAATGTCTCTTTAGATCAAACTATTGCTATTTCAATATTCATAACACACATTATTCAGAATATAACATAGTATTGTTACCCAGCCAGTTTACACTAGGCAAACTAGTTGTTAAAAATATAACCAACTGCAAAAACAAAAATTTACTTAATGCTCCAAAGATATCATGGAGATATAAGATATCAAAGATATAAGACAATGTGACAATAATGTGGATATTTTTAAAGGCAAGTAATGAAATTAGTGACATGAATAAAATATATTCATGCAAAGATTTAAAATTTTCTTTTCTAAAGATACAACTGAGTTTAGAGAAACAGTTGTGCATTTGATTATACCATTTGAAAGTCAATGTTTAAACATTCATTCACGATTGTAAATAAAAAAGCAACAGTTGACATCTAAAATCATTATTTCATTATTAATTTGATAATACAGTGAGATATTTGGTGTGACATAAGCGCTGGGAAAGGAATAATGAGAGTAGGTGTGTGTTATAGCCATAATAAATCTGATGAGTATAATGAGCAATTGTGCAGATAAACAGAGTGGGCCAGTAAATCAGAGTGTCTTATATTGGGGGATTTTAATTTCCCAGAGATTGACTGGAATTTGTGGGTTGGTCACTCGCACACTAGCAAGGCTTTTGTGGATTTATTGGATAAGCATATTCAGGAGGCAAATAGAGGGAATAATACTCTTGATCTGATTATCAGTAGTGATTCTTCATGCATTAAGAATCTGCTGATAAAGGTACAACCAGGTGGCAGTGATCACAGTTTGCTGAAGTGGGATTTACTCAAAGAGGTAACTACAATCAAGGGTAAAGGAAAGGTTTTTGCTTTCATAAAGATGATTACAGTGGTCTGAGACAGTATTTAAATTCTATATGGTGGGACCAAATGATGATGTTACCAACAGCAAGTTCAAAATGGGAAGCATTCAAAGAATTAATCTTGGAAGCTACTAGGCGTTTCATACCAACTAAGAAATATTGTTCAAGATTTAGGCCTAAATGGATGTCAGATGAACTAATTAGACATGTGGCAGAGAAAAACAATCCACAGGATACATAAATTAAAAGGTGACACAGAAGCCTATGATAGATATAAACTGGTCTGTAACCAAGTCACAAAGGAGGTTAGGCAGGCAAAGGCAGATTACGAGAAATCTTTGGAAAATGATGCAAAAAAAAAACAGCAAAGAGTTCTTTACTTATCTAAACTCTAGAAGGAAGAGGATGAATCAGTTTGATCCACTTGAGATTGATGGTTCAACCAACTGTTGATGATCCTGCTCAGATAGCTAACAAACTAAATGAATATTTTGCATCTACATTCACACATGAGGAGTTGTTCAGGGAGGGGAATGCCTTAGATGTATTAAACTCTGGCAGTAAGCTAGATAATCTTGTAATAACTGAGAGTAAAGTGGAGGAGAAATCATTGAAGATAAACATAAGAAAGGCAACTGGAGTGGATCGAATCTATCCAGTTATATTAAAGGAGGCAGCCATGGAAGTAAACAAGCCATAATTATGAAAGCTTTCTTCCACTCAGGGGAGGTATCCATGAACTGTAGATGTGAAAATGTGACCCCAATCCACAAAGGAGGATCAAGGGGAGACAGGTAATTACAGACCTGTTAGTTTAACTTCTGCTCCAAGAAAATGAATGGAGGCACTGGTTAAAGAAGCATTGCAGGATTATCAAGACAAGACTTCAGCAGTTATAGCTCGGACACAGCAAGGGTTTGTTAACAGAAATCTTGTCTGACCAATTTGACTGGATACTATGATGTAGTCAAAAAGGAACTGGATGCAAAGAATAATTTTGATATCATATATTTGGATCTTAGAGAGGCTTTCGTTACTGTTGCACATGGAAGACTGCTGCACAAATTGGAGCAGTGTGGCATTGGAGGAAAATTGCTGCTATGGATAAGGGGATGGTTGAGTGGGAGAAGACAGAGAGTGGTAATCAATGGACACTGCTCTTTGTGGACTAATGTTATTAGTGGAGTCCCCTAGGGTTCAGTGTTGGGTCCATTGTTGTTTTCTGTATTCATCAATGATATTAATGATGGTATATCACACTTAATGTCCAAGTTTTCAAGTATATCACACTTAATGTCCAAGTTTTACAATGGTTGGCAGGGTTGTTAATGACACTAATGACAGTCCGCTGCTGCAACAGGATCTAGAAAAGTTGAGCAGATGGACTGAGAGGTGGCAAATGAAGTTTAATATTGACAAATGTAAAGTACTGCATATGGGATGCAGTAACCCCAGAGTAACGTATCAACTGTGTGGTACTACACTGACAGTGGTAGAGAGTGAAAAGGACCTGAGGGTAATTGTGTAGTCAGATATGAAGTTTTCTGAGCAGTGCAGACAGTCTGCAAGAGTAGCTCATGGTGTCTTGTCAATGATATACAAGAATTTTTCTAGCAGGGGTAATGAGGTGATTATTCCCTTGTATAAGGCAATGGTCAGGCCACACCTTGAATACTGCATACAGGTCTGGGGGCCTCATTTTAAGAAGGATGTAGAGCTGTTGGAACGAGTACAGAGAAGAACAACAAGATTAGTGAATGGAACAAAGGGTTGCTCTTACAAAGAAAGGCTTACGTTTTGCAAATTACAGTGTTTGGAGACTAGGCACCCGCAAGGTTATCTGATCAAGGTGTATAAAGCCTTGGATGGTTTGAGAGGACTCAATGCTGATGGCATTCTTCCTCTTGCTCAGAATAATTGCCTGAGAAGGCATAAATTCAAATTGAGGAAAGACAGTTGTAGGATAGATGTGCGGAAGTTTGCCTTTAGCCAGCGAGTGGTTGATTGCTGGAACAAACTTCCATTTGTTGTAGAAGTTGATAGCTTAAACAGCTTCAAGGTAGAAGTAGACAAACATTTGGAGTGAGTGGATGGGTGAAATGAGAAGGGTCTGTATGTTATTGTTTTTTTTTTTTTTTTTTGGCTGATGGGCTGATAGCTAATAAGCTTGCATCATATGCCCTTGCTAATATAATGTAACTATGTTATAGTGACCTTGGAAATCATGAAAATTTCACTACAGTATCACAATTAAGTCAGTTAAAAATTCTCCATATTAGGGTAATTTAAAAATTTCATACCTGTGCTATCACATCAAACTTTCTGGTGACCTGACCAGCAAAATATATTTTAAAATGTGTAAAAAATTCATTCAGTGTCTATCAGTGTTCTATTTTAACTCATAAGCTACCTACGGTAGCTTATGAGTTAAAATAGAACACTAGTATGGTGTCCCCAAACATGAAAGCTATAATGATAGCTATGTCCGTATAGACACCATACTATGGGGACATCATACTAGTATGATGTCCCCAAACATGAAAGCTATTAAGTACAATACTGAGATCATCCATAATTGATGCTGCTTCTTGACCACAGAGGCCTTTTTAGTGAATACTGAGATCATACATTAAACAATAAAAACAGCTGTTTGCACAGTTCACCAAGATGTGTTACCTGTACTAATGCTTTCAACAACATAGTAACTCATCATCAGCATCAGCAAATATTTTGTGGTGGGACATTCACTATAGACTTTTCCATGTATGGTTGATTTTTGAAATCATCATACTGTACCTTTTTTGCTAATTGGTAATGCTAACTTGTTTTAGCAGCTTCCTCAGTGGAGTTAACAATTCATCTTTACTCTTCAGTTTGTCTTTCACTCTGTACATCGGCATCTCAAGAACTGATTTTTTTTTTTTTTTGATTTGGTAGTTGTTGGCGCATCGGCTTCTGTGACCATATTGCACCTCCCAAGGTTTTTTCAGTACTTTGATCCAAGCCCGAGGCGGGAATCGAACCCGTGACCTTTGGGTTGCCGGGCAGGTACTTTACCCACTCGGCTAGCCCGGTCGGCCCTAAAGAACTGAAGCTCATGATATATGTGGCTATTAATTCAATTATCTCATGACCTCTGTGGCCTGAAAACTGGTTGTCAATATCTGGCATAAGCTACAAAGCTAAATGATATTTTCTTAATTACAGGTTCTGTTCTCATTATGCAATGCATTTGATAAACAGCAGATACAGGACCAAAAACAAAACATTGGATTAACAAGGATAGGAGAGGTTTTTTTGTTTTTTTGCCTAAGGCTATGAGGTTTCACTATATTGTACCTAGTGATTTAGGGGGAAGCCATTCTTAAAAGAATAATCACACAGAATATAAAAGTAACGATTAAACTCTTTTGATGATTTACATAAAAAAAAAATTTCGGATCTAATTTAATTTTATTGAAAGTTATAGAACATTCTAATTTACAGACACTAATTGTGTCTGTAAATCATGTATATTCTATTATCAGTTAGCCTGTTTCTCAGGGAGTGGTGTACTGTACTCTTGCCAAAAGACATGGTGTGGAAGGACACTGAAGCATATTGTTCTTTATGTTACCAACAAGGTAGCAAAGTGGTTATGGTATGAGAAAGAAAGGAACATTACAGATGAAACTTTGAGAATCAATTTTAATTTGGCCAATTTTTGTTTAACTACTTTGGTAATACTTAATGAAGCTGAATTTAAAATATATTATTATGGAATTAATACATAAGATGTAATGCTTATTGCACATCCTTATTACAAAAAAAAAAAAGGTTCAAAATATATTCTTACCTTTGGGTACTTTAATCTTCTTAGTTTAGGGTACACACTGTCTTTAGCATTAGGGCCATCATAAGGGCCATAAAAACTAAAGTAATATGTTCCTACTTCTGTATCATTGAAGGATGCATAACATAAATGAGTGCCGTCATCAGACCACCAAATGGCATTGTTGCTGGATAGAATCTCCTCTACAAATTAAAATCAACCACATTTTTTTTCCAGACAATATTAAGTTATATAAAATAGAAGTCATAAAATTAATATATATCCATAATCCAACAAATCTGATATAATAATGTAGTAATCAAGTAGCTATCACTGAGTTGTTGTAAAATGATCACAAAAACTTTCTTAGACATAAAAAAAAAAGTTGTCACTACCTACTGATGACATAACCTTTTTTATACTAACATAAAATTATTGATCTAAAGTGGTTTCTTATATTGCAGAAACTGATTGGTCAATACATGCACCATTAGAAAAGAAGTAAGCTATTTTTTCATAAAGTAGCAAATATAATAAACTCTTTATTACACAATTTTTCCCCCTTTTGGCAAAAGGTAGCTTATAAAATAAGCTACCTTTAACTACAAAAGCAATACTGGTCATGAAAATGAAAGGCAAAAAGTTGTAGTACAACTTTTTCTATTTTTTTTTTTTTTATTATTATTACACAAGGCATACGTATACACATATTTATTATCCAATTTGAAATAATAACATTATTTAAAAGAAATAAACTTTTATTCATTAATAAAACATCACATTGTTACACTCATTATGTAAAAATATATTAGGATAAAAAAATAACTAAAAAAATATATATATTTTTTAATATTCTGTATGATTTTGTTTCCTCTTTGCAAAAACCAACAACAGCTAAACATCATGGCTGGACTCATCTTCTTTCATAGACTGTTCTATTATACTTATATCCTACTAGAATCTTTCACCTTGTTCATCATTAACAGCACCAAAGTTTTAAGAGACAACTACAGCTTAAATTTTTATAGCAAAGCAACAGTTCTTCCATCAGTTATAGTTTTCTTCTTTTTTTATTACCTAAAAATCAGTGAACAGAGGATTTAAGACTGCCATAACTAGTTTAGTTTTGTTCAAAACTATCATCATGCAATAGTTTTCTACTTTGTGATCCAACAAATATTCTTTGTTTTTGGCACCATGCTATTTTTAAACTAACCTCTTCTTTTAAACAGTTGAAACCACCAATGTTTGTCTTCACAAAATTTTTCATTAAGTCCAGCTTTATATGAAGTGAAGGAAAACGTACCGAGTAAGGATTCATTAATGGCACACTGACATTACAAGGACAAACTCTTCTCGCTCTGGCCAATCCCATGACAAATAGTGCTGGTCAGTTGATCAAATATACCACAAGCTGCAGAGAAATAGCATTACTTGTTATATCCACCCAGCATTCCATGTCAAATTGCATGACCTTTAAATGACTGAAAACTACATTCATTATATCTGATTCCATTCAATATTTGAAACACTCTTAAAAGTTGTTTTAATTCCAAAGAATGGGCTACAACTACTGGGTGTTTTGTGTTTGCAACATGTACTAAAACTCTCTTCAAACTTTTTCAGATGAATGATTGAATATTTGCCATTTTTCAGCTTTGTGTTTAAATCCCAATTTTTCCATCAGTCCATTCATATCTGTGCACACACATACACATAAGAGGGAATCCTGCGCACCATAAAACATCAACAATTATTTATCTTCTTAAATATGGAAGTTCTTGTACAATCACATAAAAAATCCTTTTCTTGAAACTTTCCAAAAGTTGTATTCTACCATTGCTTTGACAGATTTAAATCGCAAGCTACTAGTTATTCAATCACATTGGGTTCTTTGTTACACTGTGGATTTTAACCTGGACCTTCCAAAACTCAATCACCTTTTTGTTCATCAGGAATTGCAAATTCTTTCCAATCAGTTGGTGGTGAAAAAGTAGGAAGGACTTCTCCATGTGAGATGTCTTCATTGCAGAAACAACATTTGGATATTCTATTTTATTTTTGCTGCTCCTAAAAAAAAAAAAAAAACAAACAAAAAACCTGAAATTGTTTTAAGACAGAAACAGAAGTAGTCTAACTGGTTAGTTCACACCATATCATGGCAATAGCAAACAGCATGCTCTCCTTTCTTCATTCAGCAAGGTGTACATAATGTGATATCAAGATATTCAGTATACTTGAGGTACCAATTTCTGTCTTCATCTCCTAACCAGTATCCAAAGTAGGATAATAAGCATGTTTAATATCATTTTTGTTATAGGTGAACATTGTGATTTTGATTAAAACTGTCCATACACATAAATGCTATCCAGTGAATTTGCACTGCCATTGTGGTATTGTTATCTACATATTTATCATTAGAAAACCACTTTATGCAAATAAAAACAAAGATAATAAAACATACAACTGCCTTGAAATGTACATTGATGATATGCATCAACTTGCCTATACAGATGACACATAATTAGAGTAAACACTGTCCTCTCCTCTTTACTCCATTTTGACCATGTTAAGTGATGCTTATTTCCTCCTATTGTTTTTTTTTTTGCCTTTTCAAAATAGTAATGTGCTATAAAATTTGTCTGACTTTGGAATTAATTAAAAACTTAATTTAATTAAAGTAAGAACATGCTGTAAGTATTTAGCATCATTTTCTATGCAAAGTATACAAAAAAAAGCACCCTTATTTAATAAAGTGAAATTATTAAATTAAGAATTAATTCATTTAATTAAAAAGGTGGTATCCTGTTATTCAGGCATAAGTACTAATAATCAAAAAAAAACATGATTTCATACAGTATTCTCAATGTTGAGTCTACTTTTCAAACTCTGATTCAAAGACTACTGGAGAATACCCATAACTGCATTATTAAATTCAGGATTCAAGCATAAGGAATTTCTGCAGAGATATTTTTTTGATTCAAGCACTGTATGTTATTATTAAAAAACCTTCCCACATCACCTGTCCATCCCCGTCCCCAATAAGTTTAGTTTAAATTTCTTCAAAGTATCCACTCTACAATAAGAGATAATGGTTTGTTCCTACAATCAACCACCTGCTGGCTGAAGGCAAACCTACACACACATCTGCCCTTAAACCATATTCCTCAATTTGCATTTATTATTATTATTATTATTATTATTATTATTATTATTAGCTATATGGTGCAAGGAAGCCTGAGGCTTATGCAGCACCAGCCAAAAAAAAAAAAAATTACCGAATTACCCCAAAAGAGAGAGAGAGAGAGTCAAAAGAGAATCACCAAGAAAAAGAAGAATGATGATATCCAGCTCAGGACCCTGGGTGTGCCAAGCCCATACTCACCAGATGTGAGCCCCCGGGGTGATTTTGTTTTCTCGTGTGTGTGTGTGTGTGTGTGTAGTCAAAGCAAGAAGAATGCCATTAGCACTGAGCTTGCTCAATCCATTCAAAACTTAAACATAAAAATCAGATCACCTTGCAGGTGCCCAGTCTCCAGACACTGTTGTGCCGACAGAACCAAGCTGCCTCCTATGCTGATTTTCAAATGCAAAACGATGCCAAAAGAAGACATTCCTCAAGGAGTGATTGTCCACGTTCATGACAAGGGTTGGATGGATCAGGATGGAATGAAGATCTGGTCTGAGAAAGTTTGGAGCAGGAGACCTGGTGGGCTCTTACGCAAACCTGCCCTATTGGTGCTTGATCAGTTCAGGGCACACATAACAAAAAATACAAAGAAGATTGCTGCAGAGCAAAAAACAAAACTTGCCGTCATACCATGACATCCCAGCTCCAACCACTTGATGTCAGCATTAACAAACCCTTCAAAGCTGACATGAGAGACGAATGGAACCAATGGATGAAGTCTTCTGGGGACAATTTGACACCAGCAGGAAGAGTGAAAAAACCAACTATAAGAGAAGTTTGTACCTGGGTGAAAAGATCCTGGGATAATATCAAGATTGAGATTGCTGTCAAGTCATTTAAGAAGTGTGGCATTTCAAATATATGAAGACAGTGATTCGTCATCAGACACAGACGAGGACAAGCTAATGGATGGGAGTTTTGAAAGTGATGAGTTGTATGAATTTTATGATGAATAAAACTTGAGTTCAATAACTTTATGTAATACATTTTTTTTCAAATTTTGGGCCCCAAAATCAAGGTGCATCTTATACATGGGGAAATACAATAGTTACAAAATTTGTCACATTTTGTCACTATATGCCACTGTGGCAATACAAATAATTTGAACAGCACTACAATTGTTCAATGTGTCCTCCATTTTGGTCAACAACAGTTTCCATTCGAAGAACAGCATTTTCTACAGCAGAAATAACATGTCAACTGGAATAGCCAGCACATGACGTCTAATACTGTCCTTCAGATCTGCCAGAGTTTGACATCCTTACCGATACACCTGGTTCTTCAAAAAACCCCACAACCAGAAGTCAAATGGGGTGAGGTCTGGTGATCAGGGTGGCCAAGGTGTTTGAAAACAACAACTGATAAACCGTTCATCTGTAAAGTGTTGCCTTAGCAATCTTTGGACACAACGGTGGATGTGGGGTGGTGCATGATCTTGCATGAATATGGTATCCTGAAGGCACTCACGTTGTTGCAGCTCTGTTATAGTGAAATTTGCCGACATTTCATAATATCGTTGTCCAGTGATGGAACAGGTGTGGGGTCCAGTCGGTGTTACCTGTTCAAAAAAATTTGGCCTAATCATGAATATGGCTGTAAATCCACACCACACTGTCACTTTTTGAGAATGCCACCGGACCTCTTGGATAACTTGAGTGTTTTCTGTTTCCCAAATGTGACAGTTGTGCGTATTTATTTAAACAGAAGTGGGCTTCATCACTCCAAAGGATGTTCCATGGCCAAGTGATATCTGCTGTCATTCATGCCAGAAACTGAAGCGCGTAAGTGAAACAAATATCTGCATCACCATGCTTTAGCTGCTGTAGCATGTGCCGCTTGTAAGGATAGTATCGCAATACCTGATGCATTACTAGCCTTACAGTGGAATACAGCATGTCCATTTCACGAGAAACAGCTGGCATACTTGCACTACCACATGGAGATCGACTTGATAAATCCACGACAGCCGTAGCCACATCTTCAACACGAGAGGAGTCTTCTCATTTTCGACTTCTACCTGGTCAAACACCAAGATGTCCTGTCACTCCAAATTTCGCAATCATTTTGCGGACAGCAAAATGATTGCACTTCTGACTCCAGAATTCTCTGATAGCCGCAGCTACATTATTGCTGTTCTGATAGTACAGCTTCACTAATAGCGCCTTTTCCTGCAACGTTGTTGGCATTGCTATTGTAGTGCAGGCAAACATCTACTGTATGATTTTGAAGAGATTGCTTTGCTTTTATACAGTACAGTAGAGCTGAGTACTGGCGCTGTGACAATAACTTACAATTATGCAAATAACTTACGTTATTTGCATAATCGTAATTAAGATTAAGATAGTTACATGCCATACAGCGACAAATTTTGTAACTAATTTTTTTTTCCAATAAATGGCGAGCACATTCTTTATTGTACCTGTTGTCCAACTTTCTCTTCAGTACAAGCCTTAGAACTCATTCCAGAGCCATCTACATGGGGATACTTTAATTTTAACAACCCTGTACACCCCATGCATTTTTCTTCTCTGCCACAAGTTCATCTCATCTCATTGGTTCATCTGAAATCCACTTAAGCCTGAAATGGTTTTCTCAGTGGCTATGGAAAGGCTAGCAGCTTCTATCCCTGAATGCCTCACATTTAGAATTTGCTGCTGCTAACATCATCAGATGATTTCACTGTATAGAATTTAAAAACTGTCTGAGACCCTGTAGTAGTAGAAATGGAGGCATGTGATGCAAGAAAGCAAGAACATGAGCTTATGTAGCATCAGCCAAAAAAAAAAACAATTTCATACATCCATTCCCTCTAAAAATTTGTCCAGTCCCTCCTTGAATTTATTTTAGCTATCAACTTCCACAATGACAGATGGAAGTTTGTTCCTGCAATTAACCATCTGCTAGCTAAAGGCAAATTTTTGCACATCTATTCTACAACTGTCTTTCCTCAATTTGAATTTATGTCCCCTCAGGTTCATAATCTGAGCAAGCGGAAGAATCCCATCAGAACTCAGCATGCTCAACCCATTCAAGGCTTTATACACCTCAATCAGATCACCTTGCAGGTGCCTAGTCTACAGCCACTGCAATTTTTAGAACTTAAGCCTTTCTTGGTAAGAGCACTCCTTTGTTCCCTTCACCAATCTTCTCACCCTTCTCTGTACACTCTGAAGCAACTCTACATCCTTCCTAAAATGAGGCCTCCAGACCTGTATGCAGTACTCAAGATGTGGTCTAACCATTGCCTTATACAAAGGGATAATCACCCTTACAAAAGCAAAAGCCATTCCCTTTACCCTCGATAGTAGTTATGTCTTTAAGTAAATCCCACATCAGCACACTGATCACTGCCACCTAGTGGTTCTTTTATCTGCAAATTCTTAATGCATAAAGAATTGCTGCTGTAGAAAACAGTCTCCGATAAATTCAGAAAAGTCTTGTTAGTGTGCGAGTGCCTCACAAAATCCAACCCCACGTCCGAGTCAAATGGACATGTGAGGTGGTTGGTTAGTTGGTTATTAGGATTTTTATGGAGCATCAGCATCTAAGGCTATTGTGAGCCCGTGAAGTGGTAACAGTGCATTTTTGTATTAGCTAACGGGGCTTTGGAGAAGCTGTGATAGGCCCAGCAAGCCAGCAATGGATAAAAAGTGCTACAAAAAAAAACCAGAAAAGTCAAACTGGACTGAAAATAATGGAAAATGACATAGCTTGGACACTGGACTGCAAATTGGAACACTGAATATACTATCTTTAACAGGCAAGATGAACAAGTTAACTGATATAATAAAGGAAAGGAAACTGGACATTTGGGTGAGACTAAGTGCAAGAAAGAGTGAAAGAAGCGTATGAGAGAAGGATTTACATTATATTGGAGAGGTGCAGAAGACAAATCAGGAATGGAGTAGGTATAATTGTGAGCAAGGAGATAAATGCAAGAATTAAAGTGGAAGGAATTAGCGAACGAATAATGAGACTCACATTTGAATGTGAAGGGACAAATTTGACTAGTGTAAGTTTATGCTACCCAACAAGCAGAAGAAGACAGCGAGAAGATTGGATTTGAGAAGCAGTTGGAAAGTGTCACCCTAGGAAAAGTTGGTAATTATGGAAGATTTAAATGCACGGGTAAGGAGAGAAAGAATAGGGTTGGAGAGTGTTGTTGGAGCTTACGGATATGGACAAAGAAATGAAGAAGGCCCAAAGCTGATAGATCTGTGCTTATGGAATGGATTAAAAATAAGTAACACTTCGAGGCAAATGGACCTGTGGTACTGGATTCCATGATTAAAGAGTAACAATACAGCATATCAAGTGACGAAATTTTTAATAACTAAGTATGGAACTTTCAGGGTAAATGAACCCCTTCTTCAGCAAAAGATGTATAAAATAAATACCAAGTGATTTGCACGTGCTCTAATATGCACATGGCTGTGCGATTGAACATTATTCACTAGATTGGCATTCATTGTTGGTGCACGGACGAATGTGGGTTTTCTGCCAGTGCTTGTCAAGTTAAGACTGTTGATTCTGCCTTTGGCTAGAATCGTTGAACATATCATGCTGTCCAAAAGCCTTGAATCACTGCAAGGGTACAAGACTACACCCTATCTTGGAATCAACAGTCTTGAAACTCGACAAGCACTGGCAGCAAACCCACACTCGTACATGCATCAATCTTTGCTTATTTTGGCAACTTATCTTTACACCATACTCACTGATATGGTGATGGACAGAGGGGAAAAGTAAGTGTAAAAGGGATAAAATTAGGGAATGAAATGTTGGAAGTGATGGTCAATTTTAAGTACCCAAGGAGTGTAACAACAAAGGATGGCAGCCTAGATATGGAAACAATAAGGAGAATAGCTGCTAGTCAGAGTTTATTCTGTAACATTAACAGCCTGTTATGGGCTAGGGAATTTCCAATGAAGTATAAAAGCTGATAAATAGGGCATATTTTGTCCCTATTTTGACATATGCTGCTGAGACATGGAGGATGAATAAACAGGATACCAGCAGAATCCAAGCAATGGAAATGAAGGTGTTAAAGACTATGCTAGCTAAAACTAGAAGAGACAAAATTATAAATATTGACATTAGAATGAATTTAGGAATAGACAGTTTGAGGGAAAAGATGGCTGTATCACGTTTTTGACGGTTTAGACACATGAAGAGAATGAACTCAAACAGAATACCAAGAAAAATGTTTGAGATGAAAATGGACAAGAAGAGGCTGAGGAAGACCCTGGAAAAGATGGAGATATCAGATTAGGGACGATGTGGAAATGAAGGGAATTGAGTGGGAGAGAATGACAGAATATATAAGATTTGGGAAGATAGAAAAAGATGGAAGGCTTTGATTCACCTGACCCAACCCTATGTTGGAACAGCAGGGAAGATACAGAGAGCGTGAGTGACCAACCAACAAGTTCCAGTCAATTTCTGAAAAGTTAGCATTCTTCATTATAAGCCTTTCTGATTTACTGGCTCACTCTATTTCTCTGGATAGTGTGGGTTGTACTCATTAGACAGCCTATAACACACTCCTATTCTCATTTTTGCTTTCCCAGTGCTTGTATCACACCAAACTGACTCAACATTGCACTGGCTACCCATGTCAACTGGATGCACTGCCTTGGATTTAACATGCTTCTTAACTAAGAGCATAACCTCCTCCTATCCTGTCTGTCCTTGCTATACACCATATTCAAATTCTGCTTTCCTTATGTCAGAGTGCTATCTCTGATATCTCCACAATGCCTGCATTTGATAACTTAATCAGTACTTCAAATTCATAAAATTTATTTCACTTCTGCCTACAGCTCTAGTTAATCTGTTAGTCCATATATCCCCGCAAGCTATCAGTTTTCTGACCAATCTAACACTGCCTCAATAGCATCAGTGAATATTCTTGCATCCCTTCTATTTAAATGTATCCCATCCTTGTGAAAACAGTCTCTCCTGTTAACTAGCACATACTATGCTATAAAAAATTCTACCCCATGAGCAAACACATCTCTCCAGGGCCGAATTAACTGACAAGGTCTCAACATGTACTCCTTCCTATTGTGTCTGGGCAGGATTGTAGACCCTTTCAAATTTAATCAGCAACATTTCCCAACACTGCCGCATACTTAGTTAAGTAATCCTCAGATCATCCATTCTTAATATCATTAGTGCCACTGTATACAACAATATATCACCTCTTTTGCCCTTAAATGATGATATCTAATCTACAACAACATTACTTTTTCCCCTGACAAGACATACCCTGGTCCTATTCCACCAATCCTTTTTTCACATATTTCCTGTTTTTCTGATAATACACTCACTGATAACAACTACCTCCTGTGGGATCCGCCACTGTGTTTTCTGATCCACAAGCGAGGGCAGTATGTGTATAGGTGTGTGTGTGTGTGTGTGTGTGTGTGTGTGTATAAAGGCTGGAAAAATAAGCAGGTTAACCAGTATTTAAAAATGATGACAGTGCAATGCATAAAGTAATGGTTCCAACCTTTTTCCTTTCCTGATGTACTAAGTCTCAACCAATCTTCATGTGGCACACCTGTCTCTCCCTTCACTATCTCATGATGTATATTCAATGCTGATTGTATTTCAGTATCTGTTGACCTTTTTTAAATGCATTAAATGGTATCTTTATGGATACCAAAACTCTTTTATGATTTTTTATTTATTTTAACCTTTAATTACTAAAATTTTAAATTGTAATATTACAAGAAATATTCAGCAATATTACAGGAAGGCTTCTGAATATTGATGGACACAGCACAATTGTTCAATCTGGAGCCCAACAGCAGATAGGCAGACAAAGATATCTTCATCTCTTGCACAATCTTTTGACTTAGTATATATATTATACAGTACAAAACTAGAAATTAGAAATTAAAAAAAATAAATACCAGCACTATTTCAAGCCTCACTAGACCTGTAGCCAGCTCTCTTCAGAATTAGCTGCTTTAAATTCGCCACTGTGTTTTCTGATCCACAAGCGAGGGCAGTATGTGTGTGTGTGTGTGTGTGTGTGTGTGTGTGTGTGTGTGTGTGTGTGTGTGTGTGTGTGTGTGTGTGTGTGTGTGTATAAAGGCTGGAAAAATAAGCAGGTTAACCAGTATTTAAAAATGATGACAGTGCAATGCATAAAGTAATGGTTCCAACCTTTTTCCTTTCCTGATGTACTAAGTCTCAACCAATCTTCATGTGGCACACCTGTCTCTCCCTTCACTATCTCATGATGTATATTCAATGCTGATTGTATTTCAGTATCTGTTGACCTTTTTTAAATGCATTAAATGGTATCTTTATGGATACCAAAACTCTTTTATGATTTTTTATTTATTTTAACCTTTAATTACTAAAATTTTAAATTGTAATATTACAAGAAATATTCAGCAATATTACAGGAAGGCTTCTGAATATTGATGGACACAGCACAATTGTTCAATCTGGAGCCCAACAGCAGATAGGCAGACAAAGATATCTTCATCTCTTGCACAATCTTTTGACTTAGTATATATATTATACAGTACAAAACTAGAAATTAGAAATTAAAAAAAATAAATACCAGCACTATTCCAAGCCTCACTAGACCTGTAGCCAGCTCTCTTCAGAATTAGCTGCTTTAAATTATATTCAATGGTGCTCTATATTGAGCTAGGCTGACTGAATTCAAATAGAAATTAAATGCATTAAATACATCAGCAAAACTTGATGCCAGCGGCATAATGTGCTAAATTTTTGTGACACACCTTGAATTTTTAATGACACACCAGCATGTAGAACACGGGTTGGAAATGTCTGGTGTAAAACAGCAATATACATCTGATGAAATCAAAGTACTGCATGTTATGACTACTGGAGGGCATAATTGAAAGTTATAACTAAAATAATTGATTATAGCATTTCCATAATCAATTATGCAAACCACTTGATTATGAAATCAAAAACAACAAAAGTAAAGAAATAACAGTGGAGGAATTCAAACTGACGTTATCCAAATTACATCTGAAGTCCTGCAATGTCTTTAGTCCCTCAGTCAATCTCTTCTTTATATATATATATTTTGATTATTTAATCATTTGATTATGCCGATCACTAACTGTGACCCTCTCTGGGGGTCTTCTTCCCAAATGAAGCTTTAATGGAAATTTCCTTTTGAGATCACTTAAAGTTCATCTCTAAACTGCAATAGCTTCTCCAATAGTCAAACAGACAGCAGTTGTCAATTATGGAACAAGTGGTTCTCAAATAAATATTTTTAAAGTTCAGATTTACATTTATCTATACATCAATGTTCAACAGCATAAATGTTCTATTGATAGTAATTCACTTAGTGGTTCCATATTATATATGGCACCTCTGTAGCCAGGTGGGCAGAAGTGGCAGTGCATAGCACACGCTTCTTGATTAGATCGGGGTTCAAGCCCATGACCAGCAAATACGGAGGATGTGGAAAGGTCAGGGAATGACCACCGTATATCCCCGGAGCAATATGGCCTTAGTTGCTAATGCTCCTAAAAAACCAAATAACAACAATATTATATATGCTAAATTATATACTGGATTTATCATACTGGTTTCACTATGATAAAACCAATTCTGCAGCAGAAACAGACATTTGAATAGAAATATTTATTTTAAAAAATTCTTATTCCTAAATAATACAAAATATATTAATGAATAAGCAGAAAGAAATGAACTACCTTCATATAGCCAATCAGGAATTCCATTATATATTGTATCCTTAGAACCAGTTGTTGTAATGGCATGGTGTGTATCATTGACATGGGA
This sequence comes from Mastigoproctus giganteus, assembly GCF_048544385.1. Classification (NCBI taxonomy): domain Eukaryota; kingdom Metazoa; phylum Arthropoda; class Arachnida; order Uropygi; family Thelyphonidae; genus Mastigoproctus; species Mastigoproctus giganteus. Next base: position 122,906,708 of record NC_143587.1, on the reverse strand, counting down.
GAGATAGAAAACATTATAGCCATACACATAAACCTGTTAAAAGAAAAAAAACTAATTTATACAGTTCAAAACAGAACTGAGAAAATATGCTTACTGAATGCATATATAATGTGCTTACTGAATGCATATATAATGTGCAAACTAAATTAATGGATAGAAAGAACAGAACGTGAAAAAAAAAAAATGCAAATAAAAGTTTAATAAAATCAACTGAAATTTACCTAACTTATTGACCTTCTTCAGGGGATTAAAACTTTTAAATTTATCATAAGATTATATATGAAGAAATTTGATGAAATAAATCATGGCAAGTAGTCTACAAGCAATAGTTTTCTCACTGATTACTCCTGAAATGAACAAAGGTAACTGAACGTATATCTCGGGTATTACGAAACTACCAGACGCGATGTGTGCAGCTTCCAGGTCGGAAACTGCACACAGTAGTGTCACGGGTGAAAGATCCCATTTCAAACGAAAATACAAGTGGGGGTCATCTATAGCATTAAATGCCCGGATTGTGGGGAATGTTATGTGGGGGAAACAAAGCAGCATCTCAAGGATCGTCTGGGGGAGCACACAAAGGCGATAAGGAATGCGGACTACGGAAAATCCGCCGTGGCCAAACACTTTTGGGAGAAGTAGCACCATATCTCCCCGGATGAAGCAGTTATGGGGGCATAGGTTTTGGGACCGCAAGTGGCTCGAGAGCTTGCGGATTAGTTCCATTGAGAACAATATTAATAGAGATAGGGGTATGCGTATTCATCCCCTCTTTGAGGCAGTGATCCTTAGAGGGGATGAACGATTCCACCTGATGCGTTCCCGAGCCACTTCCGGTTCCGACATGCACGAGAACAGTGCACATGACATGTGCCGTGAACCTGCGGGTATTTAAAGTTGCACTGTAAAGTAAAAAAGCGTACTGTTGAGAAAGAAGGCGGAGTCTTCGAAAGCTTCAGATATTTTATCGCTTTTAACCTGGTATATTTTATTGCATATTTTATTGTATTTTATGATATTTTATTTGTTTTATATCCACTGTAAATAGTAATTTATTGTAAGCTTAATTATAAAGTTATCAAAATTTCGGCTTTCGTTTTATTTTGTCATTTCAACATACGGTTGGTGAAAAATACTTAAAATTATATCACGAACATACCCAACCCCAGAGGCCTATTCGGAGAAGAGGTTAACAAAGGTAGGTTTGCATCTCTAATGTACTATTGTTTTTTGGAGATGAAGACTGAATGACCATGCTACTGTTGGAATCCTCTTCTTGTTCTTCCCAGGACTTTTTTTCATGTATTAGCTATTCAAGCCATAGTTTGCTAGTTAAAATGGCAATCTAGTTTATACAGTTTGTTGTGTATTATATGTTCTTGTTTATACTCTTGCATGGACACTACGTCAGAGCAGTTTACAATAAATCACGAATACTTTATGTTAAGCATATTTAGCAGTCACAGGCTTGAACCGTGGTCCATTCAAAGGGTATGTGCAACTGCACTCTTACTCTATGGGCTAAACTACACGTTGTGGAGTGAAAAACTTTCAGAATCCTGAGGCACTGATGGAGGAGCCAGTGGGGGGGAGGATGAAGGAACACTTTTGGAAAGAAGAATTTGCAAAAGGAATAGTCAAGTGGGGATGGTTACTTTCTTGTTTCTATGCTGATTGATTACAAATGCAGTTTATTTGACTTCCCTTTCCACCATTTAGCACTTTCCTGAAACCCTAAAGCCTCTCATTAGGTTTTACAAATCATAGAAACATCCATAGCAAAGACCCATACGCGACCTCTGTCCAAGTGGATTACATCTTTACTAAATAAATCCCATCTACAAATATACATAGGCCATGCTAAGATGATATCACCCCTGCAACCTTGCAGGGTCATGTGAATCAGATTAGGTGTGGTTTTTACCACACCTAATCAGTAATAAGAATTATCTGAAATAAAATTAGCTTGAAAGTTGCTCTGTCTTTAATAACAGATAAAGTATTCGATTGCTTTTAACTTTAGAATTATTTATGGCTTTGATCAGAAAATACCTTGTATATACGTTATACACAGTGTTGCACCGTATGACTTGACAGAGGTGAGTGATATTGTGGGTTGAAGGAAAGTGTTCAGGACAGGAGGACATGAACATATAACTGATTTCTGGCTGTGAAAGACATGCCCTGTGACAGAGAGCATTTAATGATGAGTACATTTTATCACAATCAAATAATGCAAGAATATTTTAGTAAAACTTCTGTATATATCAGGTGAATAAAAATGCCTATTAGTATAAGAATTAAAATAGCAGACTGATGCAAAGAAGAAATGCTTATGCCACATCTGCCATAAATAAAAGATCTCTCTAGTTTCATAACAATGAGTAACAAAAAAGTTCATATTTATATTTAACTGTTTCTTATATGCATTTTGTGTACTAAATTCAAGGATATCATTGGTTTTTCTCTAGTTTAAAATAATGTTTTGGGAGTAACTGAAGGTTTCATGTTTTTTTGTAACAGTGATACACACAGTATAAAGTACTTCATAAGTCCACCATTGTCAGAGGCACATATAAATATAGATATATTATATACATAATATTTCATATAATTTCTCATATAAAGTGATCAATTTTTGGGAAAAAATGAAATAAGGAGATATTAAGTTGCATGCAAGTTCTTAATGAATATTTTACAATAAAAATTATTATATAATTTTATCTTATTCCAATAAAAAATCCAGGTATGATTTTATTTCATCTTCAAAACTGACTGCTAGAAGGCAAGGTTAAATGCTTATGGACAAAGAGAATGAAAGTGCGAGTTTTTTTTCAAAAAGTATCCAGATTGTTACAACATAGTGACAATAAGCATACTTATGGGGTGGGTGACTTGATCCCACTTTTGAAAGTGATTTATTTAGTGATTTTCCACTCTTGGATGATGCACTTTTGAGAAATAATTTTGAAATCACTGAAATATGAGCCATATCATATTACTTTTTATTGTTTTAAACTTTGTGAAATCAACAACCTTTTGATTTATTTTTCAGTCTATAAAACGAAAAAAGTCACACAGAGCCACATCTTGGGAATTAGGAACTGCTGAACTTCAGAAATTCTACATTTTGGAAAAAACACTGTATAAATAGCAACAAATACAATAGCACATTACTATGACAAGACCACACCAGTCTTTCGAGTTCCGTTCTCTCAGTCTTTCTTCAAATCACATCATGAAGGCATTCCAGAACTTCAAAATAGAACTCTTTATTAATTGTTTGTCCCTCTGGAGCATATTCAATGTGTAACTAATAGCAATACTAACAACATGCCTTCATTTTGCTGAATACTAGCTGTGCTTTTTTGGGTCAGAGTGTGTGTGTGTGTGTGTGTGGATTATAAAAGAAGTCTTCCACTGGAATGACTGCTGTTTGCTGGTTTCCAGATCATATAAAGAAACCCACATTTCATTTCCAGTTATGAAATGCTTTTGAAATGTTTCATCATTAGTCATGCATTCAAAACAAATTGGAAGTCATGCTGTCGGTGTTCACTCCATTCCTCTGTTTTTGCATAAATGCACCTTACATCAAAAGTTTTTGTTAAAGTGGAATGACATCATCTGATAATGATACAAGTTTCTTCGGAAATTTCATAAACAGTCAATCTTTAGTTATATTATAAAAAAATTTGCACTTGAGACACAATGTTGTCATTTGATCAAAGGCAGGCCCATCCAGATCAAGTATCACTTTAAACACATTCCCTATCCATTTAAAAATCAAAGTGCCATTAAAAAACTTGTGTACAATTCATTGCATGGTCCCCACATGCTATTTGAAGAAAATCAAGTGTTTCACTTGAAACAACTGATCACCTTCATTTGATCAAACAGTCCTAAAGAACCAGTGCATGTTTGATCATGTAATGTTGTTGTTTCCATTTGAATAGCCCATGGGCCTTGTGAAAGAAAGACAACATTGAACCTTGGCTTTTGGAGTGCTGTGAGGTAGCCTCAACCAGATGTGGCTTTATTATCTTCTGATAATTTTTGTCCATGGCATACTTTGACACACTATTATCAAAAGCTAGGAGGAGGCATGGCATCTGATATAGTAGGAAAGAATTTGATATTTGAAGTAATGGTAGTGACAGGTTTATTGGGGCAGTTCCAGCACTCTGCTTGGATACTTAGTAATATATTAATTCCAAAATTGACTAATTTCTATGTATTATTTTGTAAGAAATTTAGACATAAGCAAAGTCTAAATTTTTCACAATCAAGACTGCCTCAAGGATTTTCCACCTTGTGCAAAATACAGGGAACCATCTCTTTCAAACAGAAGTGTTGCACTACTATGTTTAAATTAACAACAATAGCAACATTTGTATGCTATATATATATATATATATATATATATATGCTTCCTACAACTTTTAATTTTTCATTTAAAATAAAGGTTCTGAAAAAAATGTTGAATTCAGGAATAAAAACTTGTACTACATCATATTAGACTGTAATTTGAAAATTAATATAAACTAATTAGTATTTTCATAAATGCTATCTGACATGCTTTCTCATTAGTAGCAAATTAATAACTCCTTACTGGCAAATTAATAACTCCTTACAAGTAAAAAGAAAAAAAAAAAATAATAATTGTTTTGCTTGTTAATTGTAGTCCAGCAAACATGCCAGTAGTTATGCCACTAGAGGAAGTGAACAGCACTTAGAATGTTTTGCCAAGTAAACACCAGTTAGTTTATATTATCCAATGTAATGCAGTGTGATGTAAAACTTCATCCTAAATAATTTACTTTAATCATTAAATCAGCTGCCTCGAAAGTCCGACTGTCCATTTTTGTGAATGTTCAAATGTGCCAAAAAAAAAAAAAAAACCAAGTACATTATATCATTTCATAGTATTCAAAGAAGATATCATCAATGTATGCCTAAATCTATAACTTAATAAATAGCTCTATTAAATAAACACAATGTTTCATATACCAGTTGGTTTCCTTTAGGGCCCCAGGCAGCATACTGAAGAAATGCATTGGGATTGTCTGGAGGAGCCAACTGAATTGGCTGTCTGAAAAAAGGAGAAAGTTCCTTACAGGCGCATATTAAGCATACTACAGTATTCATTACAATCATATTTACATGTGAAATAGTTTCATACATCTTATAGAACTAATGTTTGGCAAAATCATCACCACAAAAAAAAAAAAAAAAAAAAAAAACTATAAAATTTGTACATATAAAAATTAAATCTGTGAAAGGAAATGTGTTACATTTCAGGTGAGTTAAGAAATAGTAATAATTCATGATTTACAACAAAAAAAAAAAAAAAAAAAAAAGTGAGTAAAAAGCAATGACTCTTACATGCACACAGAAAATTTTGTTTCCATGCATCTGCCACTTTGCCTTTTCAACAAGAACATGGCAACACACAATTGGCAGATTTCTGCTGGTTCAATTTTAACGAAATTTTGGATGCCATGATAAGTCTGTCTAAGAGAGCTAAATAAAAAATTTCATGAAAATCCATCTATTGGGAATTGAGGTATTACATGCTGGTAGATGGAAAGACCAAGAAATAATAATTTTCAGATTTCTATTCATCCAATTTTCATGAAATTTTGGATGTTTCAACAAACATTTCTAAAAGAAACAAATATAAAATTTCATGAAATTCTATCCACTATTAGGAGTTAAGTGATTATGGACGGATGGGCATGGTGACAACAATAGATGTATTATGCATATATGCTAATGTGCCTAATAAAAATTTAAAAGTATCTATTAGAATTACACTCATGTGAATTTAGAATTCCTCCAGTCAGATCTTCAGTTTTGATCTGCATCACTGATTATTTGTCAAATGGAGATGTGCATCTATGAAAAATTCATTACAACTTCTGTGTTGGTGTTCAAAATGAGCCGCATCTCTTGTGTTGATGTTTTGGTTTCAGTTCTGATTTCTCTATCTCCACATCACTATGCACTGGAAATGAGCAGTTAAGTAATGCAGCAAATTTAGTTGTCCAGAATCTTTTAAAGTCTGGCATATTTTACAAAAAATCAACATTTTGCAATCCAGAAATAAGAAAACAAGCTGGCATATGTATCAATGATTACAAGAATCCATGCAAAAAAGGGTGTTTACTCTCTTTATATGGTGTTTGCAGAACTGACTTATCCTTTCATCTATTTAAATCCTGCTGGTTGCAAAAATGCAACCAGCAGGATTTAAACTGCAAAGATAATGCAATGGTCTTAATTCTTACAGCAGAACAAACTTTCCTTTGCAATGAATTTTCTTGGTATTGCACTACTTTCAAACAAATGGCTTCACCAAAAGGTTAATTGCTATTTGTTTAAAAGATGAGACTGCTATGACAGACTGTTTCAGGACTAACCGGGTCCCTCATCATATAGTAGATGGCTTCTTTTTTTTTTTTTTTTTTTTTTGTTAGTTGTTGGCACATCGGCTTCTGTGGCCATATTGCACCTCCCAAGGTTCTTGCATTTTCTACTCTGATCCAAGCACGAGGTGGGATTCGAACTCACGACCTTTGGGTTGCCAGGCAGGCACTTTACCCACCTAGCTAGCATGGTCAGCAGATGACCTCTAGTGACAAGACACAGATGAAACAGTTGTAAAGTTGGTCAATATGAGCTGCTATGCCATATACAAAATCTGAGATTTCAAAATTGTAATACAGCTAAAGCTGTCTATTTTATGAGTGTTATCACCAGAAACAGGGCTTAGAGGGGAAGAGGCATTCTGTGTGTTATCAGACACTCAGTCTAAGTCTAAAACACTGATGGATCCAATATCTTTCTATTTTAGAAGAGTTAGGAGAAGTCCAGTTGGCCTGCCTCCTTAAAATCCACTCGTGCACACTTTCTCGATGGTAAGGCCTATTACGTCACTTTAGTGGCAATGAACATGTAGAGCGGTTCTCCTCAAGATGTCTGGTCAGTGTGAAGAGGAAAAGACAAAATCCTCCAGCACATGATGAAATAAATGGCCCTCAATCGTCAGTGGCTTTCACTCTCCCTCTTACGGTAGCGAGAGGATCAGAGTGAAAGCTAAGAGTGCTAAGAATCTCAGGGTATGACCAGGCTGCCATGCAAGGAAACTGAACTTGGCCTGTTACAATGCAAGATCGCTCATCGGTGAAGATAGGATATTAGAACTAGAAGAGGAATTAGAAAATGTGAATCGGAATGTCATCGGCTTGGCTGAAACAAGAAGAAAGAATCACTTATAAGTTTATCAAGTGCAAATCTGCTGTACACCAATGGAAACAGTGAAAAGAACGATAAAGTTGGCTTTCTGGTCCATAAAGATATAAAAACAAGATTTTGGAATTCAAAAGTACATTACCAAGGGCGTCAAGGCTACTGCTACTACTCAGGATTTCTAAGAAGTAAAGAACAACTTCAGAACGATGTTACTGTTCTGAAGTTGAAGAAATGTACACCAAATTTGAGAGACTTATAGATGAACAGAAAATTCACTACACCATTATTATGAGTTATGGGGGACTTCAGTACTAAGGTTGGAAAGAGACAAAACAACATAGAAAGGGAAACTATCAGAAATTTTGGAATTGGCAAAAGAAACAAAAGAGGTGAAAGACTTGTGGGAAATCTCGAGGGATGTCAGTAATGAACACTTTTTTCAAGAAAAATGTAAACAGAAAGTGGACATGGAAGAGCCCAAATGGATTAACAACTAATGAAATCGACTTCATCCTCACTAACAGAAGATATATTCTGAACGATGTTACTGTTCTGAAGAAGGTAAATGTTGGAAGTGATCACAGAATGTAAGATGCACACTTGATATAGATGTAAGAAAGGTATATCAGGTGTCTGGATACACCAATCACCTCACCTCCATACTTGCATTGCTGGCCGCATTACACACAGCTTGGTTGGCCATACCTCCTGAACACTTCCGACACCTTGTTGAATCAATGCCACGTCGGATAGCTGCTGTACTGAGGGCAAAAGGAGGACCTTCAAAGTATTAGGTAGATGGTCATAATTCAGTGATCACTCAGTGTATATTTCCACTCTGAATCCTAGAATTAATTTCTTCTGTGATATTATTACAATCATTCAGAATACTTCCCAAATACTTGAAACTTGGCACTTTCTCAACTGTTTGATTTCCAATATTGAGGTTGGGGTCAGCATTATTCTCATTTCTACTAGGTTTAAAGTATTTTGTTTTGTTATTGCTTATTTTTAGGACAATGAGATTAGTTTCTTTTTCCAGCAGTATAAAATTAGAGATAACGCCCTGTAAATCATCACTGACCAGGCATATGTCATCTGCAAAGGCCTGGAGTAGTCCTTTCAGGTGTACTCCTTTCCCTGTCTCTTCCACTTTTCTTATAACTTTTTCCAAAGCCAAATTAAAGAGCAGAAGTGAAAGTGCATCACCCTGTTTTAAGCCTGTTGTGATTTCAAAGGGGTCTGATATTCAATTTTTCATTTTGATTTTGTTTGTCGATTCATTTTTCACCACAAATTGATATAAAGATTTGATCAATTGAGGAGTGATTTTTCTTAAAGCCATTTTAGTAGTTCCCTATTGTTTCTTTTATATAACAAGTTAGCCTCTGTAGTATGATGTTAGACAGGATTTTATATTTAGTGTTTAAAAGAGAAATCCCTCTATAGTTATTACAGTCTGCTCTAGATCCTTTCCTATGAATGGGACATATGCTTTCTTTCCATTGATCAGATAATTGTTCTTTCCTACAGATTTGCACTATTAAGTTGTGAATCGCTTTATGCTGGTTTTTCACATCCTACTTTGATAAGTTCAGTAGGTATATTATTGCTTCTGGGTGCTTTGTGACTTTTCAATTTGAAGATGCTGGATTTTACTTCAGATGTAGTGTGGATTCCTCTATTTCTGGCTCTGCAACTCTTTGTCCATCCTCTTCTTCCATTTTTATATTCAGAAGTTCACTGAAATATTCACTTCATCTTTTAAGAATCTCATCTTTGGATGTTAGGACACTTTGGTTCTTACCTTGGATAAGGGTGTATGTCGGTTGGTATGCAATTCTTCCACTCCCTTATACAACTGCCTTATATTTCTGTCTTTAGTTGTTTTCCATATTACTATTTGGCCTTCCTGGAAATGTCTTTTCTTCCTTCTAAGGAGTGCTTTAGTTTCTTTGCAACATTGTTTGTACTGTTTGCACTTCTCATGATTGGGATACCTTTACTAGTCTAATCATTTGGATTTTCTTTCCTCCAACTTTTTGTGCACATTCTCCATCATACCATTCTTTACCCTTTTTCATAGGTTCTAATCCCAGAGAGTAATTTGCCGATTCCAGAATAGCATCTCTTATGTATTTCCAGGTGCTATTAACATCATTAAATTCATGTTTCTCTGCCTGACTGGTAGTTTTATTGTCTAGCTTTCTTTGAAAGTTAAACTTATTTTCATTGTTATTTAGTCTGTTGGTGTTGATTTTTAGTGAAGTTATTTTTGTGTGGCCTGTTGTTAATAATCTTTTTTTTTTGGCTTTGGAATGACTAAGAAGTGGTCTGAATCAATATCATAACATCTGTATGATAATATCTGCAATTGTTGATTGTCTTCTTTTGTCAACTAAAACATGGTCAATTTGGTTAAATGTTTTTCCATATGGTGAACATCCAGGTTTGCTTATGTATTTGTTTATGTGGGAACATTGTGCTTTTAATTATCATATTTTTGAATGTTGTAAATGATATAAGTCTTGTGCGCCATTGCTGTTAGACATTTCATGAAGACTTCCTTTTCCGATGGTTGGTCGCCGTATGTCTCTCTTCCAATTTTTGCATTACTGCCCAGAATGATTTTGAAATCATATTTTGGCAATTTATTGTATAGTTCTTCAAGATCTTGGCAGAATTTATCATTTGTTTCCTCATTTTTGTCTTCCATGTATGTTGATAAAATCATGCTGAACCAGTTATCAGCCCGACTTCAACCAAGTAAAAAAGTACATCAGGCTAGGAGAGAGTTTCACAGGAGGAGAATGTGGCCATTTAATAAAGTAAAATACTTTGAGCAAATATATAAAAGCCAAAAAGAAAATGTCAAAGCTATCATGGATTAGAAGACAGATACATGGCAGGATATGATTAAAACTATTAGCAATAGTGACTCTTGGATATAGTGACCCTGCTACAATTTCTGAGAAACAAAACTTTCCCTGAAATATACTACATATTCACTATGATAAATCCTAAAACAATAACCTAGGAGACCATGTCCATTCTACACAAATTAATACCTATGGATGATGCCAAAATGAATCTTCCAGACATGGCCGCTATGTGCCTATGATATGCCTTTGTGAGCTTTACTCGCACCCCCCCCCACAAAAGAAAAGAATAATAAACAATTATAGGCAATTATTTTAAAACTTCGGTGGTTCTGGTAGTTTAATGTGTTTGTGTGTGCTATGGGTGTTTAACGGCACATAAGCTACACTGGCTATAGTGTGCCTTTCCATAAAGTTGTGTTAGGATATAATTCAAAATTGAAGGCATTTCAATTTCATTTTAGATAAACTATTCAGAATCGATGGTATATTCCAATTTTTTTCAGAAAACAGAAAGTTACTTAATGTTTGCCTGACTGCCATTAATATGCTCTAGTGACATTGGTTCTTGCAGTTTAGTCTGAGAAAGCAGGATTAATGATCTGTCCTGATGATATTGAGGACAGTCAATAAGAATATGCTTGACTGTTAGATGTACTGAGCAGTGTGGACACTGCGGAGGATCATCACCTGTGAGTAGATGGAGGTGGGTCAGATGAGTATGTCCTATTCTTGCCTGTGAAAGTACCACTTCTTCCCTTCTAGTTGTTTGGATGCTTGAGTGCCAAAATTTTGGTTCCTGTTTCAACTGAAAAATTTTACTATTAGTCTGGGTGTGCCATAGCTCTTTCCACTGTTCAAGGCATACTGCTTTTATGATATCATGGTCAGAGGCTGGAATATGGACAGAGGTAAAATCTAATGTGGACAGATTTTTTGCCAATATATCTGCCAGTTCATTCCCCATTATCCCTGAATGTGCTGGAATCCAACAAAAGTTATCTAATTGTTGATGTTGTTCAATTTTCAAGAGCAAGTTCCTGATTCGGTTTAAACTAGGGTGTTTCGTATAGGAGGGATTTTGCATTGCTCTAATTGAGCTGAGAGAATCTGTGTAAATTAAATATTTTGAAGATGGGTAAAGATTCAAATTTTCAAGAACTAATTTTATTACATGTAGTTCTGTAGAAAAGTTGCTATACCCAGGTAGAAGGGAAGCTGAAATAATAGTGGAGGGAAACACTGCTGCGGCTCCAACGGCTGATTGAGATTTGGATCCATGTGTATATTTTGGCAGGAAATCAACATAGTTCTGAATATGACTTGTATGGAGTTTTTTTCAGGTTGAGAGTCAGTAGAAGATTCTTACTCCATTGAAGAAAATAAGTATCAAAGTTCAGTTGAAGAGGGGAGTCCAAGCTGGATGAAAGTAATTCATTACCTGTTGACTTTTGTGAAGAGGAACTTTCCAACTCTGTGATATTTCAAAAAGCCATAGGCCTGCTGGCCTTATTTTATTAGGTTTATTTCTGTATAGATTAGGTACTTGAGGATTGAAGAGGTATGGGTGAATAGGATGCAAACAGAAACTTTTTATTTTGTCTGCATACTTCAGTAGTAACATTTTTCTGCGGAGGTGCAAAGGGGATTCGTGAGCTTCAATATATAGACTGTGAGTTGGATATATCCTGAAGGCTCCAAGTGCAATCCATAATACTCTGTGTTGTATAGAATCCAGCCAGCGTAGTACACTCTTTCGGGCAGAATCGTAGACTGGAGCACCATAATCCAAACGGGATCTAATCAATGCTCTATATAGTCGAAGCAACAAGGCATGATCTGCTCCCCAAGGCAGGGCGGATAAGGCTCTTAGTATTTTGAGCTTTTTGAGACAGGTATTCCGTAAAAATTTAATATGTTCATGGAAGTTTAACTTCTTGTCAAGAGTTAATCCCAAGAATCTGATGCTGTTGGCAATTGGAATGGTAAAGTCTGACATGTGAAATTCGGGATCTGTATGTAATTTGCATTGATTGCAAAAGCGTATAGCAACAGTTTTCTGTTGTGAAAGATGACAGCCATTGAGCACTGCCCACTTTGGTATTTTATTTAGTGATATCTGCAATTTACGTTCAATGGATCTCATGTTCTGAGAATGGCAAGAAAGAGAGAGAGAGATCGTCAGCATAAAGGTAAGCATCAACAGTATTTGGAAGTTCTTTTGTAATGGAGTGAATTCTAAGGGCAAAAAGTGTTGCACTCAGTACAGACCCTTGCGGAACTCCTTCTTCCTGCAAGAATGTTGTAGAAAGGGAGTTAAAATATTGTACTTGATAAGAACAACTCCATAAAAAGTTGTTAATGAATACAGGCAGGTTGCCTTGTGGACCAAGTGTATGCAGGTCCACAAGGCAACCTGCAAGTCTGTAAGAATGCTGTGAAGCCAGATAGTATCAAATGTTCGATGTTCGAGTCTCCATGTTCGATGGAGACCATACCAAGGTGTTAATTTCTCACAAAGGCATTGCGAACTGCAGAATCGGCCTTGATCATAAGATCTAAAGCAGACCTGTTTTGGCAAAAGCCATGTTGACTATTACTCATTAGATTTTGGTCTTCAATTATCCAAACGAGTCTTCTGAGAAACCTTATATTTAAGGTTTCTCAACCTTATATTTAACAATTTATTTCTCAGTTTTCCATCTCTCACAAGTTTTAGAATATGCAGGATGATTACCTTTACAGTTTGGACAAGTCTTTTCTGTTGCCAAACATTCAGACTGAGTATGATCGGAAGATCCACAGTTGGGACAAACTGGGTTTCCTCTACATGTTGTCTGAGAGTCTTCTGTGGATCATTTTCTCAAGGATTTTACTGAGGGAAATTGGCCGGTAACTAAAAGTACTGGAGGGATCTTTTCTGGGTTTCAAAAAAGCCAAAACTGTGGCATGGTGCCAAGACGTAGAATAGATGTTTTCCAGAAATATTCGATTATAAAATAACAGCAGTAACTGCAAATGTTTGTCGTCAAGGTGTTATAACATGATAGTAATATATTCCATTGGGCCCTGCTGCACGGTTGTGTGTTTTTCTAATAGCTTGTAGAAGTTCCAAATACTGAAGAGGCTGGTTATACAGTATGTTTAGAGAGGTGTGAAATTTAGAGGGTCATGATTCAGTGATGTCCTTAATTTTCTGGAATTCCAGCGAATAATAGCTTGATGCTCATGAGACTTGGGCAAAGGTTTTTTCCAAGGCATTTGCCACATCTAGAGGAGCAGAGAATTCTTGCCCATTCCACGAAAGAATTATTATTATTATTAGCCATATGGTGCAAGGAAGCCTGAGGCTTATGCTGAAAAGCGAAAAAAATTTTCTGAGTTACCCTGTGTGTGTGTGTGTGTGTGTGTGTGTGTGTGTGTGTGTGTGTGTGTGTGTGTGTGTGTGTGTGTGTGTGTGTGAGAGAGTGAGAGAGAGAGAGAGAGAGAGAGAGAGAGAGAGAGAGAGAGAGAGAGAGAGAGAGAGAGAAGTAGAACGAAATCACCAAGAAAGAGAAGAATGATGATCTCCAGCTGAGGACCCTGGGTGTGCCAAGCCCATACTCACCAGATGTGAGCCCCTGGGGTTAATTTTGTGGTAGGAAACTTGCCAGAAAGCTGCCTAATTTTTTTCCATATTAATCTGGAATCAGTGTTTCTGTTTACAGTGGATGCAAACAGAGTCCAGGAATCTTTCTTAGCTTTTCTTTGTATGAAACGAGCTTTTGCCTTTCATTTCTTATAGTTGATGAGATTAGCTGTGGTTGGGGATCGTCTAAATAAATTCCACGCTTTATTTTTTCCCCCTCTTTGTTTTCGTGCATTCATCATTCCACCAGTAGTTAAAATGCTGCTGGGCCAGGGGATTCGTCAATGGAATTGAGTTTTTAGCAGCTGATAGCAATTGGGATGTAATATATTCTGTCACTTCATTTATGGGTTGTAATCATATAATTTCCTCATTCAGTGTGATTGCTGAATGAAATTTTACCCAGTTGGCTTGAGAGAATTTCCATTTCCTGTAAGGTTTTGGTAAAGGTGGTTGTGTAGTGAGCCAATTACACATAATTGGTAAATGGTCACTGCCCATGGGATCATCCATAACAGACCATTCCATGACTGTAAACAGTATCGAGGAGCAAATCGAGAGATCAATTGCAGAAGTTTGTCCAGTTGGCAATTTTATGTAAGTAGGTCCACCAGTATTAAGGATGGTAAGGTTTTGCTTATCCAGAAGGGTTTCAATTAGTGCCATATCTATCTAATTTAGAAGATCCCCATAAGGGGATGGTGGCTACTGAAATCTCCCAATAGACAGACAGTCAGGGGGAGGTAACTGCATTAGAAGATCTTCAAGATCTTTGTAAGAGGAGGTGTGATTTGGTGGAAGATAGATTGAAACAAGCATTATTGCAATCTGTGTAATGAAATGTACAGCAACATCTTCAATTTCTGTTTGAAGAACAATTTGTTTGGCTGGGATCTGTGAGTTGATCAAGATGGCTACACCACCATGGGCAGTATTTGACGTAATGCGATCTTTTCGATATATAGAGTAGTTCTTTATGGAGATGGAAATTTGAGAATTTAAATAGGTTTCCTGTAAGCAGAAACCAACTGGAGAGTAGTGACGAATAAGGTAATGAATATCATCGATATTGCGACGAAGTCCTCTGCAGTTCCATTGTAAAATGTAAGGCATTACTTGAGATGATTACAAGAAGCTGTATCTTGACTGCTTTTTCAGTATGGCGGTTTTGTGATGGTCGGTCTTCTGTTTGTCTTTTTTTGGAAATGCAGGCCGCCCAATGTCCATATCTTCTTCAACATGTATTTCTAGAATTGGATCATCCTGGTTGTAAGAATAATCAGCATCCATGGATGATTCTTGGATATTCTTTCTTGAATTGAAACTTGGACTAAGTGATGTACTAGCAATCACTGGAGGAGGAGGAGATGTCACTGGTATTGTAAGAGGAATGTTGCCTGGTCTGAGTGCTTAGGGATACTAAACTGTTGCTGAGAGAGGACAGCTCAAGCCCAGTCAGATTGATATGTTTGAGGGGACAGTAACATCAGTTTGGGTAGACACTGTTGTTTTTGTGCAACATTTGCATAGGTACGTTTCGGCATAGTAGGAGCAATTATTTTCCTTCCTTCTTGAAAGCTTACCTTGTTCTCAACCTTATATTTAACAATTTGTTTCTCAGTTTTCCATCTCTCAAAGGTTTTAGAATATGCAGGATAGTTACCTTTACAGTCGGGGTGCCGACCGGGCTAGCCGGGTGCCTGCCTGGAAACCCAAAGGTTGTGGGTTCGAATCCCACCCCGGGCTTGGATCAAAGTACTGCAAAAACATTGGGAGGTGCATTATGGCCACAGAAGACGATGCGCCAACAACTACCAAAAATAAAAAAAAAAAAAAAATTTACAGTCGGGACAAGTCGTTTCTGTCGCCAAACATTCAGACTGAGTATGATCAGAAGATCCACAGTTGGGACAAACTGGATTTCCTCTACATGTTGTCTGAGAGTGACCATACTTTTGGCACTTATCGCATCTCAAGGAATTGGGAATATACGGGCAAACACGGCAAAGTAGATAGCCAGATTTTACTGTTGATGGTAGGTTTGGTGAATTAAATGTAAGAATAATGTTCCTGGTAAGCGTAAAGTCATTGTCTTTTTTTAATCATGACTCTTTTTGATGCAATAACATTTTGATCGTGAAGTTCTTGAGTCATCCTCTGTCACGTTCAACAGATTCCAGCTAGAAATCACACCTATGGATGTATTTAAGGTAGCATGGGGAGATACTTTAATTGGTATACCAGCAAAATTTGAAAGAGTTTCTCTGAATGTCTATTCTTTGTTATTTCTAAAAGTAGGTCTCCAGATTGCAGCCTCCTCACAGTCTTCGGAGATCCTGCAATACTCTCCAGGTGTTTCTGGATGAGGAAAGGAGATAATTTGCTGAGAGGTTGTTCTGAAAGTGAATGTAATATTAGAAAGGAAGGAAACTGTTTTGTTGTTGAATTTGTTTTCAACCTCAAGGTGGATAAACATTTTGCTCCTTTTGGCCCTTGGCAGTTGAACTTTTCTGCCAAGGTTTCCAGCCCCGCCATGGGGAGGCAGGAGCATGGTGGTTTAGTAACACCATCAGTCACATGGAGGACTGTTGTCCTTCAATTCAATTTATGGATGCAAATTGCTTTTTTCTTTGTAATAAGTATTCTTGTTAATCTATTCAGAAAGACGACATAGCTCTTATGGATTAATGAAATATGACTAGAAAACACTTCCCTCGGGTAGCAGAATCCACTTCCTTCTTTATCCAGAACCTTAGCAAAATTCTTCATTAATCTAAACTTTACATGCAAAGGTGGAGAACCTTTATTGGTTCAACCAGGAATATGTATATTATTTCTCTCTCTCTCTGGTAAAAATTCCTTTCTTTTTATCCACTGCTGCACAATATACTGTTTTTCTGTTACAACAAAAACTCAGAGGAAGAAAAAGAACAGTATTTTATGAAACTTCCCTTTACACCAGTGGGTAATACAATTACATTAAAGTCACTAGCAACATTCCAAGCAGTCTTGGTACTTTTTCTTCCTCTGAGTTTTTGTTGTAAATCATTCACACACATGGCAGAAATTGTCAGGGTGATTTGGATATTTCCTTTGCTTCTATTTTAACAATACATTGCTATGTAAAGCACAGAATAAACAAACAATATGCAATAAATATGCAAATAAATTGTAAACACAGCCACACATTACAACTGTCTTTCCATTACTGAAAGAGATAGGTGGGAGGTAGACAGACAAGGTTGGACATGTTAACCGGCCCTAACATTACTGCCATCTATTAGCATGACCTGATCTGTTGAAAAGTGTCATACCTACTTCCCTAAATTTTAGTAAGATATATCATTAGTAAAAAAAAAAAAAAAAAACTGTATATGTAGAAATTGTGACATGATGTAAAATTTTATTTTCAAAATGTTTGTTGTTTGTTATTTGGTTTTTAGGAGCATTAGCAAATAAGTCCATATTGCTCCGGGAATATGCGGCGGTCATTCCCTGACCTTTCTGCATCCTCCATATTTGGTGGTGACAGGCTCGAACCCCCGTCTAATCAAGAAGCATGTGCTACGCACTGCTGCTCCTTCCCACCTGGCTATGGAGGCGCCTTTCAAAATGTAAACATAAGGGCACAAAAGGTGATATTGTTGTACACGTTGGCACTAATGATATTAAGAGTAGGAGACCGGCAGAATTACTTAACAAGTACAGGTCACTGTAGAAAAAAAGCCAGGAGTTAGAGTTGAATTTGAAAGTGTCTGCAATTCTGTCCAGACACGATAGGAGAGAGTATATAATGAGAGTGTTGTCGATCAATTCAGCCCTGGAAAGATTGTGCAAGGCTCAAGGAGGAGGGGTTATGCTATTAGTTAAGAAACACACAAAATCCAAGGAAGTTCAGCCAGTCAACATCAGTGGAAGTGCAGTGTCGAGTCAGTTTGGTGTGACATAAGCATTGGGAGATCAAAATTGAGAGTAGGAGTGTATTATAGACCTAATTACTCTGATGAGTTATTAGGTCTAGGACTTAATGACTTTGTTATACTCTGATGAGTATAATAAATAACTGTACAGGGAAATAGAGTGGGCCAGTAAATCAGAGAGTCTTATAATGGGGGATTTTAATTTCCTGGATATTGACTGGAATTTGTGGGTTGGTCACTCACACACTAGCAAGGCTTTTGTGGATTTATTGGATGATTGTTTTCTACATCAGCATGTTCGGGAGGCAACTAGAGAGAGTATTCCTCTTTATCTGATTATCAGTAGTGATTCTTCATGCATTAAGAATCTGCAGATAAAGGAACCACTAGGTGACAGTGTGCTGAAGTTGGATTTACTCAAAGAGTTAACTACCATCATGGGTAAAGGGAAGGGTTTTTGCTTTCGTAAAGGCGACTACGGTGGTCTGAGACAGTATTTAAATTCTATAACTGATGATATTTACCAACAGCAAATTCAAAATGGGAGACATTCAAAGAATTTCGAATCGCTGAAATTAAGAAAGATTGATACAAGTGTTGACATTCGAGGTGAGCGGACACACTTCGTCAGGGCTCCTCAGTTAAGTGGATTGGATTACTCTTGATTAGTGCTTTTAAATATTTGATTTATTTAGATATTATTGGATTATTTTGTTAATAGGTTTTCCTGTAACAGTTTGATTTTAAAATATTATTGATATAATTTTTTAAAGTTAATTTTCATTGATATTTAGCTAATTTTATAATGGTAGTTACGAGATCTGCCTTAAATATGTCACAGGGTATCGGGACTCACATGGAAATAGCCGATGGTGATTTACGGGTGAGTCATAATTTAATCTGCTGCGGAATGTTTTCCAAGGTCGACCTGGTGACTAATCATAGCTCACCTGGGGATTCTTTTCTTTGTGATCGATGTAAGGAGTGCACTGATCTTAAATTACAATTTGGTGCACTGATGGAACAATTTGAGTCACTGAAAAAACGGGTGCTTGCCCTCGAGAATTACAATTTGGGAGCTTGCATCTGGGATTACAATGCATCTGGGAGCTTGTTAGGGACTCAAGACTCCAGCAATCTACCAAGTGATGCACACCCGATTTGAGCCTCAAAACAGAAAAACCAAGTGCAAACTACTCTGGTTAAAAAGGATATTGTTTTATTAGGAGACTCCATTGTCAGGGAAATGGGGAATATTTTTTGTAATAAGGATAGGTGGAGTAGAACCAGTAGAACTATTAATGATGTCACCAACAGATTGTCAGATTTTAAGGGGGGGCGTAAAGAGAATATTATTATCCATGTAGGGACTAATGACATTAAACATATACGATATGACAATTTTTTGGAAAAATACAGGACCATGCTGAGGAAATGCCGCAAGCTAGGCCACAATGTCTATGTGTCTGCAATTCTGCTCAGACACGATAAGAGGGATTATATGTTAAAAGCTTTGTGGATTAACTCAAGACTTGAAGGACTCTGCAAGACTTTGGGGGGGGGGGGGGAAATTTCTATCAGCATAGCCCACACTTGTAGGTAGAAGGAATTTGTTTTGTAGAGACGGGATACACTTAAACAAATGTGGTGCAAAAGTTTTTGCCAGTATTATTGAGGATACCTTAAATGTTCAGGAAAACTGCTAGTTAGGGGGGATGTGGGTAATACTGACACGCGTTTATCTGATAATATTGGTCAAAGTAACTCCTGCACATACCTCAAAAGTTCTTATCTGTTACCCCAACTGGACATATTATGTAGATGTTCTGGGGGCAGAAACGTTTCAAGTGAGCAGGTAGCTAATGCCAGGGAAGAGAGCCTAAAAAATTTCAAGGGTTGTGTTAGGGTTGTTGAATATACAAGAACGGTAAGTCTTAATTGTTCATATAGTAATGTTAGAAGTGTTGTCAATATAATGAGCGAATTCGAACTGCTGGTTAAAACAAGTAACGCAAAAATAAAAGGGCTTACGGAAGCGAGGTGCCATCCAGAAATTGGGAATGATGAGTTTCAGTATAGCTTGTATAATGTATTCAGGAAGGATAGGACAGATAGAAGGGGTGGTGGGGTAATGCTTTTTATCAGAAGCACCCTGAGTGCAATGATAGCTTTCCCGGATTCAGACGTTTCACATGCTAATATAGAATGTGTATGGAGTGAGATAGTTGAAAACAAAGATTTAATGAGAGTAGGAGTAATCTACAGACCAAGTGCTTGTGAAGATTATGTTGAAAGCCTCTACATGCAAATGGAATGGGCAAGTAAGCATCAATGACTTATTATGGGTGATTTCAATTTGCCTCTAATTGATTGGATTAAATGGGAAGGAAACTTGACATGGGGAACAAAATTTTTAAATCAACTAGATGACTGTTATTTGTATCAACATGTCAGGGAAAGTACTAGAGAAAAGAATATCCTAGACCTCATCATCAACCATGAATCACATGACGTAACAGGGCTGTCAGTAAAGGAACCAGTAGGAGGAAGTTATCACAGAGTTCTACGGTAGATGATGATGAGAGAGTTAGCAGTAAAAGGCAAAGGAATGGGTTTTAATTTCAGAAAAGGAAAATGACTAGGCCTTAAGGTACTACATGGCCTCTATTAACTGGGTAGATATAGCACAGAGAATGAATACAATTGAACTGTGGTATGCTGTTAAAACATTAGTCACAGATGCCTTGAATGCGTATTACAATTAAAAAAAATACTCCACGATGAGGGTTCCAAGTTGGATGAATAGTGAAGTTGCCACATTACTTGAGCAGAAAAAAGTGGCATGGAAAGGTTACAGAGCAATAAAAAGTACTGAACATTATAACAGCTACAAGATGATCTGTAACAGAGCCACAGAAAAGGTTCGACAGGCAAAGGCAGTTTATGAGAAATCACTAGCAAACAGAGCAGGGGGGGGGATAAGGAATTCTTCACATATATAAATGCAAAGAAGAGCAGGACAAACCAAATTGGACCTTTAGTAGTAGTAGTAGTGGCATGTGATGCAAGAAAGCAAGTGTATGAGCTTATGCAGCATCAGCCAAAAAAAAAAAAAAAAAAAAAATCACACCATTCCCTCCAAATGCCTGTCCAGTTCCTCCTTAAATTTATTCAACCTATCAACTTCCACAACGACAGATGGAAGTTTGTTCCAGCAATTAACCACCCACTGGCTAAAGGCAAATTTCCGCACATCTATTCTACATCTGTCTTTTCTTAATTTGAATTTATGCCCCCTTAGGTTCATAATCTGAACAAGTAAGGGAAAGGGGATAGTACTAAAACTTCATGTAAGGGAAAGGGGATAGTATTAAATACACCAGCTGCCGCTGCAGATGAACTCAACAGTTATTTCACATCGATATTTACAAATGAAAAACCTTTTGTGGCAATGGGAAATTGTGGGAGCGAAGTTGAAAAAAATGTAATTAACGATATTGAAATTTTGCAAGATTATTTAATGAAAAAACTTTTGAGCCTATAGGCCAGTAAGTCCCTTGGAGTTGATGGAATATACCCTATAATCTTAAGGGAGATGGCAAGTAAGTGCATTGAACCATTGTCGCTAATTATGCAAGCATCACTAGACTTTGGGGAGATTCCCTTGGATTGGAAAAGTGCCAATGTATTTCCCATACGTTAGGCTCTAAGAGTGAAGTGGGAAATTATCGACCTGTCAGTCTGACTTCAGTGGTAGGGAAAATCATGGAGGCAATGATCAAGGGTGGAATTCAGGATCATTTGGATCGAACTGAAATTCTCAAGGATACTCAGCATGGTTTTGTAAAGGGAAAATCATGTTTAACAAATCTGGTTCGCTATTTTGAAAGGGTCACTCACGAGCTGGATTTAGGGAATAATTTCGACCTTGTTTATTTAGATTTCATCAAAGCTTTTGACTCAGTCCCACATGAACGGTTGTTTTATAAGCTGGAACAGGTTGGAATCACTGGGAAAATCCTAAGATGGATAGCACGATGGCTTTGGGGCAGGAGGCAGAGGGTTGTGATAAATGGCTATTCCTCAGATTGGGTTGATGTAAGAAGTGGGGTTCCCCAAGGATCTGTATTAGGACCACTGTTGTTTTTAATTTTCATAAACGACATCGATGAAGGGATAGAGGGCGTGATGTCTAAATTTGCAGATGATGTTAAAATTAGTAGAGTAGTTAATGATCACTGTCAAGCTGAGCTTCTTCAGAGAGACCTAGATAGGCTTCAGGAATGGTCAGAAAAATGGCAGCTAGGCTTTAATCCAACAAAGTGTAAGGTATTACACCAGGGAAACAGTAATCCCAAAATAACGTATTCACTTGGAGTTCAACTAAACCCAGTACTGGAGGAAAGAGACTTGGGTGTTACGATATGGTCAGACATGAAATTCTCTGAGCATTGTAAATAGGTTGCAAGGAAGGCCCATAGTGTCCTATCGATGATCTATCAAACTTTTGCAAGTAGAGACAGGGACGTGATAATCCCATTATATAAGACTTTTGTTAGACCACACTTGGAATACTGTGTTCAAGTATGGAGACCGCACCTAAAGAAAGACATCGAGCTTCTTGAAATGGTGCAAAGACGGGTAACTCGCCTGGTGAGATCGGCAAAAGGGCGTCCTTAAGAAGAAAGAATTCGAATATGTGGGTTGCAAAGTTTGGAAACTAGACACCTTATAGGAGATTTGATTGAGGTGTTTAAGGCTCTGAGAAGCATCAGTAAAATGAATGAGGACGAAATCTTCAAGATTGTAAATGATGCTAGAACTAGGGAACATAAATTCAAGTTACGGGGAAAATGTTTAGATTGGACTACAGGATGTTTTATTTTAGCCAGCGAGTAATAAATTACTGGAATAAGTTGCCTACATGGGTGGTAGAGGCCGACAGTTTGGGGAAATTCAAAGGTCATCTGGATAGTACCTTCGGGTTAAGGAAGCACATAGGATGGTACGTTTAATTTCCTTTTCTTTTATTAATTATCATTATTTATTATTTTATCATTGTTTTATTTGTTTATTATTTTTTTTTTGGCTGGTGCAGCATAAGCCATATGCTTTCTTGCACTATGCGGCCATTACTAATACTAATTATTCTTGGAAGTTACTAGGCTTTACATACCAACTAAGAAATATTGTTCAAGGTTTAGGCCTAAATGGATGTCAGATGAACTAATGAGACATGTGGCAGAGAAGAAAAATACATGGGATGCATATAAATTAATGGGTGACATGGAAGCCTATGATAGATATAAGCTGGTCTTTTTTTTTTTTTTTTTTTTTTATGTGAACCTCAAACACGGTATTAGGTATTAGAACCTATAGTACTTAGTACCGTGCTTGAGTTGGAGATTGAGAAGACGAAAGAAGATATTTGTTGACATGGGACTTGAACTTCTGCAGATTGTAATTTTCAGGAAATACGTATGAAGGAAGGTTGTTCCAGAAAACGGTAGTTGAAGGAATAAATGAGGTAGATGAAAAGTTGGTTCTGTGGGTTTGAGGTTGGACAGTAAATGGATGTTGGGTGGTGGCGGCACGTGTTCGGACTGTTTTGAAAGAGACAGCGGGAATTATAGAAGCTAATTCAGAAGAACAGTGCCCATGGAAGTATCTGTAGAAGAGGCATGCAGCAGAAACAGTGCGTCTATGAGACAGCGAGTGGAGAGACTCTGTTAGAGATGAATCATTAATTAAACTAACTGCCCTCTTCTGAATGGAATCAAGAAGCCTGAGAGAGGTTTGGGGGGCACCACCCCAGATGTGGGAACAATATTCCATGGCAGGGCGGATTTGCGATTTATACAGAGTGAGCAGCTGTTTGGAAGAAAAGTAACGCCGAGAGCGAAAGAGAAAACCAAGTTTTTAGATGCAGAGGAAGCAATATTTGTAATGTGCTTGTGCCAAGAGAGATTAGAAGTCAGGGTAATCCCCAAAAGAGATATATCCTTTTGCCTAGAAATTGGAGTGTCACTAAAGATAAGCATAGGAGCAGAAGAATCCTTTTTGCGAGATATAAGACAAGACTGAGTTTTAGAAGGGTTGAAATCAACTAAGTTGTCTTTGCCCCATTGGAGAATTACCTGAAGATCGGCATTTAAGGAATTGGTAGCAGATTTTCGAGAAGTTGAAGCTGATTGAGCAGGACAAGGTTTTTCAAAATGGAAAGTTGAATGCAATGTGCTATCATCGGCAAAACTATGGATAGGATTTCCAGTCAATGGAAGAAGGTCATTGATATACAAGAGGAAAAGAGTGGGGGAAAGAACTGAACCTTGGGGACACCAGCATTAGTGGAGAAGTTAGAAGACAGAGAGCCATCTACCATCACCCTCAGTGAGCGATCACAGAGAAAACTGGATAACCAATTACTAAAAACAGTTGGCAAACCATAAGATGGAAGCTTGTTTAGAAGACCTTTATGCCAAACACGGTCAAAAGCCTTTGAGATGTCAAGAGCAACTACTTGTGTTTCACCGAACCTTTCCATTTAATTAGTCTATAAATGGGTAACATAAGCCAGGAATATCACCAGTGGATCGACACTGACGGAATCCATACTGGTGATCGTTGATCAGACGGAAGGTTTCTAGGTAGTTTGAGTTGGCGGTTAATTGATTTCTCCATTACTTTAGAAAGAGTAGAAGTAATTGCAATGGGACGATAATTGGATGGGAGGGATTTGTCACCCTTTTTAGGAACTGGCTGGATATGAGCAAATTTCCAAGCAGAAGGAAAAACACCTTTAGAATAAGAAAGTGAAAAAAGGCGGCAAAGAATAGGAGTAAGTTCAGGAGCACAGGTTTTGAGAACAAGTGGAGAAATACATAAGCTTAGTGTCGTATAGTGCATAATATAATATTGTCAATTAATCAGTAAATCTATTAATCTTGATAAACTTTATTGTCAATTAAATTGTACTTTTAACTCTATATATATATAACGACTTAATCTAACAAATAATTAATACATGACTATAGTGGTACACGTGATACAGAAGTTGTATAAAGGGAACTCGTAGAAAACACTAGATACCGAAAAAAATATATATATAACATAACTGTTTTGGGATATAACTTAAGGATTTAATTTTTGTTTTGAATTTTATTGAATTAAATCGGAATCATGACTCTGACCAGAGCAGCAAAGCAAAAGGCTCAAGCTAATGGGAGTGCTGTGGTTCAGGGGAGAACTGAGGGGGGCAGTTGCCCTCTGAATCACAGTCTATTAAAATGCACTGTTTGCTTGATGTTTGCGGAGCAGTCGGGTACGGGACATGATACTGCCAAGGGGGATGTCTTTGTGTGTGCACGATGTAAGGAGTGCAAGGAAATCAGGCGACAACTCAGCGTTGTTATGGGCCTTTATGAGAGCTTGAAGGACAGGGTGGATGCCCTCGAAGGAAATAAATTGAGGGGCCCATCAAGCTCTCAGCTGCCCACATCAACGCCAGAGCTTGCACTTGGTCATCAGGCAACGCAGAAGCAGCCCCCTAGGCAGAATGCGCTGGTCCCACAGGAACTAGTAGTTGTTGGTGACTCTATTGTCAGGGAAACGGGGAACATCCTTTGTAAAAAGGATAGGTGGAATAGGACCAGGGTATGTCTGCCAGGGGCAAAGGTTGAGTAGAGCGGATATCATCTTTTAAGGGCACAAAAGGTGATATAGTTGTACACGTTGGCACTAATGATATTAAGAGTAGGAGACCGGCGGAATTACTTAGCAAGTACAGGTCACTGTTGAAAAAAAGCCGTGAATTAGGGTTGAACTTGAAAGTGTCTGCAATTCTGCCCAGACACGATAGGAGGGAGTATATGATGAGAGCCTTGTCGATCAATTCGGCCCTGGAGGGATTGTGCAAGGCTCAAGGGGTAGAATTTTTTTCAGCCTGGACTGTACTTGTTAACAGGAGAGATTGCTTCTACAGGGATGGGATACACTTAAATAGAAAGGGTGCAAGAATTTTTGCTGATGCTGTCGAGGCAGTGTTAGGTGGGTCGGAAAACTGCTAGTTGGGGGGGATACAAGGACTAATAGATTAACAGTAGCCAGTGGCAGAGGTGGAAGTGATTCTTGCACTGCTTCTATTGAAATGAGCAGAAGTCTGAAAAACAAGATGCAGGATATTTCAGAGACTGCTGGTAATCATTGCGGTACAAGTAAACACATGGGTTGTGTTAGGGTAGCTAAGAATAGAAACAGGTGCATGTATACCTGCGTGTACACCAATGCTAGGAGTTTGGTAAATAAATTTGATGAATTTGAGGTATAGCTCAAAACATCAAAGGCAGATATTGTTGGGATATAAAGACGTGGTGTCACACAGATATAAGTAATGCGGAACTGGAATTTGGGGAATACAATGTGTATAGAAAGGATAGACAGGACAGGAGGGGAGGAGGGGTTATGCTATTAATTAAGAAACACATAAAGTCCAAGGAAGTGAAGCCAGTCGACATCGATGGACAGGGCAGCGTCGAGTCAGTTTGGTGTGACATAAGCATAGGGAAATCAAAATTGAGAGTAGGAGTGTGCTATAGGCCTAATGACTCTGATGAGTATAATAAGATATTGTACAGGGAAATAGAGTGGGCCAGTAAATCAGAGAGTCTTATAATGGGGGACTTTAATTTCCCAGATATTAACTGGAATTTGTGGGTTGGTCACTCGCACACTAGCAAGGCTTTTGTGGATTTATTGGATGATTGTTTTCTACATCAGCATGTTCGTGAGGCAACAAGAGGGAGCAATACTCTTGATCTGATAATCAGTAGTGATTCTTCATGCATTAAGAACCTGCAGATAAATGAACCACTAGGTGGCAGTGATCACAGTGTGTTGAAGTGGGATTTACTCAAGGAGGTAACTACCATCAGAGGTAAAGGGAAGGGTTTTTGTTTTCGTAAAGGCGACTATGATGGTCTGAGACAGTATTTAAATTCTATACAGTGGGACCAACTGATGATGTTACCAACAGCAAACTCAAAATGGGAAGCATTCAAGGAACTAATCTTGGAGGCTACCAGGCTTTACATACCAACTAAGAAATATTGTTCAAGGTTTAGGCCTAAATGGTTGTCAGATGAACTAATGAGACATGTGGCAGAGAAGAAAAATGCATGGGATACATACAAATTAATGGGTGACATGGAAGCCTATGATAGATATAAGTTGGTCTGTAACCAAGTCACAAAGGAGATTAGGCAGGCAAAGGCAGACTATGAAAAATCCTTGGCAAAGGATGCAAAGAAAAACAGAAAAGAGTTCTTTACATACTTGAACTCGAAAAGGAAAGGGATGAATCAGATTGGTCCACTGGATATTGATGGTTCAACAGTTGAGGATCATGCTCAGGTGGCTAACAATCTAAACGAGTATTTTGCATCTACATTCACGCATGAGGAGTTATTCAGGAAGGAGAATGATGTAGGTAAAGTAAACATTGGCAGTGAGCTGGATGATTTTGTAATAACTGAGAGGAAAGTGGAGGAGAGATTGTTGAGGACAAACATAAAAAAGGCACCTGGGGTGGATGGGATCTATCCAGTTATATTAAAGGAGGCAGCAAAGGAAGTAAGCAAACCCTTAGCCATAATTATGAGAGCTTCCTTGGACTCAGGGGAGGTACCTATGGACTGGAGATGTGCAAATGTGACCCCAATTCACAAAGGAGGTTCAAAGGCTGACACAAGTAATTATAGACCTGTTAGTTTAACTTCTGTTCCAGGTAAATTAATGGAGGCACTGGTTAAAGAAGCACTGCAGGATCATCTAGACAAGAATTCAGTTATAGCTCAGACGCAGCATGGTTTTGTTAAGGGCAGGTCTTGCCTGACCAATTTGATTGGATACTATGATGTAGTCACAAAAGAACTGGATGCAGGGAATAACTTTGATATTATATATTTGGATCTTAGAAAGGCTTTTGATACTGTTGCACATGGAAGACTGCTGCACAAATTGGAGCAGTGTGGCATTGGAGGCAAATTGCTGCTATGGATAAGGGGATGGTTGAGTGGCAGAAGACAGAGAGTGGTAATCAATGGACACTGCTCAACGTGGACTAATGTTATTAGTGGAGTTCCTCAAGGTTCAGTGTTGGGTCCGTTGTTGTTTTCGGTGTTTATGAATGATATTGATGATGGGATATCAAGTTTAATGTCCAAGTTTGCAGATGATACAAAGGTTGACAGGGTCGTTAAGGACAATACTGACGCTATGCTGCTGCAACAGGATCTGGAAAGGTTGAACAGATGGGCTGAGAGGTGGCAAATGAGGTTTAACATCGACAAATGTAAAGTGCTGCATATGGGAAACAGTAACCCCAGAGCAACGTATCAACTCTGCGGTACTACACTGACAGTGGTGGAGAATGAAAAGGACCTGGGGGTAATTGTGCAGGCAGATATGAAGTTCTCTGAGCAGTGCAGACGAGCTGCAAGAGTAGCTCATGGTGTCTTGTCAATGATATACAGGAATTTTTCTAGCAGGGATAAGGAGGTGATTATTCCCTTGTATAAGGCAATGGTAAGGCCACATCTTGAGTACTGTATACAGGTCTGGAGGCCTCATTTCAAGAAGGATGTAGAGCTGCTGGAACGGGTACAGAGAAGGGCAACAAGATTAGTAAATGGAACAAAGGGTTGCTCTTACGAAGAAAGGCTTAAGTTTTGCAAATTACAGAGTCTGGAGACTAGGCACCGGCGAGGTGATCTGATAGAGGTGTATAAGGCTTTGAATGGTTTTAGCATGATCAATGCCAATGGGATTCTTCATCTTTCTCAGAATAATCACCTCAGAGGGCATAAATTCAAATTGAGGAAGGACGGATGTCGGATAGATGTGCGGAAATTTGCCTTTGGCCAGCGGGTGGTTGGTTGGTGGAACCGACTTCCATCACTTGTTGTTGAAGTTGATAGCCTAAACAAATTTAAAGCTCAACTGGACAGGTATTTCGAACGAACGGAGGGGTGAAATGGGAGTGGGTTTTTTTTTTTTTTTTTTTTTGGCTGATGCTGAATAAGCTTGCTTTCTTGCATCATATGCCTCTGCTAATGCTAATGCTAATACCATCAGAATCTGGAGCTTTCTTAGCATCGAGATTCATCAAAATCCTTCTGATATCCTTTTGACGGAAGACCACAGGAGGCATTGAATGGAGTGTGTTGGGAATGGTGGGAGGTGTTTTACCAAGATCATTAATACATGAGCTGGAAGAAAAATGGGATGCTAGCAGGTCAGCTTTATCCTTGGCTGAAGTGACAACAGAACCATCTGGTTTGGACAGAGGTGGGAGCAGAGATGGGCAAAAGTTGTGGCCAATAGCTTTGGCAAGAGACCAGAATGCTTGGCTACCATTAGGGCAAGAAGCAAGTTTTCTACTCTTAGCCTGTTCAAACTCTAGTTTGGACTGATTAATAACTGCTTTACAATTGTTGCGAACTTTGGTGTAGGCAGAAAATGAAACTGAAGAATTAGAAACAAGCCAATTACGATACGCAACATTCTTCTCTTGGACAGCCTTAGCACATTTATTGGAAAACCAAGGTTTAGATAAAGGACGAGATTTTAAAGTGGAGTGTGGGATAAAGGATTCCATTCCTGCAAGAATAATTTCACTGACACGATCTGAGCAAACGTTGACATCAGAACTTTTGAAACAGTAATCCGACCAAGGAAAAGAAGAAAAGAAGTCTCACAGGTCATCCCATTTTGCATTCTTGTAATGCCAAACAACACGAGGTTGGGAATAGCCATGAGATAAAGGTTCCATTGGAGAAGAGACAATCACCAAGTTGTGATCTGAAGTGCCTAAAGGACCTCTCACTTCGACCGTGTACTTAGAAGGGTTGTTTGTGAGAAAAAGATCAAGCGTATTGGCTGTATGATTAGGATTGTCCGGTATTCTTGTAGGTAAATGAACAATCTGTGCTAGGTCATTAGTAATTGCAAAAGCCTCAGCATCTCTACCTGCTGGATCGGTGTGACTAGAAAACGGAAGCCAGCTGGAGTTGTGAACATTAAAATTACCAAGGAAAATTACCTCACTGTTAGGAAAGTTGGACTGGAGAAAGTCAAGTTGCAACGAGAGGAAGTCAAAGAGCTCCAAGTGATTAGTGGAGAACAGTAGAGACAACAGATGAATTTGACACAATGAGGTAGAGAGATTTTAAGCCAGAGAAGATCAAAGAGAGGAGATTCCAAATTGCCAAGTCTCTGACAGGTAATATCAGAATGGACATATGCACAAGTACCACCTTTGAGGCGAAAGGAATCATACAGCGAATAATTTGGGCATCTGAGATGAGCAGTAGTTGAATCAACCGATAACTGAGATTCTGTCAGAAAAAGTACATGGGGTTTGGCAGACTGCAAGTGGAAATGGACATCGTTGAGATTAGAATTGAGACCATGTATATTTGTGAAATGAATTAGGAAGTCCTTGGGAGGTTTAGATCTTTTCGCAGATAAGCTTGCTCTATTAGTTTGACAATTCATGGTGTATTCAGTAGTAAGAAATAGTGGGTGGGACATGCTGTATGAATAATGAAATTTTTGGATATGGCGTACATGTGGTAAGAATATACCCAGATCCTTGACATAACGTGGCCTCGACAATGCTCCCTGCATACACACTACTCGGACTCCCTCCAGTCACTATCTGGCAGAGTAGAGGTAGCAAGATTATACACTAGCTGATCCGGAAGCCTCCTAGAGAGTTACCAATAGGTTCGGTCCGGTGTACTAACTAGCGGCCAGCCTGCGAACACCGTTTTAGAGCTGTACCCTCGAAATGTAAGGAATATTGGATCTCGCCACGACGTTCATCATAACCTCAAAAGTCATCAATCATACTGCATGATGGAAGAGATAGGGAAGGGTTGACCGGAACTTAGGTCTGTAACCAAGTCACAAAGGAGATTAGAAAGGCAAAGACAGATTAAGAGAAATCTTTGGCAAAGAATGCAAAGAAAAACAGTTCTTTACCTATGTAAACTCTAGGAGAAAAGGGATGAATATGATTGGTCCACTGGATATTGATGGTTCAACTGTTGATGATCCTGCTCAGGTGGCTAACAAACTAAATGAGTATTTTGCATCTACATTCACACATGAGGAGTTATTCAGGGAGGGGAATGCCAGAGGTGAATTAAACTCTGGAAGTGAGTTAGATGATTTTGTAATAACTGAGAGGAAAGTGGAGGAGAAATTGCTGAAGATAAACACAAAAAAGGCTCCCGGGATGAATGGGATCTATCCAGTTATCTTAAAGAAGGAGGCAGCAAAGGAAGTAAGCAAACCCTTAGCCATAATTATGAGAGCTTCCTTGGACTCAGGGGAGGTACCCATGGACTGGAGATGTTCAAATGTGACCCCAATTCACAAAGGAGCATCAAAGAGTGACACAAGTAATTGCAATAGATCCAAAATAGACCTGTTAGTTTAACTTTTGTTCCAGGGAAATTAATGGAAGCACTGGTTAAAGAAGCACTGCAGGATCATCTACACAAGTCTCCAGTTATAGCTCGGACACAGCATGGTTTTGTAAGGGGAAGTCTTGGCTGACCAATTTGATTGGATACTATGATGTGGTCACAAAAGAAATGGATGCAGGGAATAATTTTGATATCATATATTTGGATCTTAGAAAGTCTTTTGATACTGTTTCATATGGAAGACTGCTGCACAAATTGGAGTAGTGTGGCATTGGAGGCAAATTGCTGCTACGGATAAAGGGATGGTTGTGCGGGAAAAGATAGAGAGTGGTAATCAATGGACACTGCTCATCGTGGACTAATGTTATTAGTGGAGTCCCTAAGGGTTCAGTGTTGGGTCCCTTGTTGTTTTCTGTATTTATTAATGATATTGATGATGGTATATCATCAATATCATTGATGCTATTGATGATATAGCATCAGGCTTAATGTCCAAGTTTGCAGACGACACGAAGGTCGTCAGGGTTGTTAATGACACTAATGACCGTAAGCTGCTGCAACAGGATCTATAAAAGTTGAATAGATGGGCTGAGAGGTGGCAACTGAAGTTGAACATTGACAAATGTAAAGTACTCATATGGGAAGCAGTAACCCCAGAGTAATGTATAACTGTGCGGTATAGAATGAAAAGGACCTGGGGGTAATTGTGCAGGCAGATATGACGTTTTGTGAGTAGTTCCAGTGGTCTGAAAGAGTAGCTCATGTGTCTTGTCAGTGATATACCAGAATTTTTCTAGCAGGGAAAAGGAGGTGATAATCCCCTTGTACAGGAAACCCCCGCTATTCGCGAGGGTTACGTTCCTGAGAAATGCCGCGAATACTGAGTTATGGCTCCCATAGTAATAAAGGGGTTCCGTTCCAAAGTATGAAATATATAAGAAAAACTAGTCCAGAATTTTGTCTATGTATGTATAACTTCACAATATGACTATGTACATAGACAATACATAGCGAAATGCAAGCATATGGCATCGAAATGAAAATAAGAAACAATTTAATATTAAATGTAATATTTATTAGAAATTTCAAACATCTTTCAAACCAGCGTCTTTGCTAGCTAAAAAACCTATCCCGCCAGTGTTATCACCAGTTTCGCTAAAGCGTTGATAAGGAGTTTTGCGTTTTCACGAATGATGAGTGAACTTAATGGAATTTTATTTTGAGTTCGGTCTTCTATCCACAGATTTAAAGCTTTTTCCATTTTTTCTAATTTAACATCACGAGTTACAGAGCAAATTTTTGAAGCAATTAGTGCGTTTTCACGGACACTACGGCGGATTTTTTCTTCCGATTTCTTGATTGATCGTACCGTTGACTCATTGATTTTATAATGTTTTGCCACTGAGGAGACACTTTCACCATTAGAAATTTTATCTAATAACTCGATTTTATTCGCTAATGTCATCACCTTCTTTAATATTTTCACATTTCTCTTGTTATTCGTAGTCATATTTTTGTAGGGGTTAGAAAGAACTTGTCCACAATAAAGTCACTTTCTTCCGTTAACACACTCGAAAAAGTCTGTTTTACACTGCAAAACGGTAGATTTATCACTTTTTTAAGCATATCAATTTATAAATTGATAAATTTCTTCAATTTATAAGCATATAAATTAAAAGCAAACGACGAAAGCTTCCATAACAAGCGCATAACACATACTGAACAAGGATTAGCGAGAAACATTCACACTCGCGATTTTGTCACTCCTCTCCCCCCCCACTGAGCGCTGTTTTGACCGGGAAAGATAATTTTAGCCATGCCCATGTTTTTTTATGGCGGAAAATATTCACGGCGCTTTAAAATTCCCATTTTTTAGGTTTCATTTTATATTAAATCGGCGATCGCGAATACGCGAAACCGCGAATACAGATACCACGAATAGCGGGGGTTTACTGTATAAGGAAATAGTCAGGCCACACCTTGAGTACTGTATACAGGTCTGGAGACCTCATTTTAAGAAGGATGTAGAGCTGCTGGAACGAGTACAGAAAAGATCAACAGGGTTAGTAAATGGAACAAAGGGTTGCTCTTAAAAAGAAAGGCTTAAATTTTGCAAATTACAGTGTCTGGAGATTAGGCACCTTTGAGGTGATTTGATTAAGGTGTTATAAAGCCTTGAATGGTTTGCGCATGCTCAATGCTGATGGGATTCTTCCTCTTGTTCAGAATAATCACCTGAAAGGACATAAATTTAAATTTAGGAAAGACAGTTGTAGGATATATATATATGTGGAAGTTTGCCTTTAGCCAGCAAGTGGTTGATTGCTGAAGAAACTTCCATTTGTCATAGAAGTTGATAGCTTAAATAGTCGATGCAGAACTAGTCAAATATTTGGAGCGGTGGATGGGTGAAATGAGAAGGATTGTTTTTTTTTTTGTTTTTTTTTTGGCTGATGCTCTATAAGCTTGCTTTCTTGCATCATGTGCCTTTACTAATGCTAAGTCTCAGACCTCAGCATGAAGATTTCCCTATCTTCTCTTCTCACAGAAATTTTCATCAGCAACTTTAAAGTTTCCTTCTCAACCTGCAAACACTCAAGTCAAAACTCTGGATAAGGTATGCTGATAACAGTCTCTTATTTTTTAACCACAGCAAGGAAGCTCTCATGGAATTATACACTAATCTTAACAATTACCACAACAAAATTTCCTTCATAACTTGAAATTTAAGAACAAACTTCAAACTTAGATGTTTTGCTGACCAGAACTAAAAATAGAATCTGAAGATCGGTCTACAGCAAACCCTCTAATACCGGCAGTCTTCCACTTTATATCCTCACTCACTTGCATCCTCAAACCTCATGTGTTTTTTGTGCATCTCCATTTTATAACACCAGTTGGTTCTAATAGTTTCAAAAATTTAAATGTAAATCTTCTCAATATCCCTTGCGGCATAGAAGACAATTTATAGTAAAATATTCGTTGTAATTTTGTAAGAATTCAATTTAAAGTAATTTATCTTAACTTAAGCATCATAATGCCATTATTGTATTAAAATTCATTAATGTAACTTCATATTCAATCCTTGCCAATTTAATTTTCTCCATGTTTTAACTTCTCCTATAGATCTGATGATGAAATCCTGAAACTTTGCCAATGTATTAAAGGTAAACTGATATGATTCCCTTCAACAAACATTTAAAACTCCATCACACAGTGAAACAGTGTTTTTGAATTTGTTTTAAGTCACAGTTTACATTTTATTGAATTCTATAAAAATCCCTTGAAATATTTACTAATCCAGCAGTTCTGAAATGAGAAGAGCTCATGGTTTAACAAATGGCCTACAACCCACATCATTATATATATAGTGCACAAAAGGATAGTATTATCAAATGAAATACATTAAATATTTTAGTATACTGACCACTGCATAAAATGGATGATGTACTAACTAGTAAATCTTAAAATAGATCTGCATAACTTATTGATTTTTCCTTTTTTTTAAATTAGAGTTTTTTTAGTAGTTGTACTACTACTTTTTTCATATAGGTATAGAACTATGAATGTAATTTTAAAAACACTTAGGCTGCACAACAAACATTTAAGGGTCACATGTTTGGCACCCCTTGTACTAATCAATCTAAGTGATCATTATAATTTACCTCGTTTTGAAATGGCAAATCTATAAAATTATATATTTTTTTTTGTTTTTCTTGGTAAATTACCATGAAGTTTTTTTTATCAAATGAATACTGCAACATATTTTAGTTATTGCCATATTATGAACTCCTGTAGATTTCAATATTCTTCTATTCAAAGTCACAGGAGTTCATAAAACAAAACTGAAGTGTTATGAGAATGCTAACAAATCTCAATTTTATCTTCTTTATATTAGTCAAATAAGTTTTAATAAAGAAAACTAAAGCAAAAATTCAGTTGCTTTTGTTTAATGTTCCAAATGAAGACTGAAATACGAGGGGTTTCCGAAAAGTAAGGTAACACATTTTTTTCTTAATAATGGTGAAAGGGAATGAGATGAAATGCAGTGGACAAACAGACCCATTAATAACATTCAAAAAGAGTGCCAGTGCAGTGTTGCGGTACTGTCGCCTCATATGCAATCCTGTTGCAAAAGTAGATTCGAGTTGCAAAATGGCGGCTACCATGCGAGTGTGATCCAAAACAGCTGTTTGTGAAGTTATTCACTTTTTGAAAGCTAAAGGATCCTTACCAAGTGACATTCACTGTGAACTGGTTGCTGTGTATAGTGAAAAGGTGACAACAAAGAAGCAGGTGTGTTTTTGATGCAATAAATTTAAAGTGGGCCGTGTTGACATTGAAGATGGACATCGGTTGGTTGGTTGGGTTTTATTGGTGCATTAGCAACTAAGGCTATAATGCACCAACATCGGGTGTGCAGGCCTTCATCAAGCAAGACAGAAGACAACATTTCATGCATTAAGAGAATCGTTCTCGAAAACAGGCATGTGAAACTGCTTGAAATTGCACAAATAGTGAAAGTGAGTAAGTCCGACTGTTCACAAAACTGTTCATGATGTCCTTGGTTTTCGAAAGGCGTGCTGCCGCTGGGTGCCCCAACAATTGTCAGAGGAGGACAAAGCAAAACGCATGGGGATGTGTCTGGAGCATCTGTTGTGATACAGCGACAAAGGAGAGGATTTTCTCGCTTGCATAGTCACAGCAGATGAAACATGGGTTCATCACTTTACCCCAGAGAGCAAACAAGACTCCGTGACCTGGAAACATCCAGAAACTCCTGTGTGCAAAAAATTCAACTGTTCGACAGTGTTCTGGGATCGCCAAGGCATTCTGTTGGTGGATTTCTTGCTGAAGGGAGGAACAATCAATGCACAGCTTTACTGTGCAACGTTGGAAAAACTGAAAGCCAACATTCAACGCGAACGACCAGGACTAGTGACAAGCGCAGTGATTTTGTTTCGTGACAATGAACTCCACATACTGCCCACACCAGTCGTGAGTGGTTGCACTGTAATCATTGGGAAACTCTGTCACATCCCCACTACAGTTCAAACTTAGCATCTTCAGGCTTCCATTTGTTTGGTCCTCTGAAAATAACACATTTCAGGAAAGCATTTCACCACAGATGAGGAAGTTCATCAGGAAGTGCGATGTTGATTACTGCGTGTGGGCAATGACTTCTTCAGTACTGCTATTGATAAACTGATCCATTGTTGGGACAAGTGCATCAATAAAACTGGAGACTGTGGAGAAGTAGTGCATGTTCACTTATTTCTTGGTGTATAATTTCAACTACATATTATTAAACATCATCAAGAGAAAAAAATGTTACCTTACTTTTCGGAAACCCCTCGTATAATCTAAAGAAAATAATAAACAAACAAATGTTAAGATTTATATATTTTAAAAATTGTATATCACAAAGTGAAAGAACTTATGCATTAATTTCCAATTACTTAAATTTAATTATGAATTTTAAAATTACTTACCTACTTGAAACATTATAGATTTTGTATCTAGCAAGAAAAGAATGGCGAAAAATCTGTAAGATGAAAACACTATTAGTTTTAAAAATATATAAAGCTTTCAGCTACTCTAAATATTCTAAATGACCCCTGCCAACATATGCCTCTTCTGGACTATTTTTTTTGTTTCGTGAATATGGAATGAATGCATTTTGTAGCACTGGATTAATTTTAATAAATGATTTCCAAAATGTTTTATCTTTCAAACATAACATAAACAGTCATGACATTTTAAAGTTTCACACAGTCTGATATTTTTTGAAAGATTTGAACATGGAAAGCCTATTTGTAACTCACTTTCATTTGGTTCTCCATTAGATAATATGCAATATATATTAAATTTGCAGTACAGGTGACCCCCGCTTAACGCTGATCATTCGTTCCGGAAAAACAGAGCGCTAAGTGAATCCGCGCTAAGTGAGTGCCACTTTCCCATAAGGTAACATATGTATTTGTGAGCTGCGGTCGGTGCCATAGGATATTTCCTAATCAACAATAAACGGTAATGAAAAGATGCACAAATGTCGGTCAAAATATTTAATATTCAAATATTTGCATTACATACGTATAATTATGTGGTAACTACTTGCGTATCAAAAGTAAACTTAAAATTCCAATTAAAATAATGAATTTAATTGATTTAATTTAATGGATGAATTTAATCATGGAAAATGTGTGGATTTTGAGTTGAACTTTGGCCCTCTTCCAAATAAACTAAAAGGGGTATTCATTTTAAATGGCCCGCAGTGTTACCACCCAACAATAAAGTCAACTGATCCTTCGCCGCTTTGAAATTTGGCATATTTTTTGTTCTTTCAATATGAAACTTCTTTTAGGCATTCGTTTCCACAAAAGTCCCGCTTCATCTATGTTAAAAACTTGTTGAGAAATATAACACATAATACCCCTCTTCAATAATTTTAACAAGTTCTTTTTTGAAAGTTTCGGCTCCTTGATCTGCACTAGCGGTTTCTCCCTGGGTTTTAAATATATTCTACCAGCCCTTACCAGTTTTAAATGGTTCCACATTTTTTTTTTTTTTTTTAGGCGAGTTTTCTTCAGATCATCATATTGGCTAATCTCTTTCTCTCTCTCTCTCTCTTTTTTTTTTTTTAAATATTTAACTTAACTGACTTCTGCATTGGAATATTATCTTCAATAAAATTAGTCTTTCCATTTCAATCCTAATAGCCGTCCTAGTTTCTTGCAGTGGAACAGCTATCTTTGCCGCTGATAAAATTAATTTTTTATAATTGTTCTTACAGTTAAACTTGCAAGTCCTAAATTATGGCACACATCCGCTTGTCGTTGACCGGAATCGATTAGCTTCAAAACGTCTAATTTAATTTTCAAATTCAGTCTTTTTCTTACATTTATAGTCTTCGTACTGCGCCCAGACGTTGTTGCTTTTTCATTCCTGTCGGTCATTATTAACTCTTCGAAAATATAACTGCGTTGGTTGAATTAATTACGATACAATGTTCAAGTAAACTTTCCGTTACGCACGATGTCTAATACTGTACTGAGTGATGACTAGACTTCGGATAAATGCATATAACCCAAATATTACAAGCAATATATTCGATCATTTTTTAAAATGTTGATCTCGGAACTACGTAACAAGTCACTGTACTGCAATTAAATTAGCGTGCGAGAAAATTTCACTGAGCGTGGGAAAATTCCTCAAGTCGGCGTGGGAAACATTTTAATGCTGTTTTGCTATTCATTTGCAAGCTATCGACTCCATCAAATGAAACGATTTCGTTAAATTTGTCAAAAATGTAATCTGTAAAAGAGCGTTATAGTGATCTGTGACAGCGTTATAGTCAGATACGGGTTATAATATAAGAACAGCGTTATAGCGAATCAGCGTAAAGCAAACCGCGTTATAACGGGGGCCTGCTGTATCTAAATTCATAATATTCAACATCTTAATACATATATAGAGTCAAAGCTCTTTATAGCGACCGTCTTTTTAATGTCCAGCATGTTTTGCTGCCCTGTCTGGGAGTCCCAGCTGACTTCCCATAAATATAATGTTATTTTTAATAACAACCATAAAAGACAAATGAATTCTTTAAAAAAACCCAAAAATTTCCAACTCACTGCCATATTTTTGTTTTTTATTACAATATTTGCATTTTAAAATGAAAGAATGCTAATTTATTGAAGCAAATTATGAGCTTGCAAGCTGACCATGATAAATCACTTGTTGACAATTCATTTGCCAACAAGTAAATTTCATTATACAGAATGTATAGACTGCATATTTATCAATATGCCTTCTATGAAACAGAAAGCTTGCCAATGAGCAGAAGCCTGGAAAACAAGATGTAGGATATTTCAGAGATTGCTGGGAGTCATTGCAGTACAAGTAAACACATGGGTTGTGTTCGGGTAGCTAAGAATAGGAACAGGTGCATGTATATTTGCGTGTACACCAATGCTAGGAGTTTGGTAAACAAATTTGATGAATTTGAGATATTGCTCAAAACATCAAAGGCAGATATTGTTGGGATATCAGAGACATGGTGTCACACAGATATAAGGAATGCAGAACTGGAATTTGGGGAGTACAATGGGGAGAAAGGATAGACAGGATAGGAAGGGAGGAGGAGTTATGCTATTAGTTAAGAAACACATAAAATCCAAGGAAGTGAAGCCAGTCGACATCGCTGGACAGTGCAGTGTCGAGTCAGTTTGTTGTGACATAAGCATTGGTAGATCAAAATTGAGAGTAGGAGTGTGCTATAGGCCTAATAAGGCCTATAGCACACTCCTATAATAAGAAACTGTAGAGGGAAACAGAGTGAGCCAGTATATCAGAGAGTCTTATAATGGGGGATTATAATTTCCCAAATATTGACTGGAATTTGTGAGTTGGTCACTCACACACTAGCAAGGCTTTTGTGGATTTATTGGATGATTGTTTTTTACATCAGCATGTTCGGGAGGCAACTAGAGAGAGTAATACTCTTGATTTGATTATCAGTAGTGATTCTTCATTCATTAAGAATCTGCAGATAAAGGAACCACTAGGTGGCAGGGATCACAGTGTGCTGAAGTGGGATTTACACAAAGAGGTAACTACAATCAAGGGTAAAGGAAAGGTTTTCTTTCATAAAGATGATTACAGTGGTCTGAGACAGTATTTAAATTCTATATGGTGGGACCAAATGATGACATTACCAACAGCAAACTCAAAATGGGAAGCATTCAAAGAATTAATCTTGGAAGCTACTAGGCGTTTCATACCAACTAAGAAATATTGTTCAAGATTTAGGCCTATATGGATGTCAGATGAACTAATTAGACATATGGCAGAGAAGAAAAATACATTGGATACATATAAATTAACATGTGACAAAGAAGCCTATGATAGATATAAGTTGATCTGTAACCAAGTTAAAAAGGAGGTTAGGCAGGCGAAGGCAGATTATGAGAAATCTTTGGCAAATGATGCAAAGAAAAACAGCAAAGAGTTCTTTACTTATGTAAACTCTAGAAGGAAGGGGATGAATCAGATTGGTCCACTTGATATTGATAGTTCAACTGTTGATGATCCTGTTCAGGTAGCTAACAAACTAAATGAATATTTTCCACTGACATTTACACATGAGGAGTTATTCAGGGAGGGGAATGCCAGAGGTGTATTCACCTCTGGCAGTAAGCTAGATAATCTTGTAATAACTGAGAGTAAAGTGAAGGAGAAATTGTTGAAGATAAACACAAGAAAAGCACCTGGGATGGATGGGATCTATCCAATTATATTAAAGGAGGCAGCAAAGGAAGTAAGCAAACCCTTACCAATAATTATGAGAGCTTCCTCAGACTCAGGGGAGGTACCCATAGACTGGAGATGTGCAAATGTGACTCCAATTCACAAAGGAGGATCAAAAGCTGACACAAGTAATAAAACACCTGTGAGTTTAACTTCTGTTCCAGGAAAATTAATGGAGGCACTGGTTAAAGAAATATGGCAGGATCATCTAGACAAGACTTCAGTTATAGCTCGGACACAGCATGGTTTTGTTAAGGGAAAGTCTTGCCTAACCAATTTGATTGGATACTATGATGCAGTCACAAAAGAACTGGATGCAGGGAATAACTTAGATATTATATACTTGGATCTTTGAAAGGCTTTTGATACTGTTGTACACAGCTGCTCCGTAGCTGAGTGGTCAGATCGACCGTATTCAGCAGTCAGGGACTTGAACCCCGGTCTACTCAAAGAGCGCGTGCTACTGCCCACTCGGCTACGGAGACGTCCCGTAGAACAATAGAATACAGCAGAACGTTGGTTAACCGGAATAATTTGAAAGGCTGATTTTACTTTTTTTTTTGTTTTCTTTTTTTTATTAATGGTAGTATTTGAGACAAATGTTTATTACATTACGAGAGTATGTCTATCTCCTTTTTTTACTTCGTATATCTGGTGAAAAGTTGGATTAGGAAACCATGAGTGATAGAGTTTAGTCATTTTCTTCCGTGAATCTAATATTCCATTTCATATTTCGTTTAGTTCCAGATTTGGTAAGAATAATATCAGCCCGAAACTGTGAAATTTATTATTTTTCTCAGTTTTTTTACAGTAAAATGTTAAGGAAAAGAAACAGTGTTAAAATGGGCAAAAAAACCAGGAAGAATGTGATATAATCAAAGTAATATTGTTAGGGAACTTGAGATTTATTAACAAAAAAAAAAAAAGGTTGCAACAAACAAAACAAAAAAAAAAGTTCGAACATTATTTTAAAAAATTACTTTAATTGTACATAAATTTTGCAGCAAAATACCTATCCGAATATACACTCTGTTGTCACTTTATTAGGTACACCTATCTAGTAGCGTGTTGAGCTCCTTTAGCCTTCAAAACAGCCTGTGGCACCTCCATAGCCAGGTGGAAGGAGCAGCAGTGCGTAGCACACGCTTCTTGACTAGACCGGGGTTCGAGCCCGTCACCACCAAATACGGAGGATGCGGAAAGGTCAGGGAATGACCACCACATATTCACGGAGCAATATGGCCTTAGTTGCTAATGTTCCTAAAAAAACCAAATAACAACATAACAAAACAGCTGAATTCATCTAGGCATGGATTGAACAAGATACTGAAAACGTTATGCAGGAATGGAGTACCATGCAGACATGAGTGTGTCACGCAGTTCCTTAAGATTCGACGGAGGTGTAGGCCTGCAGCGAACAGCCCTTTCCAGCTCATCCCAAAGGTGTTCAATAGGATTGAGATCGGCAGACTGAGCGGGCCACTGCAGCAAAGAAAAGTCATTGTCATGTTCCTGGAAACATTACATAGTGATTTGGGCTTTATGCTCCGGCAC
This sequence comes from Mastigoproctus giganteus, assembly GCF_048544385.1. Taxonomy (NCBI): domain Eukaryota; kingdom Metazoa; phylum Arthropoda; class Arachnida; order Uropygi; family Thelyphonidae; genus Mastigoproctus; species Mastigoproctus giganteus. The sequence goes on along the minus strand of NC_143587.1, from coordinate 122,864,674 downwards.
ATTATCCTGCTGGAAGTAACCATCTGACTGAGGATAAACTGTCAACATGAACGGATGCACTTGGTCAACAATGATGTTTAGGTATGATGTGGCATGCACACGTGAATCTATGGGTATCAATGGACCCAACGTGTGCCAAGAAAACATTCCCCACACCATAACACTGACCCCACCAGTCATCCATGGATTCATGTTGTTTTTGCCAAATTCTGAGCCTTCCATCAACATGATGCACCAGGAGCTTCAACTCGTCAGACCAGGCAACTGTTTTCCAATCCTCGATAGTCCAGTGCTGGCGTTGCTGTGCCCACAGGAGGCATGTTCTCTTGTTCTTCATTGATAACAAAAGGTACGCGATGTGGCTGTTGGCTGTAGTAGCCCATTCGCGACAAAGTGCAACTAGTGGTCCATTGCGATATTTGTTCAGCACACCAAGGTTGTATTCTGATGTGGTGCAATATTGTGGCCCGTCTGTTTGCTTGCACAATTCTAGCCAGCCTCCTCTGACCTCACTCATCAACAAGCGATTTTCTTCCACAGGAGTGCTGTTGAGAGGATGTTTTCTGTTCGTTGCACCATTCTCAATACACCCTTGAAACTGTGGTGCATGAAAAGTTCAGAACTGCTGTTTCAGAGATGCTTTGTCCAGCACGTCTTGCATCTACTACCATGCCACATTCGAAGTCCATTATATCACTCCTTTTCGCCATTCTTGCTACAGTTTGTACACTTAACTGATACTAGAAAGGTTGTTCTGCTGCATTTATATCCACAAATGTGGGCGTGTGACTTGCAACGTTGTGGGAAAAACCATTTGTGTGCACAGCAGGGGTGCCTAATAAAGTGGCAGCACAGTGTACATACATATGTAAACGAGCAAATTTGTGTAAGTTATTATTATTATTATTTTTAATTAAATAAATTCATTTTTTTCATGATATTTAAAGTTTTTTTCTTTTACCTTAATACATTATAACAGAATATATTTAATCTTACCTTACATTCAATTATCCATAAAATTTGGCTATCCGGTCTGACATTTAATTATTCTGTATAAATGAGGCTCTACCGTATGTGAATATCTTGTGGTTTTGGTACAATGTGTTTTTTAGAGTTTATACTGAATATATTTCTTATTAGAAATTGTAATGTATAAATATGTTTGTTTATTATATACATTATATAATGTAGGATGTATTGTATGGAACTTGAATAATACAGTTTTAATTAATTTATTTTAAAGTTTTATATTTTAGGTGTTTTAGGATTACAAATGAATGTATTCTCTTAAGAGACTGTAATATGTATATATGATTGTTTACATAGTTTTAATTAATTTATTCTGAAGATAGACATTTTAGGTGTACAGGTTTGCAACTGAATATATTCTTTCAGGACGCTGTGAATATGTATACAGGTAATCTCCACATAACACGGTAGTTAGGTTCCTATAAAATATCGTGTAGTGCAAAACCGTGTTATACAAGACTAAGAACCAGTACAAAAAGGTGGGATATGTTCCAAAAACTAACAAAAATACACCATTTTTTTTATAACTATTGGAAACTTAATTTTCATTAAAAATAGTTTTTTTTTTTTTTTTTTTTGGTAGTTGTTGGCGCATAGGCTTCTGTGGCCATAATGCACCTCCCAAGGTTTTTGCAATACTTTGATCAAAGCCCAAGGTGGGAATCGAACTCGCGACCTTTGGGTTGCCAGGCAGGGACTTACCCACCCGGCTAGCCAGGTCATAAAAACTGAACACGCTTCTTACAAACTGTGATACATATATGTCAGATAATGTACATTCATTTAATTTTCTTCCACTTCATCACTGCCAAGCACAATCAAATGAGAACGATTTCTGTTGCAGAATATCTTCACCTTCTGAACTTTTCTTCTGCAGCATTTAGATTTCGTGTATCTTCTGCTTGCTTTAAAAAATTAGTAATCTGGATTTCTTTGCTTTTGCTTGATAAATCTTTGGAAATTTCATGGTATGTAGCTAAGCATGTTTGGAGCTCCCTTTTGAATTTTGTGCTCCTTTCAGTAAAACGATCTGCATTCAAAAATTAAAATTCTCCGCTAAGTTTATGCCTTCCCGTACACTTTTTAGTGTATAATTTGAAACTTCAGAATTTTCATCTGCACTATCATCCGCTGAATTGATTTGCTTTACCTCCGATGCTATTTCCACCAAATCTGCTTGGCCAGGCCCTTTTACTACAGGTAATTCTTGAACATCTTCCGTAGTTGTATCATCAAAACCTTCCCCTCCTACCAACTTAGCAAGTTCTACTATTGCACGGATTCTGTTTATTGCCGGTTCAACCATATTTCCTGAATGAACTAACTCTGTTCATACATTTTGCTAATGTGCATTTAATGCTGATAGTTTTACTTTCTTGAGTGATAAAGCTATGATCCCAACACAGTCCACAATTGAGAAATGTTTCCATTACTTCAATATGAAATCATTTTTTTTCCAAAATCCATTGTAACAATTTTCTGTTTTTATTTACACCTTTCATTGCAAAGTGATTAGAGGATCTATAAACTAGCATAGGTTTTATCAGGTAATCTCCCAATGCTTTACTACACATAAATAACGTTACATGATCTTTTGATACCTTAAAACTTGGTGCAGTTTTTTCTTTTTTTGAAATAAATGTTCTGTTTGGCATTTTTTTTCCAACAAAGACCTGTCTCACTGGCATTTAAAACTTGATGTAGTGCATATCCGTGCTTTTCAATATTTTTTTTGAAATTGCTCTGCATACTTCTTGGCAACTTCATTATCAGTCATTGCACTGTTATGTTATGTAATGAGAAGCAATTTTTAATGCCATCGTGGGTAGCACAGTTGGTAAGATCGCCATCCTTCCCACACCGAGTGAAAAAGACCTTAATTCGAATCCCGTCAATTACGGGAGGAATTTTTATGGGTCTTTTTCACATGGCTGTGTTAGTCGGTCTTGGGCAAGAGTAGAATAGTTTTTCTCCCAGAAACTCAGGGGTTTTTTTTTTGTCCAGCAAACAGAAAACTGACCTCAGAACATGCAATTTACAGACAATATACACGAAGCAACATGGCCTTAGTTACTGATACTCCTAAAATCCAATAACAACAACAACAGCGGTTTTTGATTTGCTCAAATCAACCTTTACTGACAACAAACTCCGGTTTATCATTTTATTTAGATTATCCATTTTATTTTAAATGGTTATAAATTTTAGTGCCTTTTGTTTAATTACATTTTCGTCTAAAGGGATCCATTTTTTACGGCTATCGCCAATCCAAATAATGACTGCTTTTTCCATTTTCTCTATTATTGGCACTCAGGGTCTTATTTGTGGAAATGAAAGATCCTGCAGCAACAGCAGTTCTAATTTTCTGTTCATTTTTCGGTAAAGAAAGCCAACACAAGAACGATGAGAAACGTCGGATAACTTATGCGGAAAATTAGTTTCCCAATACGGCACTCTAGTGCTGCTCGCTCGGTAAACAGACAGTAGGTGTTATTGGCCTGGAGCAAAGTCGATAATGATATACTGATTGACAGGTAGGCATGGCAAACTATGTGCTGATTGGTGCGCAAACACAACACATGATAACCAGGTTAGTATCATTTTAGTAACACTCAGAAGCACTAATGGTAACTTGCCCTAATGAACGCTTTCCATAATGGTGAAAAAAGGTCAGGTTACCTCCACTTGAATCCCATGGGATCTTGAATCCCTCCCGAAATCGAGGGGGTAACCTAACCTTTTTTTCTTTAGAATCATGTGGACTAACGCATAAATTGTTTATTAACAAAATATTATTTTTTTATTACTGTAGTTTTATTTTTAAAGACACTCATGCGGATACACACGTATCATAACGTCGATCAACACCTCAATAGGTCACTAAATATAAGGAAACCGTTTCTATAATTTCCTAACCTACCATTTAAGGTTATGTTATGAAATATAATGAAAAATAAAGAAACCTTTTCCTTTTTTTCGTAACCAAACGTAAATCAACAGTATAGTAAAAATACTCATGAACTCCAAAAATCTGCTTTTAATAATCTTTTTTTTAATTAATAAATAGAAAAAAACATAATGAAGAACATAAAAATGAACACAACGAAACTTTTATTAATTTAGTTTTCATCAAAAAATCAACCAACATTTTATTTTCCTTACAAATTTCTTCCATCTTTAAAAGATTCATTGCTACTATTACCTGTTTACCGTTCATTACAAAACTATTATGCACTGTTCTTTACTCATAAATACACATTATAATGCCAACCAATGATTACACAGTAACTTGTCCTCTGTTGCACCCACCACCAATCATTTCATCGTTTGCCACGCCTACCTGTCAATCAATACATCCTTCTCGATTTCGGCTCCAGACCGATAACACCTACTGTCTGTTTACGGAGCGAGCAGCGCTAGAGTCCGGTGTCTGGAAACTAATTTCCCCCGTAGTTATCCGATGTTTCTCATCGTTCTTGTGTTGGCTTTCTTTACCTTAGCCCATTTTTCTTTATAGTCTGGATTGTTGCTTCATTTAAATTTAAACTGTTTTCAATATGTGATACCTTTTCCCCCTTTTTTAAGACGATCCAAAATTTGTATCATTCCCAGAAAAATTTATAAATCGTAAAAGTCACGAACTGCATGCTTCGAAGTCACAATTTTTTATTGTCTCAAACAAGCACAAGTTCAATAGCACAGAACCTAACCCTGGGATTTCCCAACAAAATAAAATATGGGGATTTCCAAATATTTTATTTTATTTATTTATTATTTTTTTCTTTTTTTGCATAATGACTATCATGTCAACAGTGGAGATTCACAAAAAAGAATGATATGTTGAAAAAAGTTCATCCAACATAAATATTTTGTGTGGGGTTCCCCCCCCTCAACAAAGCTGTTGTTGTTGTTGTTATTTAGTTTTTAGGAGCATTAGCAACTAAGGCCATATTGCTCCGAGGATATGCGGTGGTCATTCCCTGACCTTTCTGCATCCCCTGTATTTGGTGGTCATGGGCTCGAACCCCAGTTTAATCAAGAAGCGTGTGCTACGCATTGCTGCTCCTGCCCACCTGGCTACGGAGGCACCTCAACAAAACTAAAAAATACTGTGTTATGCAAGGTTTCTCTAACCATCTTAGAGCAAACCATGTTATATGAGTACCATGTTGTGTGAGGATTGCTGCAATTTATCAATCATGTTAGAGCGAAACGGCGTCATACGCAGGTTGCCTGTATATGGTTGTTGATTATACAGTGCACACGATACTTTATGGAAACTTACATAATATTGTTGTAGAGTTATTTATTTTTGGAGGTTGAAATTTCAATATGATTACCTTACCTAAATGTTGTATATAGCATTAGCATTAGTAGAGGCATATGATGCAAGAAAGAAAGCTTATTCAGCATCAGCCAAAAAAAAAAAAAAAAAACAACCACTACTCCCATTTCACCCCTCCATTCGTTCGAAATACCTGTCCAGCTGAGCCTTAAATTTATTTAGGCTATCAACTTCAACAACAAGCGATGGGAGTCTATTCCACAAACCAACTGCCCGCTGGCTAAAGGCAAATTTCCGCACATCTATCCGACATCCGTCCTTCCTCAATTTGAATTTATGCCCTCTCAGGTGATTATTCTGAGCAAGAGGAAGAATCCCATTGGCATTGAGCATGCTCAAGCCATTCAAAGCCTTATACACCTCTATCAGATCACCTCGCCGATGCCTAGTCTCCAGGCTCTGTAATTTGCAAAACTTAAGCCTTTCTTCGTAAGAGCAACCCTTTGTTCCATTCACTAATCTTGTTGCCCTTCTCTGTACTCGTTCCAGCAGCTCTACATCCTTCTTGAAATGAGGCCTCCAGACCTGTATACAGTACTCAAGGTGTGGCCTGACCAATGCCTTATACAAGGGAATAATCACATCCCTGTCCCTGCTAGAAAAATTCCTGTATATCATTGACAAGACACCATGAGCTACTCTTGCAGCTCGTCTGCATTGCTCAGAGAACTTCATATCTGCCTGCACAATTACCCCCAGGTCCTTTTCATTCTCTACCACTGTCAGCGTAGTACCACAGAGTTGATACGTTGATCTGGGGTTACTGTTTCCGATATGTAGTACTTTACATTTGTCAATGTTAAACTTCATTTGCCACCTCTCAGCCCATCTGCTCAACCTTTCCAGATCCTGTTGCAGCAGCATAGTATCAGTAGTGTCCTTAACAACCCTGCCAACCTTGGTATCGTTTGCAAACTTGGACATTAAGCCTGATACACCATCATCAATATCATTTATAAATACAGAAAACAACAGTGGACCCAACACTGAACCCTGAGGAACTCCACTAATAACATTAGTCCACGTTGAGCAGTGTCCATTGATTACCACTCTCTGTCTTCTGCCACTCAACCATCCCTTTATCCATAGCAGCAATTTGCCTCCAATGCCACACTTCTCCAATTTGTGCAGCAGTCTTCCATGCGCAACAGTATCAAAAGCCTTTCTAAGATCCAAATATATAATATCAAAGTTATTCCCTGCATCCAGTTCTTTTGTGACTACATCATAGTATCCAATCAAATTGGTCAGACAAGACCTGCCCTTAACAAAATCATGCTGTGTCTGAGCTATAACTGAATTCTTGTCCAGATGATCCTGCAGTGCTTCTTTAACCAGTGCCTCCATTAATTTTCCTGGAACCGAAGTTAAACTTAACAGGTCTATAATTACTTGTGTCAGCCTTTGATCCTCATTTGCACATCTCCAGTCCATGGGTACCTCCCCTGAGTCCAAAGAAGCTCTCATAATTATGGCTAGGGGTTTGCTTACTTCCTTTGCTGCCTCCTTTAATATAACTGGATAGATCCCATCCACCCCGGGTGCCTTTTTTATGTTTATCCTCAGCAATTTCTCCTCCACTTTCCTCTCAGTTATTAGAAAATAATCTCAGTTATTAGAAAGAATATATAGAATATTGGGCCATGCAAATGAAATCTGTTTTTTGTAGATGTATAAAAAAGATTGTAATGGAGATGAGCCAAAGGTTCAGGTAGCATTGTACCACAAGAAGTAGAGAAATAAACTAAATTAAAATTGAATTGAATATCTCACTCACACAGAAAGAAAGGCATTTTTGTGTAACCAAGTAATGGATGAGTAACAAAAACTTTAAATGAAATGGGTAACTTTAAAATCTCTATACCCTAGCCAACCATGATCCTTCTACTCAATTTTTTCCAAAAGAAGATTAACTTTTTTGCAGTTTTATTTTTAGTGTGCTGCATGGGCTACAGGAATGATTGCATGCTTGTTTTCTTTATGAAGAACTCCTTTGAGGAGTTCTTCATAATGAAACTTAATGAAACTGGTCTTACACATTTCTTTGAGGGACTGCTTTGATTAGTCAATAAATACCTTCCTCTGTTTGGTAGTATAAAATTCCAAAACAGTTTCTAACTGCACAAAGATTGTTGCAGAATATCATTGAGCCTTCTTTTGGAAAAATGGAGAACCAATTCTTTTTCATGATGTCCATGCCACGAGAAGACTGCTCCTGGAGCCAGCAGATTCTCAGATTTCAGTCTTGATCCTAACAGCTTTGCAGACTATTAGCGTCATTTAAATCTCTCGCAAGATCGACGAGTTTGCTATGTGTAAACGGCTGTGGTCCTGAGTTGTAAATTTCTTCATCACAATAGTTGATATTAACCTCAAGATAACAAATGCTAGATTCAGGATTTGAAGGCATATGTTCCAAAACAATCAGGGAGATGGTACCAATAGTTCACTTTCATGGAGTACTGGTTTGTTGTTGTTGCTTGGATTTTATTGGCACATTAGCGTCATGGAGTACTGGCCTTACAGCTGAAGTAATATTGCTGGGGTATACCATGCCTTAATCATTCCAGCTCTAATCACCATTCTACAGTCATTCTAACTCTAGTAACCATTCTATAGTCATTCTGGTTTTAGTCATTCCCGTAGAATGGAGGGAATCCTGCGATCCCCCCCCCACACACTATGGGAATGGCAAATGTCGTGGCTTTCTTTTTACCACATTTCTACTATCACAAATTCCCCACACATGTAGGGCACATTTTACTGGGCTCAACTTTTATCTTGGTCACCTAATTAAATTCCAAAATATGCAGCTTAGTAAATGATGTTATAATTTGTTTTTGTTTCGTCACAACACAGCTACTGCAAATGTAACAATATATTTGGATTGTTCACACAACCACAAGTTGCCATTGTCAACGACACTAATTATGAAAATAGCATTACAAGCAGATGCTAGTTAGCATGACTGAATGGGAAAACAACCAGATGTGAAAGAAAACTTTGCAGGTTTATACAGCTACCTGGGTTTGCCTATTTCATCTATTGCCTATATCACATCTAATTTGTCTATTTCATCCTTAAATTTATTCAAGCTATACACTTGTGCAGCACCAGATATAACTTTATTCCAAGATTCAACTACCCGATGGCTGAAAATAAACTTCAGCGCATCCTGTAACAATCCCTCCTGAATTTAAATTTATGCACCCTCGTGTATTGTGTGAGCAGGAGTAAGGGTGCCATCAGCATTTAGCTTGCTTAATCCATTTATGGCCTTAATCAGATCTCCTCAAAGGTGCCTAGTTTGCAGATTCTGCAATTTGTAAAACTCAAGTTGTTCTTCATAAGAATACTGTTCAGCTCCATCACTAACCTTGTTGTCCATCTCTGTACCTATTCCAACACAACCACATCCTTCCTAAAATGAGGCTGCCTGACTTGTATATAGCACTAAACCCAACCATTGACTTACAAACGGGATGATCACCTTATTCATGCTAAAAAAAATGTATATGTATATATAGACTACATATCATTGACAAAACCATGTCAGGGGTCCTGGCAGTCTGTCTGTCTGTACTGCTCAAATAATTTCAAGTCTAACTGCACAATTACCTTCAGGTATTTTTCATCCTCCACTATCCTGAGTGCAGTACTACACAGTTGTTAAATTACTTTGGGATTACTACTATCCACAAGCTACATCTTGCATTTGTCAATGTTACACTTCAATTGCCACTTCTCAGCCAATCTGCCTAATTTTTCTATATCTTTTGCAGTAGTATACCCTGATTATTTTCATTAACCACCTTTGCATCATCCACAAACTTAGACATTACACCTGATATGCTTTCATCAATCAACATTATTAAAAATTATTAAAAACAACATCAAACCCTGGAGATCTCCAGTAATAACATTAGTCTAAAAAAGAGTGGGGGGGCTCATTAATAGCTACTCTCTGTCTTCTCCTAATCACCTCAATCACTCCTTTATCCACAGCAGCAACTTGCACCCTAATGCAGACAACTGCACCAATTTGTACAGCAGTCTTTTATGCAGAACAGTATCAAAAGCGTTTCTGAAATCTAAGTACTGTATATGATATATTGTCTCATCTTATTCAAAATAAACAATGTTTTTGTACATTCCTAAATGCTGAAGCTCCTTCTGTAAAAACAACTGCAATAAATTAATTAATTTGCCTGCTTTCTGTCATTGAGATCTTTTGACTTTGAAATGGTTTAATACTGTTCTCTAGGATATTTTTTCAAACTGGTATCCTAGGATTTCTTTTAGTGATATTCAAAGGGAAATCACTAAAGGAGATTTCCCTTAGAATATCACTTAATTAAAAGACGACATTCCACAAGAAATCAGAGTCAGTGATAAAAACTTGTCACATTGTGTCACCAATACTGAATTTAGGCAATTTGCAGCAGAGCCCCAGACTCCCTAAATCCAGTATTGATGCAATATGGGGTTCTGGTGGTGAACACATTTTTAGACACCTTAAAAATAAGGTCATGGAGGATACTGGATCAACAGTAATTACATTTTTATGAAGCTCTCCACAAATTTGGCACTCTGGAGCAACCATAACACTGCACTTACATCCAGCCTTACATGTTGCTGAATATTTTCAGCACAGCTAAGACTAATAAGGGAATGCACCAACTCAGGTTTTAAGAAATATTCTATACTGTCAAATAAAGTTTCTTTCTTTAATATTTTTGTTAATTTATTCAAGTGAGATTGCAAAATAAAAACCAACAGGTCACAATTAACACCCTGTATTAGCCCATTTGACAGCCATTCTTGAAATATACTTACCTGCATATCTGACTCCTTTTTTTATGTTATTTCACTATAAACATTTTACTTTTTTTTGTTCAGGAAGAAGTGAAAAATTAACAAAGTATCCAGTTATCTGAAGTAGTCTTGGCCCAATACCTTGAATAATCAAGACATTACAGTAAAAGTACAATATATACGTGGAAAAAATGGCCAATTCTTATGCTTTCTGAATGATGTTGCCTTACTGAAAAACAGTGTTAAAATCATTTCCTTAATTGTTCCAAAAGGACAGAATGCATAAAGCACTTACTTTGTCGATTTCATAAATAAACAAGACATATTTTAAGTCAGCAGATATAGAGTATCTCTGAACATTGTATTCTCCCTAAAAGAATAAAAAACAATACTTTAGGAATTATTACACAATGAAACTGATAATACATCATCACTGAATTAATCAAATAAATATGATGATTTAATATGATAAATATAATTTTAAATAAATATTTTCCTTATTAAAGCTCTTAATGAAGCCAAAATTGATTTAAATCTGTAATTACCTTCAGTGTTGACATAAATATTTTTTTGTTCTACAGATAACATCAGTTTTAGGTTTTTGTTCATAATAATTTAAGCTCAACATTAGCATTAGTAGAGGCATATGATGTAAGAAAGCAAGCTTATGCAACATCAGCCAAAAAAAAAAAAAAAAAAAAAACCCACTCCCATTTCATCCCTCTGTTCGTTCAAAATACCTGTCCAGCTGAACCTTTAATTTATTTAGGCTATCAACTTCCGCAAAGTGGCCCACTGGGCACTCACATCCTTTCGTCCGGGCTTCGAGTCAAGCAAGCCGGACTTCTCACCCATTTAAAGTTTGAGAATAGGTTGAGGTCATTTCGGCCCCAAGGCCTCTAATCATTCGCTTTACCGGATGAGACTACCTGCTGGCTAAAGGCAAATTTCCGCACTTCTATCCTACATCTGTCTTTCCTCAATTTGAATTTATGCCCTCTCAGGTGATTATTCTGAGCAATAGGAAGAATCCCTTCAGCACTGAGAATGCTCAAACCATTCAAGGCTTTATACACCTCTATCAGATCACCTTGGCAGTGCCTAGTCTCCAGACACTGTAATTTGCAAAACTTAAGCCTTTCTTCGTAAGAGCAACCCTTTGTTCCATTCACTAATCTTGTTGCCCTTCTCTGTACTCGTTCCAGCAGCCTACATCCTTCTTGAAATGAGACCTCCAGACCTGTATACAATACTCAAGGTGGAGCCTGACCATTTGCTTATAAAAGGGAATAATCACCTCCTTATCCCTGCTACAAAAATTCCTGTATATCATTGACAAGACACCATGAGCTACTCTTGAAGCCTATCTGCACTGTTCAGAAAACTTCATATCTGCTTGCACTATTACCCCAAGGTGATTCTCATTCTCTACCACTGTAAGTGTAGTACCACAGAGTTGATACGTTAACCCCAGGGGCTCACATCTGGTGAGTGTGGGCTTGGCACACCAAGGGTCCTGAGCTGGATATCATCATTCTTTTCTTCCTTGGTGATTCCCTTCTACTTCTGACTCTTGTTATCTCTCTCTCTCTCTCTCTCTCTCTCTCAAGGTAATTTAGAATTTTTTTTTTTTTTTGGCTGTTGCAGCAAAAGCCTCAGGCTTCCTTGCACCATATGGCTGATGATGATGATACTCTGGGATTACTGTTTCCCATATGTAGTACTTTACATTTATCAATGTTAAATTTCATTTGCCACCTCTCAACCTTTCCAGGTCCTGTTGCAGCAGCATACTGTCAGTAGTGTCCTTAACAACCCTGCTAACCTTTGTATTGTCTGCAAACTTGGACATTAAGCTGGATATACCATCATCAATATCATTTATAAATACAGAAAACAACAATGGACCCAACACTGAACCCTGAGGGGCTCCACTAATAACATTAGTCCACGATGAGCAGTGTCCTTTGATTACCACTCTCTGTCTTCTCCCCCCCTCAACCATCCCTTTATCCATGTCTCCAATGCCACACTACTCCAATTTGTGCACCAGTGTTCCATGTGCAACAGTAACAGTATCAAAAGCCTTTCTAAGATCCAAGTATATAATATCAGAGTTATTCCCTGCATCCAGTTCTTTTGTGACTGCATTATAGTATCCAATCAAATTGGTCAGGCAAGACTTTCCTTAACAAAACCATGCTGTGTCCGAGCTATAACTGAAGTCTTGTCTAGATGATCCTGCAGTGCTTCTTTAACTAGTGCCTCCATTAATTTTCCTAGAACAGAAGTTAAACTCACAGGTGTATAATTACCTGTGTCAGCCTTTGATCCTCCTTTCTGAATTGGGGTCACATTTGCAAGGCCTCCGTAGCTGAGTGGGCAGGAGCAGGAGTGCAGTGGCACATGCTCTTTGAGTAGATCGGGATTCAAGCCCCTGACTGCTGAATACGGTCGATCTGCCAACCCACACTGGACCAGTGTGGCAGATTATGGTCCATTTCCCTCATCATGAATTGTTGAGGAGGCTTCCATCCTGCAGTGGGTTGATAATGGCTGCACTTTACCTTTTGTTTTGCACATCTCCAGTCTATGGGTACCTCCCCTGAGTCCAAAGAAGCTCTCATAATTATGGCTGAGGGTTTGCTTACTTTCTTTGCTGCCTCCTTTAATATAACTGGATAGATCCCATCCACCCCGGGTGCCTTTATGTTTATCCTCAACAATTTCTCCTCCACTTTGTTCTCAGTTATTTCAAAATCATCTAGCTCACTGCCAGAGTTTACTTCACCTCTGGCATTCCCTTTCCTGAATAACTCCTCATGTGTGAATGTTGATGCAAAATACTAGTTGGTTAGCCACTGGGCAGGATCATCGACAGTTGAACCATCGATATCAAGTGGACCAATCTGATTCATCCCTTCCGTCTAGAGTTTACATAAGTAAAGAACTCTTTGCTGTTTTTCTTTGCATCCTTTGCCAAAGATTTCTCAAAATCTGCCTTTGCCTGCCTAATCTCCTTTGTGACTTGGTTACAGACCAGCTTATATCTATCATAGGCTTCCATGTCACCCATTAATTTGTATGTATCCCATGCATTTTTCTTCTCTGCCACATGTCTCATTAGTTCATCTGACAACCATTTAGGCCTAAACCTTGAACAATATTTCTTAGTTGGTATGTAAAGCCTGGTAGCCTCCAAGATTAGTTCCTTGAATGCTTCCCATTTTGAGTTTGCTGTTGGTAACATCATCAGTTGGTCCCACTGTATAGAATTTAAATACTGTCTCAGACCATCATAGTCGCCTTTACGAAAACAAAAACCCTTCCCTTTACCTCTGATGGTAGTTAGCTCCTTGAGTAAATCCCACTTCAACACACTGTGATCACTGCCACCTAGTGGTTCATTTATCTGCAGGTTCTTAATGCATGAAGAATCACTACTGATAATCAGATCAAGAGTATTGCTCCCTCTTGTTGCCTCACGAACATGCTGATGTAGAAAACAATCATCCAATAAATCCACAAAAGCCTTGCTAGTGTGCGAGTGACCAACCCACAAATTCCAGTCAATATCTGGGAAATTAAAGTCCCCCATTATAAGACTCTCTGATTTACTGGCCCACTCTATTTTTCTGTACAATATCTTATTATACTCATCAGAGTCATTAGGCCTATAGCACACTCCTACTCTCAATTTTGATTTCCCTATGCTTATGTCACACCAAACTGACTCGACACTGCCCTGTCCATCGATGTCGACTGGCTTCACTTCCTTGGACTTTATGTGTTTATTAGTTCTGCATTCGTTATATCTGTGTGACACCATGTCTCTGATATCCCAACAATATCTTCCTTTGATGTTTTGAGCAATACCTCAAATTCATCAAATTTATTTACCAAACTCCTAGCATTGGTGTACACACAAGTATACATGCACCTGTTCCCATTCTTAGCTACCTTAACACAACCCATGTGTTTACTTGTACCACAATGACTTCCAGCAGTCTCTGAAGTGCCCTGCATCTTGTTTTCCAGGCTGCTGCTCATTCCAATAGAAGCAGTGCAAAAATCACTTTCACCTCTGCCAGTGGCTACTGTTAATCTATTAGTCCTTGTATCCCCGCAAGGTAGCAATTTTCCGACCCACCTAACACTGCCTTGATAGCATCAGCAAATATTCTTGCACCCTTCTATTTAAGTGTATCTCATCCCTGTAGAAGCAGTCTCTCCTGTTAACTTTTAAAGGGCTTTTCTCAAACAATGAAACAGGAACAATTTTTTTATTACATCTTCCCATTTGGAACAATAAAATCTGGTGATATATTTTATACTGTGATAAACAGTCTTTTCTTTCTATCCAATTCTTTCCTTTGTGACTTAGAAGTCATTTTCACATGTATGTTTTTGGGAAACTAGTACTATTCCCAAATCAGACTCATTTCCTATCCAATCTCCCCACAGATTTTTTCAAGGATTAAAAATTTTTTAAAAAAAACATTGAATTCTTTTTTACGTATATTTTCCTCACACATGTGCCCCCCCAATGACTAATCAGGATATGACCTAATCACTGCAATCCATATAACAGGTATAGCATCTCTAAGAACATTCAGTAAATATCAGAAGACTACATACTTTGTAACCATAGCAAGAACTGTGATAGTTATCCTTTCTTGAAGAAGGGTTAATTATGAACATGTGATAAGTACCTGCTATAGGAAGGAATATACGGTACTCTATTTTAACAATAGCCTTAAAAGTATAGCTAAATGTTAGTTTAGGGGTCCACTCATTTATAATTTATCACATATTTATAATCCTCACTAGTTGATAACATGACATCAGCGCTTGGAATGGAAGCTGGAATGCCATTCCAGTTTATCTTACACATTAGCAATGTAACATATACATCAACACCTTCATGCATATATTATTCTAACAGTTCAAAATGCCAAATTTTTCAGTTCATGCTGAAAAATTTTGCATTTTGAGCTCTGCATAATCCACACACTTAGCAACACGTCCATTATTTTTCTATAGTTTATCTAAATTCAAAGCTTGCACTATCTAATCTTAGCATGAGACTGATATGTGCTATCTGACTTACTGTGAATTTCAAGCAATTATGATAAAGTACAGTTACACATGCTGCTGCTTCTTTTAAATGGTTGGAAAAGGTGCAATCCTGAAATTGGTCTTTGTTGTTGTTGTTGTTTTCATCCATTCAGTTGCAGCCGACTTTCAGAGACTTTATGAGAAAGCTGCCTCCATGCTGTCCAGTCTTCAATATCTCTTCTTTCAAGCCGTTCATGCACATGCCAGAATCACTCTTGACGGTGTTGAGCCAACATGTTCCTTGCCAACCTCTTCTCCTTGATCCACTGACCTATCCTAGCTTTATCAATTTTTTCAATGAATTTAAATCACATTACATGACTAAAATAGGCAAATCATAGATTGATGATGTTGCCTTCCAATGATGTTTCTGGCCTGATGCAATTCAAAACCTCTCTGTTCATAACTTTTGCTATCCATAGTATGCAAAGCAGCTATCTCCAGCACCAGAGCTCAAAAACATTATCAATGATATTGATGAAGGTATATCAGGCTTAATGTCGAAGTTTGCAGATGATACAAAGGTTGGCAGGGTTGTTAATGACAGTAATGACAGTGTGCTACTGCAACAGGATCTAGATAATTTGGGCAGATGGACTAAGAAGTGGCAACTGAAGTTTAACCTTGACAAATGCAAAGTACTGCACATGGGTAGAAGTAACCCCAGAGAAACGTACCAACTGTGTGGTACTACACTTAAGGTGGTAGAAAATGAAAAAGACCTGGGAGTAATTGGGAGTGCATGGGGTTTTGTCAATGAT
This sequence comes from Mastigoproctus giganteus, assembly GCF_048544385.1. Taxonomy (NCBI): domain Eukaryota; kingdom Metazoa; phylum Arthropoda; class Arachnida; order Uropygi; family Thelyphonidae; genus Mastigoproctus; species Mastigoproctus giganteus. The sequence continues at coordinate 122,848,606 of NC_143587.1, read as the reverse complement.
ATATAGGAATTTTGCTAGCAGGGAGAAGGAGGTGATTGTCCCTCTGTATAAGGCAATGGTCAGGCCACGCCTTGAGTACTGCGTACAGGTCTGGAGGCCTCATTTTAGGAAGGATGTAGATTTATTTGAGCGTGTACAGAGAAGGGCAACACGATTGGTGAGGGGAATGAAGGGATCCTCTTACCAAGAGAGGCTTAAGTTCTGCAAATTGCAGTGGCTGGAGACTAGGCACCTGCACGGTGATCTGATTGAGGTGTATAAGGCCTTGAATGGGTTGAGCACGCTGAATTCTGATGGGATCCTTCCACTTGTTCAGATTACGAACCTAAGGAGGCATAAATTCAAATTAAGAAAAAAAGATGTAGAATAGATGTGCGGAAATTTGCCTTTAGCCAGCGGGTGGTTAATTGCTGGAACAAACTTCCATCTGTCGTTGTGGAAGTTGATAGGTTGAATAAATTTAAGGAGGTACTGGACAGGCATTTGGAGGGAATGGTGTGATTTTTTTTTTTTTTTTTTTGGCTGATGCTGCATAAGCTCATACACTTGCTTCACATGCCACTACTACTACTACATCAATTTTTCTTCTGTCTGCTTTTTTCATTGTCCAGCTTTCACACCTGTAAGTTATGGGAAACACTATAGCATTTGTTGTAAGGCTGATGTCTTTGTCTTTTCAACTGGTCTTTAGCACTATGTTAATATATTTTAGTAAAAATTTTAGAACTTTTTAAATGATGTGGTCTTTGTAGACCATTCTATCCAGATTCTTAAAACTTGGGGTGACAAGAAGCGTGTTGAGAGCCAGCATAGGTCTTAAGGCAGTCAGTGTTGCCAGGACAAAATGCTAATCTCCAGTTAATTCTCTAGTGTGCAAAGACAACTTAGTTGATTTCAGTCCTTCTAAAACTCAGTGCTGTCTTATATCTCGCAAAAAAAAAGATTCTTCTGCCCCTATGCTTATCTTTGATGTACTCAGATTTCTAGCCAAGATCACATATCTCTATTTAGAAATTATCCTGGTCTCTCTCTCTCTCTCTCTCTCTCTCTCTCTCTCTCGGCATAAGCACATCACAAATATTACTTCCTGTATATCTAAAAAATCTAAAAAACTGGGTTTTCTCTTTCGCTCTCAAGATTACTTGTCTTCCAAACGGATACTCACTCTGTAGAAATCTGAAGTCTACCTACCATGGAATACTGTTTTCACGCTCACATCTGGTGAGTATGGGTTTGGCACACCCAGGGTCCTGAGCTGGATATCATCATTCCTCCCTTTCTTGGTGATTCCTTTTTACTTTTCTCTCTCTCTCTCTTAGGGTAACTGGGGAATTTTTTTTTTTGGCTGGTGCAGCATAAGCCTCAGGCTTCCTTGCACCATATAGCTAATAATAATAAATAATAATAATAAAACCACTCTCAGGCTTCTAGACCAGTGGTTCCCAAACTACTGAGATCTACAGATACTTTCAAATATCAAAAACGTTCACTGACCCCTATATGCATATGTTATGTTAGTGTGTGTGTGTGTGTGGTCTACCACCGTTTGGGAAATGCTGTTCTAGACCATTCAAAAGAGTAATTGAGTTAATCAATGACCCATCTCTAACACTCTCTCCACTCTCCGTCTCATACATGTTGTTTCTGCTGCATGCCTTTTCTATAGATAGTTCCATGGACACTATTCTTCTGAATTAGCATTAGCATTCGTAGAGGCATATGATGGAAGAAAGCAAGCTTACACAGCATCAGCCAAAAAAAACAAAAAAAAAAACGCTCCCGTTTCACCCCTCCATTCGTTCCAAATACCTGTCCACCTCAGTCTTAAATTTATTTAGGCTATCAACTTCCACAACAAAAGATGTAAGTCTGTTCCACCAATCAACTACCCGATGGCTAAAGGCAAACTTCTGCAGATCTATCCTACAACTGTCTTTCCTCAAACTGAATTTATTCCCGCTCAGGTGATTATTCTGAGCAAGAGGAAGAATCCCATCAGCATTGAGCATGCTCAAACCATTCAAGGCTTTATACACCTCAATCAGATCACCTCACAGGTGACTAAGCTCCAGACACTGTAATCTGCAAAACTTAAGCCTTTTTTCGTAAGAGCAACCCTTTGTTCCATTCACTAATCTTGTTGCCCGAATTGGCATCTATAATTCCCACTCTCCCTATCAAAACAGTCTGAACACATGTTACAACTAGTCAACATCCTTTTACTGCCAAACTTCAAACTTGCACTACCAACTTTTTTTCTTTCTCATTTATTCCTTCAACTGCCATTTTCTGGAAAAACCTCCCTTCATATGCATTTCCTGAAAAATTACAATTTACAGAAATTCAAGTGTAATAATGTCAACAAGTATCTTCTTTCATCCTTCTCAACTCATGCACAATACTAAGTACTATATGTTCTAATACCTTTCGTGCTTGGGGTTTTTATAAAAAAAAAAAAAAGCCTGCCTTTCCCTTTTGCTTCCTAAGTTCCAGCTCCCCCCCCCACACTCCTTATGTTGGGGGGGTCCATGGAACCTACTTGTCCCAGTGCCCCCATTACCCTGAATGAAACATTAAGAATATTCTGAAATTCATTCATGCGAAATACATATTTTTTTATGACTTTGTAACTAAAAAATTAATCTATATAATATTGGTGTAAATACACCATAGAAAACTCTTAAACGAAAATACTACATTTGTATGTGAAAAGGCATCATTTTTATCTGTATCTCATTTGTTCTCATCCTTCACGAGTTGCCATGTGACTAAGTAACAATAGTCCTCTCTTTTAGTGAAGCATTACTTATTCAAGGTAAGTGCAATACATGGCAACTCGTGAAGGATGAGCACAATATGAGATACAGATAAAATGATGCCCTTTCACACTACAAATGTAGTATTTTCATTTAAGAGTTTTCTATAGTGTATGTACACCAATATTATATAGATTATTTATACTCTTAAACATATGATGCCTTGTTGCATTGACTTTGACTTAAACATTATTATGTACACCTTTTGGCATCTCTCATATTGTGGGATTATCTTCATGACTGGATTGTCACATCTGCAATACCAGTGTACCTGCCCACCCACCAATGATAGGCCAATAGCCTTGAAACAGTGCAGTCTGGGTGGGGCCCACAGAGTTTCCAAGAATACGGTTTTTGTTTGTTTTTTTGTTAGTTGTTGGCGCATCAGCTTCTGTGGCCATAATGCACTGCCTATTCAAGGAATTTATGAGTTTTTGAATGTGTGAGTTGAAGGAGTAACTGTCCCTTTCTTCCTTCAACGGCTTTTCTTCTTCTTCCTTTCCTACTATCACCTTCCTACATCTTTTTTGCTTTCCTAAGTCTAATAGGGATAGTATGAGGATAACCGAGATCTTTATCCCATACCATATTTCAAATGGTGCTGTCTGGGTGGTGGTGCCAACTGAGAATAAGTAACAATAGTCTTCTCTTTTAGTGAAGCGTTACTTATTCGAGGTAGTGCAATACATGGCAACTTATGAAGGATGAGCACAATATGAGATACAGATAAAATGATGCCCTTTCACACTACAAGTGTAGTATTTTCGTTTAAGAGTTTTCTATGGTGTATTGACACCAATATTATATAGATTATTTATACTCTTAAACATATGATGCCTTATTGCATTGACTTTGACTTAAACTAATAAATTAATGCATGGACTTATTTTGTGATAATGACTTACCTGTATAATTATAACTTCCAATGGAACTTATTGTGGGCTTATTTTGTGATGACTTACCTTTATAGATATGTAATTTCCAGTGTAAGATCTTATCAATGCTATAGTACTGCCGTTAATTATAATGTCGATGCCCAATGACTCCTAGTGACTGTTTTACTAATCTAATATTAAAAATAGCGAGTACACCTTTTTAAGTAACTCACCTAACTATCTGTTGGGTCAATGCCAGATTAAGGAAGGGGCTTACAGGGTCCTTGCCCGGGGCACCAAACACAGAAGCAGAAGAATGGGGCAAAAAATATATATATATACTTAGTAAGAGGCCACCGAAAAGCAATTCTGCCTGGGGCACCGAAATACCTTGGTCCAGCTCTGCGTTGGGTTCATTGAACATATAAACTATTCATCACATTGCTTCAAGATGAATTATCTTCTGAGAAGTAACTACTTCCAGATTTCATTGTTAAGTAATTTAAGTTCAGGTTATAAGCAGTTTTATTTAGGCAAAAAAAACAGGCATTCTTCCAATGTAATGCATTACAAGATGAATATGGTTGGTTTTTTAAACGATGTCTTAAAATTTTTTTAATCTTTACTTTTTATGATCATTTAAAAACACTGTGATGCTTGAAATAAGTAATAGTATCAGAAGTTAAATTGTAATAAATTAATTGTTTTGTGTATTCTAAGGAGCATTTAATAATATCATATTCGTCTTTTTGGTTGATTTCACCCCCCCCCCCCCCAAGATTCTACAAGTTAGGGAAATGGCAGCAAACCTCGACCAGTATGGTCGAACTAAAAATCTTTGCATGTGATTTCGATATAAACATAATAAATGTTGTCCGAGGCTAAAAACTGCATTTTTAATATTAGTGTCCATTTCTTTCATCTATATTCTAATAAATGAAATCTATGATTTCAATTATTAGTCATACAAAACTTGATAAAAAAAAAATACATTATATGTCATAAAAAGCAAACCAGTGGGGAGGACGATATCTCGTTACTCATTATATATATACGAGTGGCTTATGTAATAACGTTTTCAATAATAAGTATTTATAATTTTTCTAATTATAATTTCTAAGTAATTATTATTTATCTAATTTGTCAGAATTCTAAATGTTCGCTTAGCAAGTTTCAAAATTAATGAAAAGGAGAGGGATACTAAACTTGTTTCCTCAGAGTAGGTTTGCAAATGACAATGCTGAATAACACTGAATTCCCAGTATAATACTGAATACAGTACTAATAATATAAATGAAATTCTGAACACGAAGGACGGCCACTATTTATCTTTCGTTCTCAATATTGAAAAGCTTTTCTGTACGGTTGGCTGTAACAATTAACAAACGTTACAGACCAATATTCAATCGCATTGAATAAACCGATCTTCACGCACAAGTGAGTCTGGCCATTACTACTCTGTGGGTCTTGCGCTGCGATGTAAACTGACGTTCGACACCGGAATCGAAATGCCAGAAATATTAACGATTTTACGAAATGGAATAGTCGGATCACAGAATAGTACTTCTATGTAGTTCGGACAAGGTAGTACAATATTATTAATAGTCATGTACATGGCGGATGCATGTGGCGAACCGGCTTGTCCCGGTCCATTCCCAGCCCGAACTCGGCATCAAATTTCAAATTATTCTCTCGTGGAGACCAATATGATTCGCAATATTGTGCAGAAAGAATGTTTCAGCAATATATACATAAGGTAAAAAATAGGTTAATATGCTTATTACTATATTTAATACCGCTCATATACCACGTGAAATTAATAAAATAGTTTATTAAGCAATCGCCTAAACCACTAAGGCAGACATTCCCAAACTTTCTCGGTTCACGGCACCCTTACTGTCCCAGTAATTTTTTCACGGCACCCCTAAGCCAAAAGAAATAGCTAACACAGTGGTTTTCGACCTTTTAATATATACCTATATAATAATTTTATTCTTTATATAGAGGTACTAAATAAAGATCAATTATAGATCACCACAAAATTAAAAAGGTACGGTACAATGGATATTGTACTGTACCCTTTTTACAATGAAATAAATATATACATTTAAAAAATAATAAAATAATAATAACTTTAAGTAACTTAAACCCAAATTACACGGACCCCCAAGATTGTTGTTGCGGCACCCCGGTTGAAAACCACTGCTAAAGTGACGTTTCAGACGTCATGTCATGCTCATCATGACCATGCTGTTTCAAAAGACAATAGAAAGAATTACAAATCTGACTATATTGCATAACAATTACAATTATAAAATTATTAATTAATTGTGAATTTTAACACCTGTTTTCACATCTAAAAAGTCGCACATAGGGTTCGTTTCTGTTCGAGGATCTGTTCTCCGCACACTTACGGACCCTATGGAAAACATGAAGAGGGGTGCAGCCGTTAATCATTATTTCGCGCCACACGAGAACACCGCCTCTACCGTAACGCATTCCTCGTTGTCACCTAATATAAATAACGTCTAAAATCTCTTTGTAGGCTAAAATGGGATTCATCAGAGAACAGAACTGTATTCCAATTTTCAGAGCTCCAAGTTCATGGCACCAGTTTCAACGAGCTCTACAGTGGTTTGGGGTTAATGCAATTCAAATTCAAATTACTGTATTAGGCCAACCCGCAATTTCTTACATATACTCGTGTAATGCCCCAGGGTCTCACATCTGGTGAGTATGGGTTTGGCACACCCAGGGTCCTGAGCTGGATATCATCAATCTTCTCTTTCATGGTGATTCCTTTCTACTTCTTACTCTTGTCTCTCTCTCTCTCTCTCTCTCTCTCTCTCAGGGTAACTCGGTAATTTTTTTTTAGCTGGTGCAGCATAAGCCTAATAATAATAACAATGTTTGTAAATTGCCTGTGTTCTCTGCTCGATTTACCTGTTTTCTGGACGAAAAAGTCCCAGTTTCTGGGGAAAAATCTTGCTATCTACGCCAGAAACCGACTAACTCAGCCACGGAATGAAAAAAGCCCATTAAAGTTCCTCGCGTCATCGACGGGATTCGAAACCGGGCGTTTTCCACCCAGTGTGGAGGGTTAATGAAATACAAACCACTGGCTTCCTTGCATAGAGTCTACTTAAAATTAGTCTTCTTAACACAGCCCAGTTGGAAATGTTTTCACTGACGGACGCAGCAAACAACCACAAGAGACAGTTGATGTGGAGAAATCATAGGCTTCCGCCTTGCTGCTAAAGCCAGATAGCGGTCTGTTCTGGTTGATCTAGCCCTCGGGCAACCTTGACTAACTCTCCTTGTAATGGTTGCTGTCTCCTGAAACTACTTGGATAGTGCCGAGACGACACTGCTTGACACATGAAGCCAACATGCCACCTCCGACTGTGACTGTCTCGCTTCAAGTCGTTCAATGGCTAGCTATCTCAAAGAATAATCTAAAGGCGATGACTTGCCATCCTGAATACTGGAGATGAGGCTGTTCCACTGAGAAAGCCAAAACACGAGAACGGAGTGTTCGCAAACCGTGCTTTTATAGGCATGAATAAATCGCATAATATGCGGCTCTGTAAGGAGACAGATTGATTTTTAATGGATACTCGGATGCCTATTATATCAAATATTCACCTTCGGCGACACTGTTCACAATAAAATATTAATGAAAAACATTTTGTTCTGCTAATTTTTCGAGCAACGTATTGCACAGTAAAAAAAAAAAAAATGGATGCAAAAACATATGATATTGACATAATATACTTAGGCTTAAGCAGTGGTATAGGCGCCTCCGTAGCCAGGTGGGAAGGAGCAGCAGTGCGTAACACACGCTTCTTGATTAGACCGGGGTTCGAGACCGTCGCCACCAAATACGGATGATGCGGAGAGGTCAGGGAATGACCACCGCATAACCCGGAGCAATATGGCCTTAGTTGCTAATGCTCCTAAAAAAAAAAACCAAACCAGTGGTGTATTCGGGCCGGAACGACGTTCTGATACTTTTTTCTAAATCCCATAATAGAAAATCATTAAATTTATTATTATTATTAGCTTTATGGTGAAGGAAGCCTGAAGCTTCTGGTACACCAGCCAAAAAATAAAATGAATATTCCCGAGTTTCCTGGTGAGAGAGAAAGAGAGTAGAAGAGAATCACCAAGAAAGAGAAGAATGATGATATCCAGCGGGTAGGACCCTGGGTGTGCCAAAGCCCATACTCACCAGATGTGAGTCCCTAGGGTTCACTAAAACGGAACTGATGAGAGATCAAAACTGTATCCTACTTGTCCGAGTTCCAAGTCCATGGCACCAGTTTCGACGAGCTGTGCATTCGTTTGGGGTTAATATGATACAAACCACTGGCTTTCTAGCGTAGAGACCACTAGAATTAGGCCTTCTTAACGAAGCCCATCCGAGCGGGCTAGCCGGGTGGGTAAAGTGCCTGCCTAGCAACCCAAGGTCGCGGGTTCGAATCCCGCCCCGGGCTTGAATCAAAGTACTGCAAAAAGCTTGGGAGGTGCATAATGGCCACAGAAGCCGATGCGCCAACAACTACGACAAAAAAAAAAAAAAAAAAAAACACAGCCCAGATGGAAAGTTTTTCGTCTGTGGCAGCAAGAAACAGTGGGACAGACATCGCATGGTTCTATTTGTTGCTAGAGCCAGATAACGGTCTGTTCTGGTTAATGTAGTCTTCGGATTACCTTAGCCAGCTCTCCTTTAAATGAATCCTGTTTCATGAAGCTGCTTCCATAGTGCCGAGATGACACTAGGTGACACATGAAGCCGACGAGCTCGCTTTCCTGCTATTGCCAGGGCTTCAATTCGCCGAACGGCCCACCATCTCAATCTCATAGCACAGTCTAATGAGGTTGATCAAGCCAAAAAAATGGGGATGAAGTCTTGTGGTCACAACCGGTGTTTTTTTTTTTTTTTTATGTGAACCCCAAAAACGAGAGGTATTAGAACCTATAGTACTTAGTACCGTGCTTGGGTTGGAGGTTGAGCAGACGAAAGAAGATATTTGTTGACATTGGACTTGAACTCCTGTAGATTGTAATTTTTCAGGAAATACGTATGAAGGAAGGTTGTTCCAGAAAACGGCAGTTGAATGAATAAATGAGGATGATGAAAAGTTGGTTCTGTGGGTTTGAAGTTGGACAGGAAATGGATGTTGACTGGTGGCAGCACGTGTTCGGACTGTTTTGAAAGAGACAGCAGGAATTATAGAAGCCAATTCAGAAGAACAGTGCCCATGGAAGTATCTGTAGAAGAGGCATGCAGCAGACACAGTGCGTCTATGAGAAAGCGAGTGGAGAGACTGTTAGAGATGAATCATTAATTAACCTAACTGCCCTCTTCTGAATGGAATCAAGAAGCCTGAAAGAGATTTTGGGGGCACCACCCCAGATGTGGGAACAATATTCCATGGCAGGGCGGATTTACGATTTATACAGAGTGAGCAGCTGTTTGGAAGAAAAGTAATGCCGAGAGCGAAAGAGAAAACCAAGTTTTTTAGATGCAGAGGAAGCAATATTTGTAATGTGCTTGTGCCAAGAGAGATTAGAAGTCAGGGTAATCCCCAAAAGAGATATATCCATTTGCCTAGATATTGGAGTGTCACTAAAGATAAGCGTAGGAGCAGAAGAATCCTCTTTGCGAGATATAAGACAAGACTGAGTTTTAGAAGGGTTGAAATCAACTACGTTGTCTTTGCCCCATTGGAGAATTACCTGAAGATCGGCATTTAAGGGATTGGTAGCAGATTTTCGAGAAGTTGAAGCTGATTGAGCAGGACAAGGTTTCACAAAATGGAAAGTTGAATGCAATGTGCTATCATCGGCAAAACTATGGATAGGATTTCCAGTCAATGGAAGAAGGTCATTGATATACAAGAGGAAAAGAGTGGGGGAAAGAACTGAAACTTGGGGAACACCGGCATTAGTGGAGAAGTTAAAAGACACAGAGTCATCTACCATCACCCTCAGTGAGCGATCAGAGAGGAAACTGGATAACCAATTACTAAAAACAGTTGGCAAACCATAAGATGGAAGCTTGTTTAGAAGATCTTTATGCCAAACACGATCAAAAGCCTTTGAGATGTCAAGAGCAACTACTTGTGTTGCACCGAACCTTTCCATTGAATTAGTCCATAAATGAGTAATATAAGCCAGAATATCACCAGTAGATCGACACTGACGGAATACATACTGGCAATCGTTGATCAGACGGAAGGTTTCCAGGTAGTTTGAGTTGGCGGTTACTTGATTTCTCCATTACTTTAGAAAGTGTAGAAATAATTGCAATGGGACAATAATTGGATGGGAGGGATTTGTCACCCTTTTTAGGAACTGGCTGTACATGAGCAAATTTCCAAGCAGAAGGAAAAACACCTTTGGAATAAGAAAGTGAAAAAAGGCGGCAAAGAACAGGAGTAAGTTCAGGAGCACAGGTTTTGAGAACAAGTGGAGAAATACCATCAGGACCTGGAGCTTTCTTAGCATTAAGATTCATCAAAATCCTTCTGATATCCTTTTGACGGAAGACCACAGGAGGCATTGAATGGAGCGTGTTGGGAATGGTAGGAGGTGTTTTAACAAGATCATTAATACATGAGCTGGAAGAAAAATGGGATGCTAGCAGGTCAGCTTTATCCTTGGCTGAAGTCACAACAGAACCATCTGGTTTGGACAGAGGTGGGAGTTGAAATGGGCAAAAGTTGCGGCCAATAGATTTGGCAAGAGACCAGAATGCTCGGCTACCATTATGGCAAGAAGCAAGTTTTCTTCTCTTAGCCTGTTCAAACTCTAGTTTGAATTGATTAATAAGTGCTTTACAATTGTTGCGAGCTTTGGTTTAGGCAGAAAATGAAACTGAAGAAATAGAAACAAGCCAATTACGATATGCAACATTCTTCTCTTGAACAGCCTTAGCACATTTATTGGAAAACCAAGGTTTAGATAAAGGACGAGATTTTAAAGTGGAGTGTGGGATAAAGGATTCCATTCCTGCAAGAATAATTTCACTGACACGATCTGAGCAAACGTTGACTTCAGAAGTTTTGAAACAGTAATCCGACCAAGTAAAAGAAGAAAAGAAGTCTCACAGGTCATCCCATTTTGCATTCTTGTAATGCCAAACAACACAAGGTTGGGAATAGCCATGAGATAAAGGTTCCATTGGAGAAGAGACAATCACCAAGTTGTGATCTGAAGTGCCTAAAGGACCTCTCACTTCGACCGTGTACTTAGAAGGGTTGTTTGTGAGAAAAAGATCAAGCGTATTGGCTGTATGATTAGGATTGTCCGGTATTCTTGTAGGTAAATGAACAATCTGTGCTAGGTCATTAGTAATTGCAAAAGCCTCAGCATCTCGACCTGCTGGGTCGGTGTGACTAGAGAACAGAAGCCAGCTGGAGTTGTGAACATTAAAATCACCAAGGAAAATTACCTCACTGTTAGGAAAGTTGGACTGAGAAAGTCAAAGAGCTCCAAGTGATTAGTGGAGTTGGGAGAATGGTAGAGACAACAGATGAATTTGACACAATCAGGTAGAGAGATTTTAAGCCAGAGAAGATCAAAAAGAGGAAATTCCAAATTGCCAAGTCTCTGACAGGGAATATCAGAACGGACATATGCACAAGTACCACCTTTGAGGCGAAAGGAATCATACAGCGAATAATTTGGGCATCTGAGATGAGTAGTAGATGAATCAACCGATAACTGAGATTCTGTCAGAAAAAGTACATGGGGTTTGGAAGACTGCAAGTGGAAATGGACATCGTTGAGATTAGAATTGAGACCACGTATATTTGTGAAATGAATTAGGAAGTCCTTGGGAGTTTTTGATCTTTTCGCAGATAATCTTGCTCTGTTAGTTTGACAATTCATGGTGTATTCAATAGTAAGAAAAAGTGGGTGGGACATGCTGTGTGAAGTAATGAAATTTTCGTATATTGCGTACACGTGGTAAGAATATACCCAGATCCTTGACATAACGTGGCCTCGACAATGCTCCCTGCATACACACTACTCGGACTCCCTCCAGTCACTATCTGGCAGAGTAGAGGTAGCAAGATTATTTAGAGCTGTACCCTCGAAATGTAAGGAATATTGGATCTCGCCACGACGTTCATCATAACCTCAAAAGTCATCAATCATACTGCATGATGGAAGAGATAGTGTTGTTATAGGCAATAATAATGTGCAGCTCTGTAAGGTGTTAGCAGTTTCTCAACTAGCAAAATTTTTGACTATCATTGGCATGACACCATGATCTGCTCTGGCAGCCTGTCGGCACTGTCCAGAAAATTCATATCTGACTACAAAATTACCCCAGGTCATTTTCATTCTTTACCCCCCTGAGTGTAGTACCACACAGTTGGTGCGTTTCTCTGGACTTACTGCTACCAATATGAATTACTTTGCATTTGTCAGTGTTAAACTTTAGTTGCCACTTCTCAGCCCATATGCTCAACTTTTCTAGATCCTGTTGCAGTAGCACACTGTCTTTACTATCATTAACAACCCTGCCAATCTTTGTATCAACTGCAAACTTGGAAATTTTGCTTGCTTGATTTTTGTGGAGCAATCAGGAACGGGACATGAAAAAACCCAAGGGGAATGTCTTTGTGTGCGCGCGATGTAAGGAGTGTGAGGAAATCAGGCGCCAACTCAGAATTGTTATGGGCATATATGAGAACTTGAAGGACAGGGTGGATGCACTCGAAGGATTTAAATTGAGGGGCCCATCAAGCTCTCATATGTCCACATCAATGTCAGAGCTTGCACTTGAACATCATGCAACACAGCGGCAACCCCCCAAGGCAGAATTCGCTGTCCCAAAGGAATTGTTGTTGTTTTTTTATGTGTTTTTTTTTCAGGAGCATTAGCAACCAAGGCCATATTGCTCCGGGATATGCGGTGGTCATTTCCTGATCTTCGCATCCTCCATATTTGGTGGTGACGGGCTCGAACTCCGGTCTAATCAAAAAGCCTGTGCTACGCACTGCTGCTCCTTCCCACCTGGCTACGGATGCGCCTCCCAAAGGAATTAGTTTTGTAGGTGACTCTATTGTCAGGGAAACGGGGAATATATTGTGCAAAAAGGATAGATGGAACAGGACCAGGGTATGTATGCCAGGGGCAAAGGTTGATGACCTTGTAGAACAGATATCATCTTTTGAGGGCACAAAGAGTGATATTGTTGTACACATTGGAACTAATGATATTAAGAGTAGGAGACCGGCGGAATTACTTAACAAGTACAAGTCAGTGCTGAAAAAAAGCCATGAGTTAGGGTTGAATTTGAAAGTGTCTGCAATTCTGCCCAGACACGATAGGAGGGAGTACATGATGAGAGCCTTGTAGATCATTTCGGCCCTGGAGAGATTGTGCAAGGCTCAAGGGGTAGAATTTTTTCGCAGCCTGGTCTGTGCTTGTTAATAGGAGAGACTGTTCTACAGGGATGGGATACACTTAATAGAAGGGGCGCAAGAATATTTGCTGATGCTATCGAGGCAGAGTTAGGTGGGTCAGAAAACTGCTAGCTTGGGGGGGATACACGGACTAATAGATTAACAGTAGCCGCTGGCAGAGGTGAAAATGATTCTTGCACTGCTTCTATTGAAATGCAATTGAGCAGCAGCTTGGAAAGTAAGGCAATGGCGGGTTTACAGGACTGTTGGGAGTCACAGTGGAACAAGTAAATACATGGGCTGTCTTAGGGTAATTCAATGAGCTTGAAGTGCTAGTCAAGACATCAAAGGCAGATATTGTTGGGATATCAGAGCCGTGATGTCACACAGACATAAACAGTGCAGAATTGGAATTTGGGGAGTACAATGTGTACAGAAAGGATAGACAGGACAATAATAGAGGAGGAGTTATGCTGTTAGTTAAAAAATACATAAAATCTAAGTAAGTGCATCCAATTGATGTTGGTGGACAATGCAATGTTGTCCGTTTGGTGTGACATACGCACCGGGAAACAAAAAATGAAGGTAGGTGTGTGTTATTAATGAATCTGATGAGTATATTGAGCAATTGTTCACAAAAATAGAGTGGGCCAGTAAATCAGAGTGTCTTATAATGGGAGATTTCAATTACCCAGAGATTGACTGGAATTTGTGGGTTGGTCACTCACACACTAGCAAGGCTTTTTTGGATTTATTGGTTGATTATTTTCTACAGCAGCATGTTCAGGAGGCAACTAGAGGAAGTAATACTCTTGATCTGATTATCAGTAGTGATTCTTCATGTCTTAACATAAGTAGTCTTAACAGCTTTCCTGAAATCCAAGAATATGATTTCAAAATTATTTTTTGGATTCCGTTGCTTTGCGACCACATCACAGTATTCAATCAAATTTGTGAGACAAGATTTCCCCTTAGCAAATCCATGCTGTATCTGAACTATAACTGCAGTTTAACCAGTGGCTCCATTATTTTCCTTGAAAGAGAAGTTAAATGAACAGGTCTGTAATTACTCCTGTCAGCATTTGATCTGCCTTTGTGAATTGGCGATACATTCGAACATCTTCAGTCTGTGGGGATCTCTCCAATCCAATGACCCTCTCATAATTATGGCTAATGGTTTGCTTAATTCCTTTGCTGCCTCCCTTAATATAACTAGATAGATTTCATTCACCCCAGGTGACTTTCTTATGTTTAACTTCAACAATTTCTACTCCATTTTGCTCTAAGTAATTACGAAATCATTTAGCGCCCTATTAGAATTTGATAAACTTCTGGCCTCCACTTTTCTACAGAATTCCTCATGCATGAATGTAGTTGCAAAATACACATTCAGTTTTTCAGCTACCTGAGCAGGCTGATCAACAGTTGAACAATCGATATCATGTAGACCATGGGTGGGCAACCTCCGGCTCGCAAACATGCATAAACTGGCCGGCAGTCGTTTTCAAAATATACAGTATAATAAACACCCTGCCATTTATTATATACAGTATACATTTGAATTAATGGAAATTCTGAAGTAAATTTAGAAAATACTCTGCTGTTTGCTACGACAAATATCGACTCACCTATGATAATAAACAGTATGAAATTTCTCATTAAATACAGTATTATAAAAATAAAATATTATAAATTTTGTTACTGGAATCTGTATTTGTATTTTTTTATACAGTAATTGCATTTCGGTAATTTTATCTTGATTTTGTATTTCGTTTGTCTTTTTAATGAAATTAATTGTATGTATGTGTATATATAGATATTATAATAAATAACATAAAACTGTTTATTACAATTTTTTCATTATACACCATTTTAATAATCCTAAACATCGAGGAAAGCTAAATATGAATTTGGCCAGCGTGTACTTCACAGACATTTTACTTTGTCTGCCATTTATAAAGGTTGCCTATCCCTGAATTTTACTAATCTGATTCACCTACTTCCTTCTAGAGTTTACATAAGTAAGGAAGTATTTGCCGTTTTTATTTGCATCCTTTACCAAAGATTTCTCATAATCAGCCTTCGCCTGCCTAATCTTCTTTGTGACTTGATTACAGACTAGCTAATATCTGCCATAGGCTTCTGTGTCGCCTGATAATTTATACGCATCACATGCATTTTTCATCTCTGCCACAAGTCTCATTGGTTCATTTGACATCCATTTAGGCCCAAACCTTGAACACTATTTCTTACTTGGTATGGAAAGCTTAGTAGTTTCCAACATTAATTCCTTAAATGCTTCCGATTGAGAATTTTCTGTTGATAACATCATCAGTTGGTCCCACTGTATAGACTTTTAAAATTGTCTGAGACCACTGTAGTCACCTTTAGGGAAGCTAAAACCCTTCCCTTTACTACTGATGGTAGTTACATTTTTAAGTACATCTGACATAAGTCCACTGTGATCACTGCCACCTAGTGATTCCTTTATCTCAAGATTCTTAATGCACAAATAAGCACTGCTGATAATCAGATCAACAGTATTACTCCCTGTGCTTGCCTCTTGAACATGCTGCTGCTGCTGTAGAAAACAATCATCCAATAAATCCACAAAATCTTGCTAGTGTGCGAGTGACCAAAACCAATCCAGAAGTTCCAAGTCAATATCTGAGAAGTTAAAACCCCCATTATAAGACATTCTGATTTACTGGCCAACTCTATTTCTCTGTACAGTTATTCGTTGTACTCATTAGAGTCATTACGCCTACTCTCAGTGATTACATCGCACCAAACTGACTCAACATTGCACTGTCCACACATGTCAACTGGATGCACTGCCTTAGATTTTGTGTTTCTTAACTAACAGCACAATCTCTCTTCCCTTTGAATCTATGGTGATTCCCAGCAATTCTTAAAATCCCCAGCATTTTGCTTTCTACTCTGCTGTTGATTCCATTAGAGGCAGTGCAAGAATCATTTTCACCCCTGCCTGCAGCTACTGTTAATCTATTAGTCTTTGAATACCACTAAGCTATCAGTTTTCCGACCTACCTAATACTGCCTGCAACGATAATTATTCTTGCAACCTTTCTATTTAAGTGTATCCCATCCTGTTAGCAAGCATAGACCACGCTGAGAAAAATTCTACCCCATGAGCCTTGCACAATCTCTCCACAGCCGAATTGATTAACATGGCCTCTTATCATATGCTCCCTGCTATCGTGTCTGGGAGAATTGGTGACACTTCAATTTAACCCTAACTCGCGATTTTTGTCAACGTTGTGTCCTGTACTTGTTAAGTAGGATCACAGATCTCCTAGTCTTAATGTGTATAACAATATCACCTTAAATCCTTAAAGCTTATATCTGATCAACAACTACGGGTAGTTGGTGACTCTGATATAGTGGGGTGCTGCTTCTTAAAGTAACATTAAATTGCCTTGGTTATAAGACATGTAGACATACACTGCCCTACCATTAATATCCGGACACTTGCCTTTAGACAAAAAAAAAAAAAAAGAGCTTTTATTGTGTTATTTAATATTTTGTGCTGAAACCTTTTGCTTTTATGTAGGCCTTCAATCTTCGCGGGATGCTCTCAACCAGCTTTTTTTATAAATGTCAGGTGATATGTTCCTCCAGTCGGCCTTTAACGCAGCCATCAGTTCGGCCTTGTTCTTTGGGCGATCTGGACGTGCACGTACCCTATGATCCAATACATCCCAAAGATGCTCGATAGGGTTCAAATCATGCCTCTGGGCTTGACCAATCCAACTTTTCCACACCAATTTCCTCAAACCTTTGTTACGACCCGAGAAGTATGGTGCGTTGTCTTCTGATATAAGTATGGGCTTTCCCCGAAGTATTGCCATAATGTTGGAAGTTCATAATTGTCCAGGCTCTCCTGGTATTGCACAGCATTCATGGTTTTGTCGATACCGACTAGTGGGCCGAAGCCAAACCATGAAAAACAGCCCCTTACCATGACACTGCCTCCACCAAACTTCATTGTTGGGAGGATACAATCAGGAAGGCACTGTTCCCATGGCATTCGCCACACCCAGGTAGAGTGCGAACCTCGACTAGTCTGTCCATAGGACTGTTTTCCACTGCTGTACAGTCCGGGATTCGCGCTCCTTACACCATGTTAATTGGCGTCTAGCATTTGTTGAGATGATCAATTCTATTGATCTCTCGAGATAATTATGTTGAACATATCATCTAGCATACTCACTTTTGCAATTGTTTGTTCGAAGCCCAGAGTGCATATTTATAACAGTCTCTGTGACGTGTTGCATGCATAGGACCTGTTTCCCCATCATGGAGGGATGTCCGTTTATTAATGGTAGGGCAGTGTATGTAGTGTACAATAATAAGCAAGTTAAAAATACTTAAAAACATTAACTGAACACTTACCATTAACAGACTTCGGTCATTTTTAAATTTTATTTAAAAATAAAATCCATTCTTCGGTTTTTATTTGTTGAAAATAGATTAGTAACTTTTTCATTCAAGTTTGGTGCACTGTTGACACTGATATAATTTACTTAATGAGGATTCGAGCGAATCCTGCGAATAACAAAAACACCGATATTGTGGCAATACACCCTTCACAATCAACAATCAAATCGGAACGCTCGCTCCGCAGTTCCTTTGACCCGTTTTGTCATCTCTAAAAAATGCGAATTGGCAACCCAAAGACCAGGCACTGACTCAACCACTGGGAGCAAAATGTGGAACTTTCTAGCGCACAGGTTCGCCTATGGTTAAACTTTAAAGTTGAAAACGATTTCGTGTTTTATTTGTTTATTATTGAAATAATTATTGGAAATACTTGTTTTCCCAAGAACCAAAGGCCTTAGGCTATGGTTGGGTCTGGTTGGTTCGGGCTCTGTTTAGTATTTGTATTAAATAAAGTAATTAATTAATTAATTTGTTTATTACTATTTTTATTATTATTATTTTTTTTTTGATTATTTGAAATAGTAAGTATACTATATGCGGGACCTGTTAATAAAAATATTCATTGCGTTGCATTATTCTTATCTACACAATTTGATATAGCTCTGTTGACTGTATATTTAGATTAAAAAAGCTGGGGGTGCTGCAGTTCTGCAGTTTCTGCCACCCCTGTCTACAACGTCATTAATTTTTGCCTCTGGCAGATATACTCTGGTCCTATTCTCCTGTTTTTTTTTGACACTATATTTCCCGTTTTCCTGACAATAGCGTCATCAACAATAACTAGCTCCAGTGGATCCAGCGTATTCTGCCTTGAAGATTGCCACTGTGTTGCCTGATGCAAAAGAGTTCTGGCATTGAGTTCGGCAGATTAGAGCTTCGTGGCCTCTTTCCCCATTTTAATTCCTTTGAAGGACCTTGCTCTTCAAACTCTCATAGACATCCATCAGAACACTGAATCGGCGCTAATTTCTCCACACTCTCTGCACCTAGCACACACACAAAGACATTCCTTAGCTAGATCATGTCCTGTTACAGAAAGGCTGCAAACATTTCACAGGTTGCATATTTTTTTAGGCTGTGATGCGTTAGAGAATTGTCCCATTCGGTTCTTCCCCAAGCCACAGCACTCCCGCTCCTTTGTGCTCGTTGCTTTGCTGCTTCTAGCCTTGGGCATGATATTTCCGTTTAAATACAATTTAATTGATTAACAGTGGAAATTAATAAGATTAACAAATTTAATTGATCATTTGACAATACAACACTAAGCTAATATATTCCTAAATGCAGTGATACGTATTACGCTATCCAGTTTTACGTTATTCCTTATGCTATCAAGTTCGAGATACAGGTTACGCTATACAGTAACGATCACAATTTTAAGTTAGTTACATGTTTAGCTAAACATAAAAAAAAGATATACGCCCAACAAGTGATTAGAAGCTTCGAGCTACTTATTTATTACAATTAAAACCCTACTATTTTCTACACTACTGATTCCGTTCTACTATATTCGCGCCAAAACATCGTTACAATAGCTGTACAAGTAGTGATTAGTAAAAAATAGCTAAATTTTAAAAATAAGCTAACGAACGTGATTAAGACTTTTTATTATATTTGTAAATCACAATTTAATATGTTAATTAATCAAGAAGACGGTAAAAATTTCCAAAAAAGTTATCCGTTTGCAAGAGTAAAAAATTCCGTGTCCTGGCACTTATAATATTGTCCCAGTTATAATTAGTTTGTTTCCATGCTTCATTTGCTACCACAAAATATTAATACTTATACGGGCACAGTGTGAAAATAGTCTATAGAGGTTTAATTCAGTTAGATCACATATTTTACAGAGTAAATATTATCTCCTTGATAAGTTTTGTATTACTATCATCAATTGTAAATTGATGGCAGGGCGAATCGAGTGTTCATCTTTTTTTTTTTTTTTTTTTTTTTTGGTGGTTGCTAACAGCACAGGAAAGCAAAAGGAATCTAACTTTTTGGGGGACATATGAAAATTGATCTATTTAGAGATAATGCAGAGGAATAACATGCAAAAGATATTTTTAAATTATATATGGGAGGGGTTATTATTGCAATTATCCTCACTTTCAGGATTTATCCTTGTTTTAAATGGCATCTGAAGGTTTTTTATTTATTTATTTATTTTTATTTTCTTCCGGATAACAAGGCATAACACAATACTAAACCGTTTTGCACTTTTTTTTTTTTTGTGCGCAAATTACTAAAATAAAAAAGCCTACGGTTCCTTTAATATTCTTTTTTTAATTAAAGTACCAAAGTTTTATTTCAATTAAGAAACAAAGCGTTTATTCCTTTATATACATGTTTTACGTATTATAAGAGCATTCTGTGGGCAATCGCTGCTGCTTTTAACATTGAAGAAACATTAAAAATATTTCATATAATGTGAAAAATATTCGAATTACTCTCGTTTCTCTTCTACCAGACCGTAAGAAATCCATACATCCAGTAGAGGTGTTCTAAACCAGACATGTGCTACTTTCATAACAGACATATCAGCCGACCCAAATAAATTTGGATACAACGAACGCACCGAGAAAACTGCCGTTCTGCTGAAGCAAAAAAACGTTTTTTGATGAAAACAAGGAATTCTCCTATAAGCAGCTCGCGAAAAATAAATGGAAGCTGAAACCACAGTGATAAATGCCAAGAGTAGCAAAAATGGAGGAACTAGCGAGGGGAAAAAATGAAATACAGCGTGCGTTGCTGAAGAAGGGGAAACAGTGTGTGTGTGTGTGTGTGTGTGTGTGCCACAAAGGAACGAAGATGAAGGAAAGCCATAAATATGATTATAATCGCTGTATGCATAGACACTTCCTGAAGTTAAATTCTTAAAGGGAAAAATAAAAATTTCATTTATTTAGAATTTGAGTTATAGAAAACAATTTTTAAGGCTGGAAATATTTAACGTATAGAAAAAATTGTTATCGTCATTTTATCTTATTCCATTCCTGTCATTCTTTGCAGTTCATAATCGTTTGTTTTTATTTTTAACAAAGAAATTTAAAACTCTGCAACTCTGTATTGCAGAAATCTAATTTTATTTGATCGTACGTAAAGAAACTACGTATAATTTAGTTATTTAAAGCCTTCGTGGGTAGCACAGTTAGTAGGATCGCCGTCCTCCACGCACCGGGTGGAAAAGAATTGAGTTCGAGTCCCGTTGATGAGGGGATGAATTTTTATGTGCCTTTTTCACAACGTGGCCGAGTTAGTCGGTCTCAGCGAGGTTAGTTTTTCTCCCGAAAACTAGGGTTTTTCGTCCAGCAAACAAAAAAATCGATCTCAGAAAACACGCAATTCAAGGAGCAATAGTGTATAGTGTGTTTAGGGTCTAACGACACCAGGGGTTTCCCCCATCTCCGAGTAGTATATATTGTGGTGTGATACAGAACACTGTAGAGGTCAGAGGTTTAAAAGTGTATGGATATTGTGGTGTGCAATGTTTTGTACCGTTATTCCTCTGGTCTTTTAGCCGTTGGGCCTCAAATGAGACCCACCGTTGCCCACACTAAACCTCCTGGAGCAGACCAGGTACACCAGTATTTTAGATTCACGGAGCAATATGGTCTTAGTCGCTGTTGTTCCTAAAAAACCCGACAACAACCCCACAGTTATTTTAAATATTATTGGTTTGTTATATGACGCGCTAACCATTTTGCTGTCTTCGAGTGCTATGTTACAGAGATAATCAGCATCATATCCAAAGAAGTAATAACTTTTTTGTTCCAGTCGAGGTTCCTGTAAGAAATCCTCAAATGTAGATGACATAGACCAGTATACGGTATTCAAGCAAAGTCACCAAACTGTAATATTTACACAATAAGTAACAACCTCCAGAAACGGAATGAAACAAACTGCTTTTACATCAAAAATCAAAAATTTTACAGATATGAAAAACGACAAAAAAAGTGATTATTTTTAATAATGTACAATAAACAGAAAGGGAAAGAATCTACAAAACAGAATGTCCTAAAATTAAAGCCAATTCAGCATAAAAATAAGAAGCAAGGGAGCAAAGTAAAAATAGATGGGAAAATCTCTGGTCCAATTATTGAAAATTACCTTTGGTAAAGTATACTTTTACGAAAGGCACTTCAGTCTCTATAGTCGCGAAGCATTGTCAAATTTCATCTGACTTTATTTTTCATTATCAAGCTAATAGTTTCAGTTTCCCTCTGAACACTGTGGCAGTAGTAAATCTGACTGTCAACATATGATGACGGTCAACTTAAAGTGCTCTCTCCCGACAATCCAGGCTGAGAACGATTCTTTTTTCCATTCCCGGAATCACATACCCTTGTGCGCGTAACGAAGACAATGTCCTTAACAATTTGAACGAAGATTGCAAATTTGTTGAATGGGATTTTTTCGTGAATATAACAAAAGAAACTCCGGTTTGTAGAATAATTTCTTTGATGGTGTTTTTAAGGCGCGCACACACGCCACATACGTTGAATGACTATCAAACAAAACCTCTGTGCATTCCTTGGGGAACCAACTTCATTTTAATCGCGAAGCAGTTCTTTCTTCATATCACTTCAAAACGTCACACGCAGGCAAATGTAACTAATTCCATTTATCGCAATAAAAGTAAAGAAGGCGAAGAAATCACCAGTCTGAGAAAAAGGAAATCTATCTTGCTGAATTAATTCAGCTACTAATATAATAAAACAGTATAGAATCTTCAATTTCCTCCACGTTTCTTAGTAAAAGTTTCAGAACTTTTCCTGCCAGAAACTTAACCTAACCAAATCAAACAATGTTGGATAGAATTTAAATTAAACGCCTCTTAATTACCACTATGTAAATGAAATCAATTAGAACAGAATGACTTGTTTTATAATGTCAATGATAAATACCCAGTGTACTATAACCTTAGGATTTTGTTGTTATTGTAGAGCATTAGGCGCATCAGCAACTTAGGTCATATTGTGCCTTATGTAATATGTCTGTAAACTGCGTGTGTGTGTGTGTGTGTGTGTGTGTTCTCTGGTCGATTTGCTGTTTGCTGGACGAAAAACCAGAGTTTTACAGAGAAAAAACATGCTACCCTCGTCTGAGACCGACTAACTCAGCCACGTTGTGATAAAGGTCCATAAACATTCCTTTCCTCACATCAGTGACGGGATTCTAACTCAGTTCTTTTTCACCCGGTGTCGGGAGGATGGAGATTATGCTAACTGTGCTACCCATGAGTGTATAACCAAAGGAGAAGAGCTGTTCTGTGTCAGAGCACACAGGGCATAACATGATTGCTGCTTTATTAAAAGTGTTAAGATACGAATATTTGTATTTCTATCGTAACACTTTTAATACATATAAATATTTAGAAGTTAAGTTATAACCATAAAATATAAGATATAAAGAAATATTCACTTGATGGAATTGTGTGAAATATTTTTGGAAGAGTATTATTAAACGATTGAATTACTCGTATATTGAATCTGAACTGAAATGTTCTTCTGTAGCGTCATAGAAAACATAGTCAATAAGATCATGATCACTTCTAATATCCAAATAACTCTGAGAGGTTCTCATGCTGTTTAGAATTAGCGCAGAAGCAGCAAAGGCCATGATAAATCAGTATATACTGTCTCTTAGTTGCGTACACTCTATGGCGGGACTGCCTGTTTTGCTAGATGAAAAACCATACAACCCTCGCCAAGAGCCAACTAATTTGGTAACGGTGCGAAAACAACCCATACAGATTTTTATTTATTTATTTTTATTTATTTATTTATTATTATTTTTTTTAAATTTTTTTATTTTATTTATTTATTTTTTATTTTTTTTTAGGTCCTAGCCACTGAAATCTCAGGAAACTAGGTGGCAGGACCTGCCAGAGTACTTATTTAAAATATTGGTGTACCTGGTCTGCCTCCACGGGGCGAAGTGTGGGCAACGTCTGGCCTCAGCAGAGGCCTGGCGGCTAAATGGCCAGAAGAACAACGGTACACAACACTACTCATGTACAATATCCATACACTTTTAAATCTCTGGCCTTTACAGTGTACTGTATCACACGACAATGTAAACTACGCGGAGATGGGGGAAACCCCTGGTGCCGTTTGACCCCAAACACACTTTACACTTTACAGATTTACTCCCTTTCCCCTGGTGGGGAGGAAGAGACTTGTCTCCTCTTCACCCCTGCCAACCCTCAACCCTGATTCTTCTCCTGGTGGGGCTTGGGCCTACCTCACTGAAAATCCTGGGGTCGCCTTCTCTATCGTCCCCATACTTCTGTCTTTCCCCCCAGCCTTCAGTCTTCCCCCCCTACTCTGCCTAATACGCCAGAGTATAACCCCACACAAACTGCAAAAACTTAACTTCGTCCAAATTAAACCGCATACACCTCAATTGGCTTTTCTAATTCCAGCGCTCACCCCTATCGAGTCGGTTTTTTTTTTTTTTTTAGGCCCTAGTCACTGAAATCTCAGGAAACTAGGTGGCAGGGCCACCTAGTTTCCTTTGACGGAGCCATATTGGCTCAAGGATCTGCACTCTCTTGTGCAGTGTAACCATTTTTCTCTCACACCCGGCAAGGGGGGAAGGTGACAGCTCGCTGTCTCCTCTCTCCCCAGCCACACCATTCCTTCCCTCTGGTGGAGCATGGGCATGCTTCACTGAATAATAGGGGGTCACCTACCCTACCCTATCGACCCTCTTCTTCCCATTTCACCCCCCAGCCTTCACTCACCCCTCCCATAGCGCATAGCCCTACACATCAAAATTTAAAACACCAAAAAATTTTGCCTGACCTTTTAGGCACTTCAGAAACAGGCCTTCAGCGTCAGACCCCATATTGGCGCTTTAATGTAACTGTACTAAAATCATCCGCGCTCGTTTCTATTTTATTTTAAGTCCTAGCCACTCAAATCCCAGGAAATTAAGTGGCAGGACCTGGCAGAGTACAATTGACTCACTGGTAACACCCGGCTAGTTCCACGTGGCGAGGTATGGACAACGTGGGGCCATTAGGGGCCTGGCGGCCAATACGCCAGATAAACAATGGGCACAACATATACCACTACACATGACCCACACACTTCTAAATCTCTGGCTTTGACAGGGTACTGTCACCGATACATAGAAAATTCGCGGAGATAGGAGAAATCCCAGGAACCGCTAGACCTTCAATATACCTCATACCGATCTCCTCCTATCTTGACGAGATTCAAACCCGGGCCTTTTTCACACAGTGTAGCAAGAAACGATCGTAACCACTGTGCTAGCAGTGAGATTTATGCTATACACAAAGCTGATAATAAAATCTTGTGGTAATAAATCCCACTGCTCTACGAGGGAACCTCTTAGTGCATGGAGGTCTCTGGTGAAAGTTGACGTCTGTCTAAAAGCATCCCACACATACTTAATAGAATTCATCTCCAGAAATTTGGATGGCACTCCATTCGAAGCATATCCTTACTTCGAAGGAATTTATTGACTGATCGAAATTTCAATTACAGAAAACTTATATAACTTCTTGTAATTTTCAAGGCCAATAATAACAATAATAACTTCTGTATTATTATTTTTTTATCGCAAAATAGTTTCTTCAAAATTTGAAAAATGCTATTTTCTTATGTTAAAGATTTAAGACACTCCAAAGAATTTGTAAAAATGCCGCTGCTTTTCCACCAGCATGGACATTAAAAAACAATCTAATTACTGGCCAAATATTTAATTCTACTTAATAAACAATGCAGACTGCAAGGTAACGCTTTTGTCTCATTTAAAGCTCCTACTCTATCGAACAATATTTTCTGTTGGAATGAAATCATTATCGATTATATCTGATAGGTCTTATCAAACTTTTGGGGATGTGTTTTTACTTACCATAAGGATGAAAATTCACAAAAGGTGAACCTTAATCGTGGACATGTGGCGTCAAAATTTATGTACTATGATGTGCGTAGTAGACAAAGTGAACGGCAACAGCAGTGAAGCTCAGCATCCCTGCTACGAACTTTTCTACAACGATTGTCCAGACAAGGCTACTTCTGCAATCATCCATCGACGTCTTAGAGAAAGAGAAAATCCTTTTCGTCTGTTACCGCTTGGAGAAAAACCAGAATTGTCCGAACACCTGCTTTAGAGAAACAAGTGGAGGGCGCAATTGAGGAGGATTCTGGAACTAGCATGAGAAATGTAGCAACAGTATTAGGTGTTGCATATTCAAATGTACGGAAAATTTTCCGTGAGCTGCAACTCCACCCATATCACGCGCAGCGAGTCTAGGTCCTCTCACAAGATTATTATCATCTCCAACTCGTTTTTGCTAATGGCTTCCGCAGAAGTGTATCGAGCTTTCTTTTTTTCATTTGTCTACTTTTCGCGGATGAATTACAATTTACGAGAGATGCCATTATTGATTGTCATAGCATCATCGTTTTACAACGATCATCAATGGACATCAATGAAGAAAAAAAAAAAGAAAAGAATATTTGTTTAAGTTTCAGGCTAATTAATTTTTGAAAACTGGATATAAGAGACGGAAGGACATCATAATCAATCAAATTCAATATTATAAATAGAGCAGACTTCATAATTAATTAGAAATTTGGGAAAAAAACCAATATGTCTGTAAATGAATCTGAGACTTAAATGAAAAAGAAAAAAAATAAAATAAACAACCATGAGGCTTATTAATCTGTGGGAACAGGTATTTTAGATTATATCCTTTTAAAAAGAAATAAGGGTTATATATATATTTTTTAATCTGAATTTTTGATATATAGGCAGCGTTAGGGAGTACCAATCTCTGAACTGATTTCAGAAAGAGAGAGGTTCTGCGGTTTCGTGGTAAATAATTTAACAATGCTTGTGTCATATAGGCTTAGTTGATAAACGAATCCGTATGATTCTACTCGAATAATTATGGAATTAAATATTTCAAAATAGCGGATGACTTTAGATCTCTTTACAGGTAAAGCATTTGAGATGCAACTGTTCTGACAGTGCAATGTCCTAATGGAGCTAGAAAAGGGAAGTCGCGAAAGTCCGCTGGTACACTCGTGTGATAGTAACAGGTGAGTCTTGCGAAGCACCTGCGTTAAATGAAATAATAAATCGTTGTTATCTAGCCATTTAAGATGATTTCATAGCAACGCTTTGTTTTATATGGAATGTGTGTGTAACCAATTCGAATGTCATAGTTACATTCAAATTAATTACGACGGAGTGACTTATTCAAAACACTCTGTAAAGAATCCGGACAACATCAACTGGCTGCTACAGTCAGTATTCATAAAACAATTGCTAAACTGCTATTTAATCATAATTAAAACAGTCTAAATAAACATTACTTACAAAAGTGGTATTCCGAACCAAGGTCTGTCTTTTCTGAGTATGAACATGAAATAGGATCAAGTGTCCTTCTGCGTCTCTGAAGGCGAGGGTGTCCTCTGGAAAGCAATAAACCAATATCTTATTAAGATATGAATAAATACTTCTTCACAAAATGGTCATAATAAAAAATGTAAAATAAATTATGCTGTTATTTTGCAATAGATTACCCCCGAAATCTGTCAGTTAACGTATTTTTTGGTTAGCTTAGAAAGATCCTATTCACTGGTAATCCTATACGCTTACGAACCTAATTTAATTACTGAACTGTCTGTAGTCATACTCTGACAAAAAAAAGTTTTAAAAAATGAAAGGGTGTGTGGATAAATTTCAATTCAGTAACTATTAAAGTTAAGAAAATAAACTTCAAGTACATTTTAATAATAACCCAACCATTTAGAGGTCTCAAAATGGTTGGGTTATTGGAATGTTTTCTGTAAAGTTTCCTTTCCGGTTTGTTTCAATAAACTCGATTATTTTTTGCCTTTAAAATTTATGTGGAGTGCAGTGTTGTTTAATTTCTTATTACAGTTAGTTAATTCCCACGTATGTCTTTCTCCCAAGAAATTAAAATGAACTTCGATTTTATCATTTAAGTGGTAGCGACGCCTCTAATTAAAAACGAACTTTAGACACTAGAGTGTCTATAATAATCGAAGATTAGCAGTGGACGCATGTAAACAAGTACAATACAAATTTTAAAAATATACATGAAGTAGTTAATGTTACCAAGGTATTTTTTCTCTAATGCACTCATTATAATAACAAATGCTACTAAAAAGAAAGTAGTACCAGTTCCAGAAGCTCACGATTTTCAATTAGCATTAAAAGGCTGATAAACAACTTTTATATTAGATATATTGTGTTAATTAACAACCCAATTATAATAACAAGGAACTGAAAGAAGTTTAGGAACGTGCCAGTGGCCACGTTTTAAAAACTGCACATTGCGAATAGATCATACGGAATATACGTCCCTACATCCCACTACGTAAAATAAAGTGACTACAACAATTTTCACAAGCCCTAACAAATCAGTAGTTATTTCCTAAGTTTAACCATAAAAACAGAACTGGAACTTCAAACTTTAAGACAGACCTTTCTGAATCTGCAAGAGAAAACTATATCGAGTTGCACATTAATCACAAAATACCATGGTTAACAAAATGAAATTTTGTTTTCGTCAAAGATGTAAACACACTTTTCAAAACCAGTTTAGCGTAGCACTGATTTAAAACATGTTCTAGGTTTTTCATAGCACATGCAGTTTTCATAACGGACTGCAGATAATATCAAAGAAAGTTAATTACGATGCTTTCATTGCAAAACACATGAGAATGGTTAAATTTACAATTATTTACCACTTAAGTTTTATAGAGTTTAAATCCAATATATGTTATACGTATAGTTAAAATAATACAGTACACTGTTGTAAAAAAATATATATGTACAATTTAGAAATGTTGTGAGGATGATTTCCTTTGGTACATTTTGTCCGGAATGCCGTGGTACATGATCCAGAAATAGGCTGTCAACTTACGTTCGTTCCACACACCTTGGTAACGGTTTTCCACTGACTTAATGTCTTGATAGAGTCGTCCTCGCCCAGTCACTAACTGTACCATTGTTTTCGGGAAAGAGTTCTAAATGCGAATGCAAGAAATGAAATTTCAACGACATACAATATCCAATTTCTGAATTCCATCTTTGTTTATGAAAGACCGATGGATACACAAAACGTTTCCACAAAGACATTTGAAAGCCACCCATTCCTTCAGTTCTAATACATTGAGGCATTTCTGAAAGCTTCATCCTAAAAAAAGCTTTCTGATTTGAGGCTATACAAAGAGCCTCTTCTTCTCTTTCTTGGCATTAATCCTTTGGAAATTTCTCACTTAAGTATTTAAATCCTCAAGAATTCATCATCTCCATCACTTTCACAAAACTCTTCATTAGGACAAGTTCAAT
This sequence comes from Mastigoproctus giganteus, assembly GCF_048544385.1. Taxonomy (NCBI): domain Eukaryota; kingdom Metazoa; phylum Arthropoda; class Arachnida; order Uropygi; family Thelyphonidae; genus Mastigoproctus; species Mastigoproctus giganteus. The sequence goes on along the minus strand of NC_143587.1, from coordinate 122,819,668 downwards.
GCGGAAAAGTGGAAAAAAAAATCTTCTGCACACTACTTGTTCCTGGCTCACATGTATTTCTTAGACTCCAGTAACGTCTTGCGGTAGAATGGCTGCTCCATAAACATTAAAAAGAATAATATTCTACGAACCCCCCTTGTATGCTTAATTCACATTCACATACCAGAGACTTTGATGTCACCGTAGATATTCCGTTGGTGAGTGCTGTATTGAATTGCTTCGAATAGTGCCTTCATGTTGTCTTCAGATAAACAGAGTGGGCAATCGAGAGGGATGTTTTTTTGTTCCCGTTATGCAAGCGAATAGCTTTCAAACTGCTCAATGAGGAGTCGGCGAAGAGGCAGCATTCAGATGTAATGTGTACTTGTGACAATTCTCGAAAAACTTCATTGATATCATGGCAGTAACAGAGCAGAACGTTTATTGTAAAGAACGTTGCCAATTGGGATTCTGGTTTTTCTTGGTTTCTTTTTTTGACAGTGAGACACGTTTATGTTCTTAACCAAGTATGAGAGCCGTCTCGAAGCGAAAAATTTGCCTTTATCTTTGGAGCGGATTTGCGTAATGAGGTCCTTCAACTCATGTTGCGTATATAGGTCCGTCTCCGATGTCTCTGCATCGGGTGTGTACTCAGGGTCGGCTGAAGTTCTCGGGTTTTCGCCAATCATACCTTAATTGCATTCCATTTCATCTTATAAAGAATTTAGTCCATGCCGTGGAGGAACCACAATTGGCATAGTGTCATCGTGAAGAATGGGTGTTATCGGCGAATCCAGGTTCGGGTAAGGAATCTTGTGCTTATTCTTCGCTGAGAATCCAGTTATATTCACATTTAAAAAAAAAGTTATACTCACGAACTTGGTCTTTTGGCTCTCTCCATATCATGAATGTATCAACATCGACTTTTGAAGTGAAACTTCTTTAGGCGCGCTCCAGGCAGTTTTTAGATGGGAGTAACTTGCGTTCGTGGATTGACAAAAAAAAAACCGCAACAAAATGCGACCGTTGCCATAAGTAAATGCATTACAGGCATTCTGAACAGCCAACTATCATACTAGGCTAAATATCCTGGTTCTCGTGCGATCACAGAAGTTAGGCAGCTTAAACACGATTAGTAATTCTGAGTACGCCCACCTGGGAATACCCGGTGTGGTTGACTTTTCCCTTCCTTCCTTTCTTTTTTTTTTTTTCCCCCTTTTATTACCTGTGGAAAATATTCTACCGATTTTCACGTATCATTTAATTTTGTTAATTGGAAAGGTAAAAAGTGTAAATCTGTGCTTTATATCTTTACTTTTTTAGACTGTGGATAATATTCCTCCTATTTTCGCTTATTAGAATCGCCGTTAATAGAATTAAAATTCAATTCATAAACGTGAACACAACGACTGGCCCCAACTACTTATCGTACAGGGAACTAATCGTAAAGCGTGGGTAGACTGTAGTGAGCGTTGTAAAGCGTATAGAATAGGTATACGTGGAATGCGTCCGTGGAATGACAAAAATCGCCAAGAAAATAGGACACGAAATGATTCATCCCTCCACCATTGTACCACTCCGAACCAGGCACGAGCGACGGATGGCCCGATCAGTATCCCTACTGATTGCGTCATTCTCCACCGTATTTATTAAAAAAATTGACGGAAAAAAATTTATAATTCAATATGTCGAAAACTAATAGTGAGCGTTGTAAGGCGTATAGAGTGCGACCACCTCCGATGCAATGCGACCACCTCCGATGCAATGCGACCACCTCCATTGACTACAAAGGAGAGATCTAAGGTATTTCGACAGCGGAAGAAATTACAGCGTGCGATGGACTTGAACAAAGCAGCTGGAGAAGATCCATCCACAGCTTCAGAGCCGTACATCTGCCCAGAAATGTTATAAGTGAATTTGGAAGGAGTCATGAAAGTTGATACTGCAAATGAAAACAATGGAGAGTCCTCGAAGCCCAGTGGTAAACGAAAAGCGAAGAACCCAAAACCGACTGCCAGAAGTACTCCATCAAATCGTTCAACACGTAGCGGGCGTAATACACAGCAGGAGCAGCAACAAGATTTTTAAAAAAAGAACGTCAAAGCATCCACGCACAGTTTAAACGTACATTCCTGGATAATGATTTCGGTTCAGTCTGTTCCGTGTGAGGCTTTAGTTGAGGACGAGGTGAAGATTGTAGCAGCTCGAGATCACATTTCCAAATGAGGATGCAAGTCAAACGTCGATCTGTAACAGCTGTTGTGGCTCTCTGAAGAACAAAGTAATTCTGGCTCTATCGAAGTCAAATGGTTTTAAATATCATCCGATGCCACAGCATCGGATGATATTTGGTAATGGAACGTCTCATATCTCCGAGGCTCTCATTCATGCAGATTCGTCGCCTGCGACATTCGTACGGTCAATAAGGGATCCTCTGTCAAGTGATAAATGTTCGCCTAAAGAAATTTCACTTAACTTCCGCTATGCGTGCTCGGTACACATTTTTTTTATTTTGTTCAACCAGTCATGTAATCCATTCAAACAAGGCAGTACAAATATATGTGATATCCACGCCTTATTCTGGTCACCTAGAGCAGTGTTTACCAACCTTTTTTCAGACACCTACTTCTTTTATATTTGAGATGGAAACCACGAACCACTTTTATATTTGAAGTTGGGGCCATGAACTACTACAAAATATATTAAAAGCTATTTTTTAAAAGTTAAATTGTTTTAAGCATACCTGTATCTCGCATCACTGATAATGGGATTGTTGCCTACAGCAAAAGAAAGCGATTTTACTGTCACGTACCGCGGACCACTTTCATAAGTTAGCAGAACACAGGTTAGGAAACCCTGACCTAAGGACAGCCAAAGTATAATTGGTATTTTTTCCGAATATCTGTGGTGACTCTACACAATGGTGTAGTCAAGTAAGAGCAGCCCATATAGCAGAATTTGTTGGGGTTATTTTTATTTTCCGGGCATGACGGCGAATGTGTTTCCGCAATTCACCGAAACTCATAATAATAAATAACTAATAGTTAAATTTATGTACATGTATAGTTATATGTATTTATATATATAGTTATTATGTACAGTTAAATTCAGTACGTTGGCTGAACACGTATGGCGTCGTATAATCAGTCATCATATTCTTGTTATGTTCTCATCACAAATTCTTTATGTGGTAGAGGAAAATCGAAAAGAGTTTTTAAATCAGTCCAAATATCTATGTATTTCAAAATTTGTTTGATGAAAAATACTTGTGGTATCAGAGCCTTTTAATCAAAAAAAAATTCCTCAAAGCATAACATTAATATTCAGTATGCCTATCAAAAGGCTTAAGTAGGTCTGATGTAGATGGAAAATGGACAGGTGAGCAAAATTAAAGTGCCTTTTTACGAAGTTAAATTAAGAACAAATGTCGAATGATTTTTTTCAACCAGTCGCGGTCCGACTTTTGCTCTAGGCTTAATTAAGTAATGCAATAATTAATGAACGGGAAATGTATTCTGGCTAGTAAAATATAAAACTCAAGAGTCGTTAAAATGAAAGAAAGATGGTGAAGTGTAATTAATGTTGTGAATAAAAAAATATTCACAATGTTCATTATACATGACAGAGAGCGAGAGATCTTGTAAAACTCTCAGATAAAATGTTTTTTAAATGTTTATGAAAACATGAGTTAAAATAGCCTCAGCCCAGGTACTATGCTAGTAAAATTTTATGTACAGTATTTAAAACAGCATTTCCCAATTATTTGAGGAGCATTGGCGGAAAATTTCGTCCCTGTAAAAGATTTAACTCAAATATCGAACTCTCATTTAATTAAAAAATCTAACTCTAATTTAACTCAAAAATCGAACTTTTGCCAAATATATAACGGACTTCGTAGATATTCCGTACTCATTCGATGAGATATAGATCCGGTGACCTCAAAGGACATGATAATCTTTGGGTATCTCGAAATTTTCTACACCAATTGAGTTCAATTAATATTACCCACAAACATGAAACTAGTGCAGACAGCATTCATAAAATTCATGCTCTAATGTATCTGCAAATAACCTTTATCGAAGAAATGAAGAGGGTGATATGACATGTCATGTCATGTCATGTAGACATGTATATTGTCTTGTGCATTCAGGTCGCCCTCTTCAGGGCGACCTGAAAAAGGCGACAGACAGCCGTATAGCTCTCTCTTTGGGTTTCTCATCGTCTTTTGATTAAACATCTGAAATCTTTTGATATCGTCTTTTGATAAAACATCTGAATGATTACATAGCGATGACTAACATGCCTCGGAGTTACGTAATGGCGACACCAACCGAGATGGATTCTCGGGTGGGTGAAGGCAAGTGGGGCAGGAACCGCTTGTCTTCAGACAGAGATCCATTCTCACTTAGGCCTTTTGCATTATTCTTCTATCCACTTTTAATAAAGCCTTACAGTAATTTCCAAAGCAGTAATTTTCTCGACATACAGTAATCAGCCACTTCAATCTGCGACTGTCCTCCAAGTCTTCCTACAACCTTTGACCTCAGAGAACCTTCTAAGGTTATGAGATTTTGCCATTTTCAGATGAAATTGTGAGGTTTGCGGCTTTATAAAGCAAGAAGTTCCGTGATGATGAACTGTCCTTTCAGTAATTTGTATGTTGTGAACCTTGTGGATTAATTTCGATAGGCATTTGGAATTGGATGGCAAAATTAGGTACAGTAATGTATTTTACCTTATGATTTAAGATTATAATTAAAATATTGAAAAACGTTTTATCTTGATTTTATCCACTGATGTGGCTAACAGCGACTGAAACTACACATGGACGAAGAAGGAACAAGTCCACCCTAATTTAATTAAAATATAAATAAAATAAATAAGTGTCTTTCTCAGTTCTTTACGAAAGATAAATCAAAACATTGTGAAACTGATGGCGCCATTTCTTTGGGACTTCCTTAAGAAAAGGAAAGCAGTTCTCTACTGCATTCTACAATTGTTAAAGCTTTGATTTACGGTGATATTCATGAATGCATCAGTGAAGAAGGAACAGAATTAAATAATGGAATCATCATATTATTTATATCGTTGTTTTGCTAGAAAATTCCTGGCTGATGTTTATAACAAAGAAGTTTGAATATTGGAGAGAAATGAAATAATTTAGTTTGAAAGATAAAATATCGCACATAAAGGAATAAAATTTATTTGGGGGGAACTTACCATTCAGATCTTTTATTTATTTATTATTATTTGATAGTTACCCACATTATAGTTCGTCTGGGCAAAGTAAATCGTGCGGATCTACACGTATGCTCTTGACTGGCAAAAACAAACAACTTACCAGATTATGTATACTTTTGCCTGAGAGAAAATACGACGATAGTTCATATTCGGTCCGGAAAAATATTGCACTGGCTTTTTGGATATGAGAGACGTTATTCAATTCGATTTCCTGAAGAAGAAGAACAGTAATATCAATACTACCTACTACTACTGTGAAGACCTGAGAAACTGTGCCAAAGCATGAAAGAGGAAATGTCGAGATCTGGCAGAAAGAAGAGTTTCTTTTAGGAAAATGCATGCTCTCATACAAGCTGGCTGGGAATGTCAAAATACTGCGAGATAAATTATTTGCGAAGAGCGTCTACCACATCTTTATATAGTCAGATTTTTGTAATTATCGCCCTTTCTCCAAAGAACTTTACTGGACAAGTTTCAAGCAAGTATAAATTTTAAAACAAGATGCGCATGATTGACTGCGAAGGCAACCAATAGAATTCGTAGCGATCGGCGTTAAAAACTTCTTTACCGGAAATAGCATTTTCTATCGAAAGGCTATGCATAGAATCAATAACATTATCACGTATCTCTGTAAACGAACAATCGTCTTCCTCTCAACGTCTTGGTCAAATCTGAACTGCATTCGTAATTGACAATACAATCGTCATGAATATTCACTTAGCAATAAAATTAACTACTCATTATCTTCAGGGAGAACACACTAAAATAGCATAGCTAAACTGGCTGCTGTGACTTTTGGAACTCAAATGTTTTAATCGATGTCTCCTATCGACTTGACAAAATTTTTTCCCTAGTTTTTTGGTTACTGACAAGTAAACAGCGAGTTTTTCTTCTATCTTTTCCGGATTTTCTCCTTGATCAGTCATCTTTAGATTGCACACCACGCCGCGATCCAGCAAACGCAACTAAAAGTTCCACAGTTTATATATGGCTAGAGTTATAAATAACATCAGGTCATAAAACACAGGTACATCAACAACTAACAGAGGGAAGGTTGGAAATGAACTGCGAGAAAGATGAGAGAAGTAATTAGAATGGTAATTAACTATTTTTATATCAAAGTTAATGGCTTCCAACAGCTGGATAAGCGCTCTTCTTAAATGCTAATGCAATGCTTTTCTTGAATACCTTAAAGTAAATGTAGATATTGCATTTACTTTGCATGCACTTTACAAGACTTTCATGCAATGTACAAACAAAACATACGAATGAATAAAATAGAGGGGAAAAAAAAAACTGACCTGAAACCCAAGAGCCGTTGAACCTTCGAGGAGTAAATTCGCCTCCTACAATATCCGCTATACTAAACTTTTCACCTTTCAGTCCAGAACCATGGTTTCCTGTAACGACAGAAATAGTTACATTTAACACATATAAGTACCAACAATATTCAATTAGTTAATTTGTTATTTTATACAGAAAATTTTGTTAATATTCACACGCTTATAATATCGTTAAAATTGCAAACTATGGGGAGAAGAACTGAGGTACTACCCCTCATCAGACCATCATTTAAATAGAATCGCAGCGATGAGATCCTAGCTCAGAACCGCAGACAGCTGCTTACCAAGTATATGAAATCGTGCTATCTATGCTTATGGTCACCGAATGCGAATTACTCAGCGTGAGGTTTATGCAATGTCACACTGCTCCTACCAGATCTCTACAGTTTCTTGAGCAGCCCCGTGCAGTAAGCATATATATCTCTCTCTCTCTCGTTGTACTCTCCGCCAACTCATCCATAACTGCTTGCATTTGCATTGGAAATTAATACCCACACGTTTGACTCCTACAGGATGTTTTCACTCACTCACTGTTGTGCTTAGGTTGCGATGCCCTTCACTGTTATTCTCAGGTGAACGTTTTTTTTTTTGAAACAGCTGAATGTATGCTGACCTCAGCTGTTCCCCCTAGAACTCCAACAGTTCACACAGTTTTAAAATTATTGTCGTCTGCGCATAAAACAAAACCATGCTAGAAGATAACAGATTCGGTTTGGATTTTACAGAGGTTTACATACATATCCGAGACAACCGGTTCGTGGTTTTTACGCGCATTAACATATATGCGTAAATCGCCTAGTATCTTCACCATGTCCATCTGTCTGCCCATCCGCTTGTAATAACACCACTTCCACTGGACGAATTTCACAGATTAGTAAGTACAGATAAAAATCTGTACTTTATCTGTGATAATAACCAACCACCCTACACCGGATGGAAAAGGCGTGGATTACACCAACTTTATAACGAGTAACTGTTATGTTTCGGTTACCTAAGAACCTAAGAACCTAAGTTACCTAAGAATAGTTGTTCTTAGGTAACCGAAACATAACAGTTACTCGTATTAATTTATTATTATTATACTAATCACAGCAGAAACCTGAGATACATGTTATATTTCAACTGTTATTAAAATTCAAGAGTCCTCCTGGATAATACAGTTGGTAGGATCGCCGTCCTCTCCACACTGGATGGAAAAGACCTGAGTTCTAGTCCCGTCGATGGTGAGAGGAATTTTTATGAGCCTTTTTTCACAACGTGGAGTTAATCGGTCTCAGCCGAGGGTAGCATAGTTTTTTTCTCCCGGAAACTCAGGTTTTCATCCAGCAAACAGAAAATTGATCTCAGAACACACGAAAAATTTAGACAATATACACGGAGCAATATGGCCTTTGTCGCTGATACTCCTAAAATCTTAATACAACAACAAAATTCAGGAAGAAATAGGTATACTTAATGACCTAGTAATTGCACTGCACCAAATATTTAATTTAATAATATTATATGATATTAAATTTAACATTACATCAGAAAAATGGTGCAGAACGTAGCGAACGGATAATAAAACCACTGGAGGTAGACGTTAAAGTTTCAGAAAATGGTAGACAGTTCCCTAATTTTGCTAAGTGAGAGGCATTCGCCTATTTTCGGTATATTCATTCCTCATCAGGAGTGGGTATAGGGAATTATAATTAAAACTAAAAAATGATCGCGAGTGTGGCATTACTTAAAATCTGATAGTTTCTGAAAGCTTCAATTACAGAAACGTTTAGCTATCAAGAACCATTAATGATTTCATGATTTTTCGAGATTTCGTAATTAAACGACGAAAAAAAAAACTTTTAATTTTGCGCAACATCACAGTATATAGAAAGGTTTCTTTTTTGTTTTATATATTTTTTTATCGAAAATGTTGTTAAATTGGATTAGAAACTGCACAGTTACCGGGAGGTATTTATTTAAAGTAATAGCATTATGAATTCACTTCACTGCAGTCCAAGTATGCAAATTAGTATACATAGCATAACCAGACATGCGCCGAAAGGACGTAAAGAAAAAGCAATCAGTCGTTGAGCTGCAGAAATGTCAAAAGGAATAAACATATTGCAGACAGTGCCTATGAGCCTTTTTGGTCATTTCCTAGTCGAAAAGCTGGCTCAGTCAGAACCACTAGTTACATAACAAAAGATAAATGCGAAGAGCCGTCTATTAGCTAAACTAAAGAGATTCCTACTGCGGAATTGCATCGCAAACTTTTCCCAATATGCAGAGGCAGTAAATCACAAAGACTTTTATTAGGTCATAATTCAAGCCGATTACTTTTTTGCATGTACAAAACAAAAGAGCTGCTATGTAAATACGTATCATCCACGATTCTCATTCATTAAAGTGCATAAAAAAAGAAAGGCAAAAATCTCTTTTCGAACAATGTATGGGCATGGCTGAATGAGTGTGAAGAACGAGCTGAAGTGCACATCCAACAAAAGAAAGCCATTTTTATTTTTTAAATGCCGGATTGTTCTTGTAAAATGTACGTAGGTAACGCAGGAATTTTTAAGTTCCACAGAGTTATAAATAAAAGAAAAAAAACAGCATTTGTATAGATATAGTTCACATCGGTTGTTTACTGTTTTTAATAATGAAGTTCATTAATCAAAAAAATAATAATCAAATGAAGTTAACACATTTAATATATATAAATATACACTGCGATAGAATCCTCCATCCCAATTTCCTTTCCTTGTCTTATCTTATATTTTTGTAACCAGTTATATTGTTTAAAGTTGCAAACTGGTTTTGATTGTGAAGTAGGAAGTTTAGTTGTGAGAAAAAGGAAGCAGAAACAGTTTGAGCCATTGTATTTGATAGTTACTGTGAAAACCCTAGATGATTTTCGCATGACTTGAACTGTTCTGCATCTTATCACATAACAAGAGGATATGGAGAAAATCCTTCGGTACAGTCTAGAGCAGTGAACCTCAACTGAACAAATATATAGTGGACACTAGTTGACATTGCACAACGCCGACTACGTGCTTAGAGCTTAGATAAGCGAGAGGTAGAGCATACGCAATAAAGTCTCAAGGAAGGTAAAACTTTTTTTTTTTTTTTTTTTTTGTATATGCTGCTGTTGTGTGGACCTGCTGTTGAGAAACATTGATTCTGAGAATAAAAGACTTTGGAGACCACAAAAAAATGATCTTCAGAAAGAAAAGACAGAGGACTATTAAGAAGGTCGACAAGCAGAAAGCAAAGTCCAATAAAGAGAGTAAGGCAAAATAAACAAGGGACTGGGATTTCAAAATGAACTACACATCGCAACTTACAACCATAAAAAAGTTTATTGGTGCACCAAATGAATGAATATAATCCTTATTAGAGATTTTAGTTCCGAGAATGGGTTTATTTACGACTGGACATGAACTTAGCACCAACTAATACATTTTTAATGGTAAAGCAATATTTCATTTTTGATAACCGTATTGAAAGAGAGTACTCATTACGGGAACAATAAAATATCATCATTTTGCCAAATCAAGCAATGATGACTGACATATGGAAATTGTTTTAATCATATTTTTCGATTATGCATACTCTATGACCATGACAATATGGTGACAGTACGTTTCAGGCATCTTACCGATACCTATCATCAGACTATGCTGCTGCTGACAGACTCCTCTTGCCGATGCTCCCATAAACCTGATGTGCACATCAGGATAGGGAGAAAAGATAGTTATAGGATAGATGTGCGGAAATTTGCCTTTAGCCAGCGGGTAGTTGATTGGTGGAACAGGCTTCCATCTTTTGTTGTGGAAGCTAATAGCCTAAATAAATTTAAGGCTGAACTGGACAGGCATTTGGAACGAATGGAGGGATGAAATGGGAGAGTTTTTTTTTTTTTTTGGCTGATGCTGCATAAGCTTGCTTTCTTGCATCGTATGCCTCTACTAATGCTAATGCCTGATGTGCATACCGTATGCACATCAGGTTTCTGGGAGCATAGGAAGAGGAGCCTTTCAGCAGTATGGTCTAATGATGGGTATCGATAAGATGCCTGAAACGTCACCTTAATGTGAGTAGTTTAGGCGAATAGCTTAATAAACTATATTATTAATTTTGAGTGGTATATGAGTACTATTAAATATAGTAATAATCTTAATAGAAAACAACCACATAACGTCCCTCCCCAACTATACTAACAGAAATGCTAATCGAGTATTGTTACAATGTTTTTGTTGTATAGCTCAAGAAGATCGAGTTTTGGTACACACTGCTTTTAGGCTAGCTACTATATCATATACTGCATTTTTAAAGTAGATTTATGTCCCAATTCTAGTCGTTTCCCGAATTACATTTCGAACCTAGTCCGGTGATCGAGTCAGCGCCGAAGTACAACCGATTTCATTACCATAAGACCTTTCCTACAGAGTCTGCAGATGGAGCAAGTAACCAAGAGAAGAAGCTTGGCATGCTAAAACTTCCAAAAGATTTATTATTTCTGCTTGGTCACACGCCTGCGTATTTTGTGTTGTTTTGTTATTCCATCTGTTCGCTACAATCTTCTTAACTTGATTCATTCTTAAATTTCGAGGGGAAGAAAGCATCACAAAAGATTATTGTCTTACTGTAGAATTGCTAATATTCTGTTCTTACCATGTCATGAAGTAGTACCACGATTTACACAAATTTAAAACTGACGGACAAACGTAATTTAGGGGTTTATTTTTTATTCTTTCTCCAAAATCAAGTATTATTTACTGCAATCCTTTAGGAAAAGAGGTGAGAAGATGCTAAGTGCGTCTTAGCTTAATGTGAACTGACTACTTCCACACTAGTCGTAAGCGGTAAAGAATAATATAAGGAACTGAAAAGAGAGAGTACCACTTGAAAATAGGCATAATATAAACCAAGCAATTCGATATTCTATCAGCCACTCGTTTTCTATAGGATTTTTCAGACACAGACTCTTGAGGGGATTTAAAATTTATGTTGAATAAAGACCTCATAGCGAGGGGATGGAGGATTTGATAAACTCCCAAGGGGGAGGGAGGAGAGTTTCTGTTTTTTTTTTTGTTTTTTTTAATTAAATAATTTTCTGTCATTATAGAAAAGACATTAGCCGAATAAATTACTTGAGGGAAAGGTATCGGTTATATATCCGCACTACATCACTACACAATGATCATGGCTTGGCTGCGTGTTTGGTAGCCCTTTGAAAATGTTTGGTAGCCTTTTGAAAATGATGACGCAACTAACAGTTTTTCAGGAAAAGATGCGAAATGTTTAAGGATAAAATTCAGACTTTCTGAAAGTCATCGTCAATTTATAGATGTTTATGTCGGAAAATCCAAACTATAACAATAAATGTCCATACGAAAACCGAACATGATATGCAAAAAATGTTTACTGTGGCCTTCACTAATCTATTAAACCCACATAACGACTAACAGCTGCGAATTGATTCTGTTGGCTGTCAAAGACTAACTTACATAACAGATTCGTAATTATTTTGTTTTCTTTTTTTATATGAATGTATTAATCGTTATTTCTGGGGGGATATTTCTCCGTGGGTATTCTTCTAGTACATCCCTGTATTCAACGCTGCTTTAAAAACATGTTCGATGGGTGGAAAAAATAAGTTTAGAGAAAAAAAAAAAAAAAGGATTATTTTAAAGACGAAAAACGAAGGACGGCAAACAAAGGGGAGAAAAAATGAGCACAAACGTGATAATCATTAAAAGGACGGCAGTGAAAGGCGAAAAACTGGAAAAGTAGAAATTATGTGGGGAATGAGAAGGGAAGACAAGATATCAATCTGAGCGCCCTTCTGTATAAAGGCTGTAAACATCTTCAAGGCAAAATGGAAGGCAATGAATTAATATATAGATTCGCCTCTCTGGATGCCTAATAACAGCTGCCTGATTCTAATAGGTCCGCCATCCTTTATCCTTAGGCGATGTGGAAACGATGTGATGGTCATTATTGCAATCCCGCACAGGAAGGATGAAGCTTGCGAGATCGATATATTCCTTTTATCTCTCCATATCTCCAAGCGGCCCTTTCGGTCGGCTGACGTTCTCTAAGTAAGCTGGTAATAAATGCGTGAGATTTACAAGCTCAGCTTCGCCTTGTTGGGGTATCAATCTGGGACAAGCGGAGATGAACGTTTGTGGAAATGCAAGTACTCCTTCTTGCCTTCTGTGCTGACGACTGCACCAAGATGGCACCTTTTCACCGTAATGTCGATGCGTTATCGATCCACCTTATCGGTGATGTACTAGATGTCAATAGTCCGGCAGGTAGCCTGCAACTTCGATGGACTTTCATAACGATCACAGAACTTAATGAATGGGAAGATAGGAAGGGAGTGTGGGGATAAGAAAGAAGAGCAACACAAAAGAATTGGACAAAACATCAGGGAATACATATATGACATTCGTCGGAATGAAAGAACCGGATTCGATCCTTCCGAAGAGGTGGTTCCGTAGTGACTAAAGCAACATGCAATAAGGAGAGCATAATGGGTAACGGTTTCACAGAGGTAAACGCGGTATGAAATACTGCTTCAAAATCTAATGGTTTCATAGTAGTAAATACGGTATTTCATACTGCATTTACTGTTATAAAGCTATTAGATTTTGAAATAATTGAAAGTGAAAGAAGTTTAGATAAAAAATTATCCATAAATCTAACCAATATTTTCGAGAGAGAGAGAGAGAGAGAGAGAGAGAACTAAGGTATGCATCATGAATGAGTTTATCTACCATGTATTCGTAAGAAATATCCTACTGTATGTATAATGAAATTTATCTTTTCACTACATATACCGTGATATTTTGTTCTCATTTCATATTAAGTGCCTGTTACTATTCCAAAACTGACTCCGCCGGGCTTCAAGTAAGGCCTATGATAAAATGTGTGGGTATTGTTAAATATAAATTATTTAGTCATTCCAAGAACACTGGATACAAACTTATCATACATTCCAATTCATAAAGTTAGAGAAAAAGACAAAGGACTCTGAGTGGTAGTTGGATATTTTGCAATGTAGTAGCACTGAAGGATGTATGCATACTATATGCTTGTGTCCTCCATTAGTATTAAATTACACGATATTGAACTACTAAGCAGAATTAAATGTTATTTTCTCTAGCTAATTTAGCTACGTTATAAATACCACATTATCAATTAATATGGTTTTCAGCAGTGAACTGTAAAAACTGTTAGTTCAAAAGCATAACGTCAATTTTGAGCCTCACCTGTAAAAATAGAAATGTCCCGCCTTCCATCCCTGCATTCTATATAAAAATATAAAAAAGTAGTCCAAAACGTTTTTCAATTTACTTTTGTAAATATTATTATTATCATTTTGATAGCTTCATTAACAGAAACGAGACATTACTGGAGCCCACACGATCAACAAGTAAGAATGTAGAAGATCCGAAGTACTTACATATTCACAATATGATAGGATGACGTATTATGAAAATTTTAGCCCACGCATTAGCCTTGAATTCAAGGTAGCTGAATTCAAAAAGATATCTTGCTAACTTCAAAATCTTATTTTTGAAAAACGAACGTAAGTCTTTCTCTCTTTAGTATTTATTTGTGAAACTGGCTTGAATTTGATAGATGTAAGTCAACGGAAAGGATAGCAAGGAGCTCTGTTTCACTCCGATGGATTTTTTCCTTTTGAGTCTAGGCCAAAGAAAAAAATTTACCAGAGGAAATTAAACCAAGGAGTGTTGCTAAAATGGAGGAAATCATCAGGGAAGTGTATTTTCTTTCACCTTCAGTGGAAAAATGTAACGAACAAGTTGAGAAGGGATGTTGGCAATGCTAGTTCTTGGGTTGAGGGGAGTGTGTATGGAAAGTAAATAGCATGAATTTATAAATATTATAAATTTATAAATATAAATTTATAAATATTATAAATATATGTATAAATATTATAAATATATGTATAAATATTATAAATATTATAAATATAAATTTATAAATATTATAAATAGTATGGAAAGAAAGTAGTATAAATTTATATCAATAAATTTATACTATTTACTTTCCATACAATTTGATAAATGCTTTATCAAATTGTATGGATAAGTTTTTTTTTTTAAAATAAATATTGGTAATAAATTAGCTGTATGAAAAGCTTTAAATTCTTTCTCTCAACAAATGAAGTGATTAAAAGCAAAGCTTGTTTAGCTTATAAAGTATTCACAATACTTTACATATAGTGTTTTAAAAATCGTATAAAGTATAGTCAATATGTGGAGTACTACTCATTAGTTTTAAAAACAAATGAGGGTGCTGCACTATATTTAGAATAAACATCATTAACCGAAGATGATACTGCACCGCAAAGCACCAAAGTTGCACAGTAAAACCACCATACGTTGTACTTAAAAATAAGACGAAAACTAACCAGTCATCCGGTGGTCACTTACTCTTCTTCCACGTGCTTGCCGCATGTGGAAGACGCGAATTATGCGTAAAACTCGAATTAAAAAATTAATTCATGCATGGTTGAGCAGATAAAAAGGCATGCTGATGACGGATAATGATGATGGTGTTTATATGTCATATAAGAATTGTTTCAAATTTGCCGAAATACCTCAAAATTTTCCTACATATATAATCGATATAAATGAAATATTTCTGAAATTACGCTTCAAATTGAAATCCATTTATACATAACTTTTGGTACTTAAAACTTAAACGAGGTAGTATCATTAATGTTAAAATAATTACGCGGCTGTATAATTGGAGAGATACCTAAGAATACATCTTGCAAGGAGTTTGAACTTTGTAATTAGTGTTTAAATGGTGCTGCTATTACAATACTTTGTTTGCTTTTATAGTCTGATGATTTCTATTACATCTCAGATATTATTTATTTAAGAGTGGTTAATGTTTCAGTGGAATACGTACAGCTTTCGGCAGAGAGGGAGGAAGGTAGACTGGCATTGTGGATATAGTTAATCAGCCTCTGTCCCGGTTGCTTCCCATGGTAGCGAAAACCCAGCAATGCCCTGGTCTATATTTACTCATCGTTCCTTCCTTGTAATTTTCTTTATATTTATAATAGTTCGGGTAAAGTTATGCGACGACCAGTAACTTAAGCTCTCGATGTGAGTCCACTGACTTTCAGTTTTCTTTCATTTTACCGTACGAGAAAGATTATTTATATACACAAACACTGAAGGAATATATAATTTATATAACTGACGCCTTACGACTCGTGTATAAACGACGTTAGTCATTTTCATTTGGTTGTCACAAATTATTTTGAAATTGTTATGTGGAGAAATAGGAAATACTAGTGAAATAGCTGTTCCACTCTCGGTTAAAAGAGTTGCAATACATAATTGCAAATCAGTTAATTTACATAATTATAAATATATATATAATTCATATTAAAACCTGAACTACAGTATGAAATTTTTCGTTCCTTCCACAATTACTTCACTTTTTTTTAAAAGTAACATAACTATGCTAATAAAAAAATCTTTTCTCTAGATCCAAGAAATTGAAATACCGTATAGGAAAATATCATGAAAAATTTTGAATAATCCGCTGGTCTTTTTTATGTAGACCACAAACACGAGAGGTATTAGAACCTATAGTACTTAGTACCGTACTTGGGATGGAGGTTGAGAAGACGAAAGAAAATATTTGTTGACATTGAATTTGAACTTCTGTAGACTGTAATTTTCAGGAAATAGGAATGAAGGAAGGTTGTTACAGAAACGAGGAAGATGAAAAGTTGGTTCTGTCAGTTTGAAGTTGGACAGTAAATGGATGTTGGCTTTTCAGAAGAACAGTGCCCATGGAAATATCGGTAGAAGAAGCATGCAGCAGAAACAGTACGACTAGGAGACAGCGAGTGGAGAGACTCTGTTAGAGAGAATCATTAATTAACTAACTGCCCTCTTCTGAATGGAATCTAAAAGTCTGAGAGACGTTTTGGGGGCACCACCCCAGATGTAGGAACAATATTCCATGGCAGGGCGGATTTGATTTATACAGAGTGAGCAGCTGTTTGGAAGAAAAGTAACGCCGGGAGGGAAAGAGAAAACCATGTTTTTTAGATGCAGAGGAAGCAATATTTGTAATGTGCTTGTGCCAAGAGAGATTAGAAGTCAGGGTAATCCACAAAAGATATATATCATTTTGCCTAGAAATCGGAATGTCACCAAAGATAAGCATACGAGCAGAAGGATCCTTTTTGCGAGATATAAGACAAGGCTGAGTTTTAGAAGGATTGAAATCAACTAATGTGTCTTTGCCCCACTGGAGAATTATCTGAAGATCGGCATTTACGGAATTGGTAGCAGATTTTCGAGAAGTTGAAGCTGATTGAGCAGGGCAAGTTTTCTCAAAATGGAAAGTGGAATGCAATGTGCTATCATCGGCAAAACTACGGATAGCATTTCCAGTCAATGGAAGAAGGTCATTAATATACAAGAGGAAAAGAGTGGAGGAAAGAACTGAACCTTGGGGGACACCGGCATTAGTGGAGAAGGTAGAAGACAGAGAGCCATCTACCATCACCCTCAGTTACCGATCAGAGAGAAAACTGGATAACCAATTGCAAAAACAGTTGGCAAACCATAAAATGAAAGCTTGTTTAGAAAAATTTTATGCCAAACAGGATTGAAAGCCTTTGAGATGTCAAGAGCAACTGCTTGTGTTTCACCAAACGTTTCCATTGAATTTGTCCATAAATGAATAACATAAGCAAGAATATCGCCAGTGGATCGAGACTGACAGAATCCATATTGGCGATCATTGATAAGATGGAATGGTATTAGGTAGTTTTAAGAGTTGGTGGTTAATTGATTTCTCCATTACTTTAGAAAGAGTAGAAGTAATTGCAATGGGACGATAATTGGATGGGAGGGATTTGTCACCCTTTTTAGGAACTGGCTGGATATGAACAAATTTCCAAGCAGAAGGAAAAACACCTTCGGAATAAGAAAGTGAAAAAAGGCGGCAAAGAAAAGAAGTAAGTTCAGGAGCACATGTTTTGAGAACAAGTGGAGAAATACCATCGGGACATGAAGCTTTCTTAGCATCAAGATTCGTCAAATCATTCTGACATCCTTTTGGCGGAAGACCACAGGAGGCATTGAATGGAGCGTGTTGGGAATGGTGCGAGGTGTTTTACCAAGATCATTAATACATTAGTTGGAAGAAAAATGGGATGCTAGCAGGTCAGCTTTATCCTTGGCTGAAGTGACAACAGAACCATCTGGTTTTGATAGAGGTGTGAGCAGAGATGGGAAAAAGTTGCGGCCAATAGCTTTGGAAAGCGACCAAAATGCTCGGCTACCATTAGGGCAAGAAGCAAGTTTTCTACTCTTGGCCTGTTCAAACTCTAGTTTGGACTGATTAATAACTGCTTTACAATTGTTGCGAGCTTTGGTGTAGGCAGAAAATGAAACTGAAGAATTAGAAACAAGCCAATTACGATATGGAACATTCTTCACTTAAACAGCCTTAGCACATTTATTGGAAAATCAAGGTTTAGATAAAGGACGAGATTTTAAAGTGGAGTGTGGGATAAAGGATTCCATTCCTGCAAGAATAATTTCACTGACACGATCTGAGCAAAAGTTTTGAAACAGTAATCCGACCAAGGTAAAAGAAGAAAAGAAGTCTCGCAGGTCATCCCATTTTGCATTCTTATAATGCCAAACAATACGAGGTTGGGAATAGCCATGAGATAGAGGCTCCATTGGAGAAGAGACCATCACCAAGTTGTGATCTGAGGTGCCTAAAGGACCTCTCACTTCGACTGTGTACTTAGATGGGTTGTTTGTGAGAAAAAGATCAAGCGTGTTGGCTGTATGGTTAGGATTGTCCCGTATTCTTGTAGGTAAATGAACAATATGTGCAAGGTCATTAGTAATTGCATAAGCCTCAGCATCTCGACCAGCTGGGTCAGTATGACTAGAAAACGGAAGCCAGCTGGAGTTGTGAACATTAAAATCACCAAGGAAAATTACCTCACTGTTAGGAAAGTTGGACTGGAGAAAGTCAAGTTGCAAAGAGAGGAAGTCAAAGAGCTCGAAGTGATTAGTGGAGTTAGGAGAACGGTAGAGACAACAGATGAATTTGACACAACGAGGTAGAGATATTTTAAGCCAGAGAAAATCGAAAAGAGGAGATTCCAAATTACCAAGTCTTTGACAGGGAATATCAGAACGGACATATGCACAAGTACCACCTTTGATTAGAAAGGAATCATACTGTGAATAATTTGGGTAACTGAGATGAGCAGTAGTTGAATTAACCGATAACTGAGATTCTGTCAGAAAAAGTACATGGAGTTTGGCAGACTGGAAATGGACATCATTGAGATTAGAATTGAGACCACATATATTTGTGAAATGAATCAGGAAGTGTTTGGGAGGTTTAGATCTTTTCGCAGATAAGCTTGCTCTATTAGTTTGACAATTCATGGTGTATTCAATAGTAAGAAAAAGTGGGTGGGACATGCTGTGTGAAGTTATGAAATTTTCGTATATTGCGTACAAGTTGTAAGAATATACCCAGATCCTTGACATAACGTGGCCTCTACAATGCTCCCCGCATACACACTACTCGGACTCCCTCCAGTCACTATCTGGCAGAGTAGAGGTAGCAAGATTATACACTAGCTGATCTGGAAGCCTCCTAGCGAGTTACCAAAAGGTTCGGTCCGGGGTACTAACTAGCTGCCGGCCACCGTTTTAGAGCTGTACCCTCGAAATGTAAGGAAGATTGGATCTCGCCACGATGTTCATCACCTCAAAAGTCATCATACTGTATGAGGGAAGAGATGAGGAAGGGTTGACCGGAACTTAGCTATGGAGACTAAACATGGGTTCCACCACTTCAAGCCTCCAATAAGCAAAGTGGTGGTATTGCGCCGGTTGATGAGAGTCATCTACCACCTAGTACTGCCTGGTAACATAGAGGAACGGCATTCCTCCATGTGGTGTGGGCGCCATACCTCGTTCCCTGCTTACGTTGATTCACACCTGGGTGGTCACCTACCATGTACTTGTGCATGGAGGTTATACCCGGGATTACTAACAGTCCCACTATCGTGAAGGTGCAAGCAAAGAATTTGGCTGTCACAGACCGTCCGGACTTCGTCGAAATTGGGTCCACTTGACTTGAGTGCCATCCGAATATCAGTTCCATCAGCATTTTAGAGTCCTAGGTAGCAAATATAGCTTGTCTGGCATATCTGAGAAAATGTCTGTGACAACCTCAAGGACCAAAGCTTAATTTAAAATTATTAAGCCACAACAAAGTTTGAATTGCTAACTTTCAGTACTTTACGTAAGTCGTGGGGTTAGATGTACCCTCTAAATTAGTTGCTGGCATCAGATCAACAATCTTATTCCAGAAATTAGTTTCTATCAGCATTAAGCGCATAAAATAGCAGTTTCATCTCGGTCTTAACATAGAATTTGCTAATACAACCTGAAAACTAGAATCAAAAGTAAAGAAGATAAACTTGTGGATCGAAAGAAGGCATAAACTAATTACTGATTATACATAAAAAAGATATAATAAAATGTAAATTTCTTTTGTGGTAGCATTGATAATCAGATCAAAGAAGAAGTCATGCAGCTTACAGAATCTTTTAACTCTTAAAAAGTATAAGTACCGCGTTACTGTAAACAAGGATAACTATAGATATTTGCAAAAAAAAAAAAAAAAAAGGAACAGACTTTATTTTAAAATTCTTGCACCGGGAAAAAGATGATTTTCTTTTTAATTAACCTTTCATTTTCTTTTATCTTTACTATACAAAAAATGCATCATTTTTTGTCCATGCAAATTTTTAGCAAAGATATTTCAGCACAAAGACATTTAATAATGCCTTAGTAATGTCAGCGCGTATTGTTGCTTACTGGAAATTTCCATTCATTTCGATAGGAAACCGCCAGTTCATGGACTAAATTGTGGTTCGATGAATCAGTAAGATTGGAAACCAAAACGTAAAGGAGAGTAACTTGAGAATTGCGAATTTCGGGTATAGGAATATGCAAGGACTAGATTTAGCTAAGCCCTTCCTGCTCTCTTCGTATTTCCTTGATAATTTGATAACAATGAAAGTATAAGGTATGTTCGTCAGAATTCAAATCTAGGACATTTGTTTGTAGTCCGTTAGGTTTCCCAAATGGAGAAATTCTGCGAATAAGGATATTTACTCTTAGAATTCCTTCATTTGTTGAACCAATTATTCGCACACAGCTTGCTGTACTTCAGAGTTATTTTCGAATCCGCATCTCTTCAGTGCATTTGTAGTCCTGGTGATATTAAATTTGGAAATTTAACAGAAATAATATCATCCATCTCATTCTAAGCATAATATATAGTCGGTAAATTTGCTACATACAGACGAGGATTATCATTAATATGGATGATTTCATTTCCTCTGAGTTTTTATGCACAATTAGTATTACTAATTGTAAGCAGGCATTGTAATTCAGTACAGTTAGGCACTGATGTTCGCTCTAATTTTCTTGAAATTCAAAAGTAGGAGTCTTCTATAGTCAAAGACTATAGAAGTAGCATCACAGTATAACAGCGCGCTGGTCCTGTCTGAGTAATAATCGAACCTGATACGCTGTAATTTAGAATCTTCAGCAAGTCCGGCAGATCATTAGCTTCTTTCAATTGAGCGTATTGCCTCTGCAACTACCACAATCACTACGCCGCTGTTCTTCCACACTGTGTGCAAAAGGTCTAAACTGGAATACTGCGAAAATGGATAAAATTTTTGATGTTAAAAACGTTTTTACTGGCGTTATTCCAAAAATTTTGTAACTAAAAACAGTCATGCGAAAAGCGTAATGAAAATTTATTCCAGTTTAATTTATCTTCTACTGGACCAAATTTAATGAAAATTTGCACAAAGCTTCATCCTAGCTCTATACCAGAGGAAAAACTTTCAAACCCTTGAAAAATTGCAGTAGTTTTTCCAGGATAGTGGAAAATGTGAACATGTGATCATGGAAATTTTTTCGCGTAATAAACGGGATAATGTCGACGTAATCGTTGGAAGCTAAGGAATTTATAAACAGAAATATTAAGGTTAACGCATTTGGTTTCGAATCACCTGGTGTTTTCAGATTGAATGTAATTTTTTCTTTACAATTAAACTCTGAGACCGGAAAAGAGTTCTGCACATTTATGAAAACATTCTTCAAATTAGACATGTCATCAGATCTTTCGATAAATACTACACGTAATGGAACAACTATAGACAGTGTATTAAGTCGTGAACTAAAATCTCTTCAATGTAAAAAGTATATATCCTATTTAGTCATCACAGATCAATACTTTCAGTAACCGATATGTAATTATTATTATATTATTAATAAAATAAAACCACTGTTATATTATTATCCATGAATTTTATTAAAATCTGAAAATTAAAACCTTTTTAACGCCTGCCAATGACTCTTATATGTAAAACACGTTAAATATGCTAGCGGCAGGACACATTATGTACCTGGTACAGAATTTTTATGAGCAATTTTTGACACCTTGACAGAGTCAGTCTTGGAATCAGGTTTTTCATCCAATAAAAGACAAACCAAACACAGAACATGCAATTTACAGACTACATATGATGGTCATAGTATGGTTATAGCTCCTCCGCCGCTTAATCGAAAACAACCTTACACAGCAAGCGATTAACTCATACATTTTCTAGCCTCATACTCATACCTTTTGGAACGAATGACACAATACTGTCTAATGCTGCGCTTCGATCGGATTCCTGTTCACCCTCTCTTATTATTTATTCATAAGCCATTTGGTCCTCTTATTCGAAGCTTTCGGGATCTACAGAAAATAATTTACTTGACTGTTAATCAGAGGTTACATATGATTTCTGGTAGAAAATGTCAATACGGTGAATTCAATTTGCATTCAGCGATGAAAAAAGAGAAAAGGGGAGGGAGGGAGGAACCATTTCAGGTTTCTTCGCACTTAAGTATTTCATTGTTTTCCGGGCATGCAATTATATCCGTAGATGCTGAAATATTCATTTTCAATTTGAAACGACTGAAAAATTCTGTATCTTTAAATTCAAACATTCTTATACGCTTCTCCGTTATCTCTTTTCCATATTCAACAGTCTGTGTTGAGAAACTGCATGGAAGAAGAGAAAGCTAAAACCAAAATGATTTCTCCGTAAAGATGATACTATACAGGAACCTAACGTGAAATAAAATTCGAAATGAATTTATGATAAGATACAAATAAAATTTTCTAGGCTACCAAGACGATTGGATAAGCCAAAGGGGAAATAACAGATCTAGAAGATGGAATTCTAAATATCCACGAGTTATTTCTTCGAAATAAATACGCTTGCTTTTTTTTTTTTTATTTTGTCTTTCAATAATGTAATCTCGTTACAAGCGTTACTAAGTCCAAAGTCTTGAGCACGATAGCAGCTGCTAAGAAACGCCGCTTTACTCTAGCTGTAAGGATCAAAATATCTATAGAAAAGCAAGAAATTCAGTTAAACTAACTTTTTCTTAGCATTCCATTTCCTTAGAAGCCCAAACTGTGCGATGTACAAGTAGATGTCTGGATGATACGGAACATATTAAAATATCCAGTATTTTAATAATTCAATGCTTTTATTGTTACTGCCTAGCTACCGAGTTCTGCTTAGCCTTATAAACAAACAAATAAACAGAATCATAAATATTAATTTGTATACATTAGTGATTTCCTGTTTGCCAATGATATGTACAATCAATTTGCTTTCCTTTCTTTAGTTTTCTGCAAAGTGCAATTCAATTGGTTGGAGACAAAAGAATATCTGAAGAAATACAAAAAAAAAATAAATAAACAAAAAAGGAAATCTGACGTACAGTATATGTCAAAACAAAATACAATGAAAAAGTAAATACGTTTTAGTAATCAATACAACAGCTTGAAATAAGGAAACCTTTTAGTGTTTTTTTTACATCAGCTATATCCGTATGTCAATATGCATTGACCAGTTCTGAAGTCGATAGGGTGGTTCTAAATTATGCACGAAGTCACAGAGGTTGTTCTACGTACCAAAATAAGTAAAAAAGTTCATATAATTATGAGCCTGAATTTTTTTTTAACCGAGGAGTTATGTCTGTTTGAATTTAAAAAAAATGACTACGGAATTTTGAATAGAAAATATCATAAAAATACTATAAAAACTAATTTAATAATAAATTTTAATAATTAAAAAAAATTATATATAAAATCAATAAACATTTTACTCGATGTGTCTGGTTATTATTATTTATTTATATTTTATTATTTTTAACCAATTACCTCACAGATTTTTTTTTTTTTTTCATTCAAGCAGCATAGTTACGTTGCCATTCGGAATCGGATTCATGTTTATATGAACTTTTTTTTACTAGCTTTCGCATATAGAACTGCTCTATAATATTTTCTATGTAATTTAGAAACTATATACTGCCATAAAAACTGCCGCGATAGGGCCACCAGAGAAATACCTCATCAACCCATGATATTTTTTCTGTAAATTGAGTGTTTTCTCTGGTTGGTTTTCCTGTTTTTTCTGGACGAAAAACTTGAGTTTCCGAGAGCCTTACTATCTTCGTCGGTATTTAAATCGGGAACTCGTGTTCCCGATTTAAAAACAGCGGAAAAGGTGGGGAAAAACACCCTAGACATATCTGGCCGGGAAAGCAGTGGCATCTCCAATCACTGCTTTGTTCTTGTCCGTTTGTCGAAATATGGGAGTCACAACTTGTCAATCACTGCTTTACCACTGTTTTGCTTGCAGTCATGTTGGAGGGTGTACACCGTTCTGGAATTTTACCGTGATATTTATTCGACCTTGAGAATTCCGCGCACCACAAATGCACAGGTAAATAATTACATAGGTAATTTCCTGATTAGATATCGACCAGTGCATTTCGACAGGTGTGTCTTTTAAGTAGAAAAGATTTGACTTATTCTGTATACCTCTACATTTTACGTAGAAAAGCGTGCACGGGGGTGGACAAGCAGGGGCGAAGTCCTCTAGTAGTATATTATAATAATTAATTTTCTGTACTTCTTTTCTCCCGAGTTTCCGGGAGAAAGAGCCATGCTACCCTCGACTGACTAACTCAGCCACTTTGTGAAAGAGGCCCATAAAACTTCCTCGCGTCATTGAAGGGTTTCGAACTCAGGTCTTTTCCTCCCGATGCAGGGGGGGGGGGGCAGTGATTCAACTGTGCTCCTACCCACGAGAGCGGGTAGCTTGTTAAATGGTTTCTATGTGAACACAGGAGTCTAGGCGTATGATGTCATCAGAGCCCTTAAACAGCCTTGGGAGACTTAATTTTCCCATTCAGCTGCATTATAAAGCTGTGTTTTTCCAATTTCTTTTCTATGGTGCAGCTGCCTGGTTCTGGGATGTTAAGAAAATTACAGTCCAGTATGAACTTTCTTGCATTCAACGTCAAATGCTTTTGGCAATGTGTAGGGCCTGCAGGACTGCGTCTACTCCTGGCTTGCAGGTCCTTAACGGGTGTCTGCCCCTTGATCTGTTCCTTTTGTACCAAGGCTTGTGCTTCTGCATCAGGCATGCTGTACCTATGACTTTCTTGGGTATTATTATCAATGTTGTTTCGGATTCCAGGATAGAGAAAACAGACTGTTGGAGTCTTCTGATCCAACGTTGGCAAGACAGAGACTCTACTACCTCCAAGGATCTTGTTACTTTAAAGTTTATCCCTAACATCATCTTTGTCTAGCTATAATTCACTCAAAAATGGTTTCATCCTGGTCTGTACACTCCTGGTCATGGTTCTCTTAATGCCAACCTTACAACTTCTAACTTTGTTGAATCATTACTCCTTTCTTCCGACGCCATTCCCCCAGACGAGTGGGAACATACTCTATACTACTACCATCAATATCTAGGTCTTCGACAGAGCCTTTTTGTCTCCACTGGTATCACTGTCCCCGGAACTGAACCAGGCTTCTAGAGTACTAGAAAAAAATTACAATTTCTGCAAGAATTTGCTCGCCATGCCTATGATTATTGGCGTTGCCTTCTCATTCAACTACGGGATACCTCCTTGCCTTTCTAGCGGAGACTTCTACTAACACTGCTGGTAGTGTTAGTTCCGCACTGGCCTTTGGCAAGTGAGGGATTATGTATATATTTTCTTTATTTCTTTAGTTAGTTTATCACTTTTTTACTGTATATATTTTTTTATTAATTCTGTATTTTATTTTATTTATTTATTGTTTATTATTTTTCCTATCCACTTGGTAGATGTACGTGTATAGTTGCAGCCCGTCTCCTCGTGGTAATGGGCAAGCTTTTCCAGGTGATTGCCGTCAGGTAGAAAAGTACATACATACGTACGTACACACACACACACACCTTTCTAGCCAATTTACAAAGTTATGTAACACCACAATGTACCATGGCAGTGTTGAAGTAACGTTTAGGAGTCGTCCTACATAAGATACAACACATGTTCCCCACATATATTGGAGATGCCTTCTCCAATAATTCAAACAGTATCTTTTTTCCCCCATAAAGTTGTCTTTCCATAAATAGCAAAATAAAAAAAGGTATGAATAAAACGTGGTGTAATCAACTAAAGTGCCTATAATAAAACATGAAATGTTGCTCAATGAAACAAGTGATATTTGAACCAAGTTGCAACTACTTGCAACCAAGCAATTAAATTAAACAATTAAAGAAAGTTAAAACTGAAAAAACAAAAACAAAAATGGAAACTAAATTGGCAAACAAGAGCCAGAACCTACCCAATGCACCACAGCGGTATAGAGTCCTGAAAGACTAGGCGCAAATGCTGACCGAAATAAAGTTAGGTAACCCTACCCTGTATCACCCATTAGTAAACACCAGCACCTATCCAAAACAAACTGCAAAAAACGTTTTAGGGAACCATAGTAACAATTGTTCGTGGAGCATTTTCCACTCTAAAAATTCCAAAACGCAGCGAAGTGACGTTTGGGAATTCTTTCTGCAAAGCAACCGCGTATGCATCGATGCGATCGATGGACGCAGATTAAACTGAAAATACAAGATTAAATATGGTTAACACGCTGTAATCAGGAAGCAACTCAAGCAAACCGAAGAAGAAATGAAATTTCACTTTCGATCAGAACGAATCGACAGGCCTAAAGGTATTGAAAACATGAAAATTAAACTCTTACGAAATCATTATAAAAATCAAGGCAAAAATTGAAATAACAAATTATAACTCTACTTAAATTAACCAAGGATATCTAAAACTGAAAATATCGAGATGTCAGATTAAATTAATAAAATAAATAAGAACAGGGAGAATTGGCTTTTACAGTACTTTGAGTTGGACTGAGCTGTTTCTAAATCGCACCTGGACAACTAACGCCATGTGGAGTGAGTGCCTATTAATTCCCTGTATTCTAGTCAGTTTATAATTTGAAGGATAAAAACCCAAGTTCCCAGGAGGATCGGAAGAGAAAGAGAGAAAAACATGCAGCCTTCACCTAAGACTAACTAAATTGGCCAAGGTGTGAAAAAGCCGTAACTATTTGTCCAAGGTGTGTAACTATTTGTCCTCCTGTAATGTCCCGCTCTGTTTGGTTTCCATCAATTTTGGCAATTGATGGAAATCGAACCTAGGCCTTTATCAAGAAAAAGAAAGTAGCGACGCTACCCATTGCACTGCACTGCGAGCGAGGTATATTTTGGTACACTTTAATACACTTTAATTTTATTTATACTGTACTTCAATATTGCTTACACGGGTATAAAATCACCCTCAACTCCACATAGGTGGAAAAGGCCGGGGTTCAAATTCCATTAATGATGCGAGGAACTTTTATAGGTATTTTTCATTCTGTAGCTGAGTTAGATGGTATCAATTGAGAAAGCAAGGTTCTCCTTCGGAAACTCGGTTTTTCGTCCAGTAAAACAGGCAACCTGACTATAAAATACAAGCAATTTACACATGGGTAGATGGGGGGGGGTTGGATAATTTTCAGGTGGCCCTGATATGAGAGTTTTTTGTACTTTAGTATTTCCCTACAAGTCTTTTCCACCGCATAGTATTTTTATCGACTTACATCAATCACTGATCAAAAGAGGCTATACATGTTTTCGTGCATCCTGATCGTTGCAGGCCATCATTTATTTTTTCATTACGTTATGCAATGTCAAAAATTAAATCACACTATATGTTAATTTTTCTCCTGCTTCAGATCCGATCGCTGCTACCTCTGAAAACTGATAGGTTTCGCTTGCAATTTGCAGTTCGACCTTGGACAAATTAAAAATATATTTTATCCAACAGCCAGTGTGATAAATATTCGTTCTGAACTTTCCTCAAGCTCCACAGACTGAAAATATTCAAGAAAATCCATTAGCAACTGCATTTATCATAAAATTTAACATGTCAGCTTTTTGATGCATGTCATGATGAAGGGATGCTGGCTCCCATGATGAAATATGCATGACATATGAACGATTCTACATTAAATTAAATACACATCTGATTCGTGTCGGTATGGATCTCCATTATTGGTAAAGTGGTGATTAGCCTGGGTAGCCTTCGGCGCATGCGCTCAGTTACAAAGCAAGAACGAGAAGCTGTAACTAGAACATAATATTCTGGAACATGAAAAAATGTCAGCTAATGATAAACAGAGTTCACAGCAAAAAAATATTTACAGAATCAAAGAATTCAAGTGTGCGAAATATTTAGAAAGTATACTTTAATATGGAGACACTTTTTACGCTAAAGACAGTGCCGCTTTTTTTTTTTTTATCAATAGTGTTGACACGACGCAAAAATATTAACCTAATGATAACTGAATAGGTTTGCATTAAATATATGTTACTAACAGTCTGGGGTAGTGAACTTTATAATAAAGCAGTGTGTATGAAAATGGTAAATAACAAGTTATTTAATATACGATGTGAGTTACATTTCAGGCGCGTTAGCAAACAGTGATAAATCATGATTAATAACAAAAGTAAAAAGAGCGAAAAGCAAGGAACTTTATACGCGAATTTCATTTTTGCGCATGGTCCATATTATCCATTTATTCCCTCCAACCAGCGCATAACAACAAACATAATATCCAGTGCTTCCAGCTACAATATGCGGATAGCCTGTGATATATACGAAAACACACACACACACAAATTACTGGATTTCTATTATTGGCCCGATTTTGATGAAATTTGAGAAGACGTAATTCAGTTTGAGAATATTCAGTTTTAGAAAAGCGAAACCTGAAATTTCATGAAATTCATCCACTGGAAGTTGAGCTAATAATAATAATAATAGTTTTTTATCCCTATTACATGCGAACATACGGGCAAAAGAAATAACAGTAAGATTTCTGTTGATCTGATTTTAATTAAATTTGGGACGGCTCAGCAAATCTTTCTTTTTAGAAATATGCATGATGAAATTTTGGGGCTTTTGCCCCATTATAAAGTTTCATGAAAATCCTTTAATTGGGGGTCAAGTCATTACATGAGGACAGGGAAAAAAATAATATATATTATCTATTCGTTATATTTCAATGAAGTGGAATGGCTCGACAAATCTTTTTAAAGGGCCGAAATATAAAATTTAATTAAAATTCGTCCACCGAGGGTCGAGTTGTTAAACGACGATACACAGACAAACAGAAGCCGAGCGGGCTAGCCGGGTGGGTAAGTGCCTGCCTGGCAACCCAAAGGTCGCGGGTTCGAATCCCGCCTCGGGCTTGGATCAGAGTAGAAAATGCAAAAACTTTGGGAGGTGCAATATGGCCACAGAAACCGATGCGCCAACAATTAACAAAAAAAAAAAAAAAAAAAAAAAAAAAAAAGACAGACAGAAGGAAATGGGAGGATAATACGCGCATTATGCGTATATGTTAACTCGCCTCATATGAAAGATAAAAATAAAATAAAAATAATGAAATACCTGCATAATTATCATTCATAATATAATAACGTGTATTCCATAAATAGAGAGGTGCTAAGATTGATACTGATTATTCACTCGTTATAAAACAAAGAAATCATTTATTACTAAACAATACGTTATAGCTCCTTTACTGGAGCCTTGATCACTTCAAACCCAAACTTTGGAAGCGATCAAGGCTACAATAAACGTTGAGTAACGTACTGCTAAATAATAAATGATTTTACCGTGGTGTAAAGAGAACAAATAATTAGAATAAATAATATGGTAAGTAATTAGTATTAATCTTTATGGATAATGCCCAAGAAGAAAATGACTCATTCAGAATCTTGATTAAAGAGATACTTAACCCAAAAACAGGAAAATAAGATACATTATTAAAATTAAATAATAAATTAAACTTAAAGTTGAATTACTTATGGCATGACATTTAGGACTGTGTGCAAATAAAAGTTCCTAGTTATTATTTTATCATTCCAGCCACTCAAGAGTTATTTGTAATAATGCCTTCTATAGTACACTTTCTAATGGATCTTGAGAAGTGCTAAAGAGGCATAAGGAACACAGCAGTAGTAGTAGGAGCAGCGCTATTTTAAGGAGGCGATTTCTTTGTCAGTAAGTTGCCTATACTCGAATGTTTTTCCTTATGATAAGAGGTCAATTTTCTAATTAATGGCAAAGAAAATTGCATCTTTGAGAAACAAGTTATCCATATTCGATGTCTGAATATTAAACACATTACTAATATTGTGGACGTCTTCTATTTGTCTTTCATTTTTGATTATTCCCTCAAGTTATCCTTCCTCCTAGTATAGATTTCCATTACTTATTACTTCAATCTCGTCCCTTGGTGACTCTCAATAAATCAGCACTCACCCTGAACATGAAAGTAATTGCAGGCCTTTAAACATTCACGATGACATACAAGAGGAAGCAGGGAGAATAGAATGAATGAGCGAAATCAGAGAGTAGTAATACGAAATGCTGCTTCGTAACATTAAAACTAGTATTGTTCACTCGTAGGATTGATAGTAGTAAGCTATTTATTTACAGCACAAAAATGCTAGATAATCGATCAAAATACGTCATCCTATAGCAAAGGAAGCAAAAGATATAAACTTGAGATAATAAAAAGAAAGAAAATCTCTATTGGATTTGGGAAAAGTTTACAAAGCAACAGCTAGTCGATCTCTATGGAAAAGTAAATACTCATGTAGCACCCCGGGCCATCACACTCTTGAAAAAACTGTAGATTTCTTCTTTCTGGCACGTGCATCGTCAAGGTAACGATGGACCCTTTTCATGGCTCAGCAGTATTCACCTTCACGCGGTGTGAATGTAATCAATGGATGGATAGAAGCAGGTTTTAGAGCATCTGTTCCGAATCGAATAGAAAAGGAGTTGAGGAGGACGAGGGATGGCTAAAGCAAAAGGAAGGAGGTGGGAGGAAAAGAGACGAAAGTATTGATCGCACAAGGAAGCATGTAAGAGATGACGCCAAGGATAGAAACTCAGTGTTGATATGCGTAGAGACGTGCATTGTGCTTGCGTGATGAATGACCGAGCTGTTAAAAGAGTTATGTTGAGTTATACGTCGCCTCACAGGTGTGCGACAGATACGAAGCGGAAAATTTTTTCTCCCTTCTGAGCTCGCTCTCTCTCTCTCTCTCTCTCTCTCTCTCTCTAGAGTGTGCCCGTGTGTGCTCTCTACTCTTCTTTCTACTCTTTTCTATTCAACAGCGTGACTTAATTCACTTAAATATTCATGAGATTTACCGTTGAGTGATTTTCCACGTAGTACTGTCGAGTGCACGTTGCCCTTTGGAGAGGGAGAGAGTTTCGCTACAGTTACTACGTTCCTCTTATGGAATCATTGTTTGGTAGCTCCTTTGTTTCAGTCTTCCCGATAGTAACAAAGATTACTCCCAAGAAACTTCTTTAACTTCAATCAATCATTCATCATCAGAACATAGATTCGTAGAGAAAAAAAAATAAATAAAAAGTGAAAAGTCTATTACCCTTCCAAAATAGTGATGTTATAAATATAGGACAACACATAAGAACAATCGAAATTCTGTAATTAAAAGAAATCCATGTTTACTGATGATGGACGAAATACATATTGTACAACTTTACTATTTTCCCACGTAGTTGTCGCACTTGTTTACGCATTTACTCCACCTTGGCACTGGTTTGTTGATCTCTGCATGAATGAAATTGGTTGGTAAAATTATTTTATTGTCATCATTTCCCACATAGTCAAATGATGTCTCACGTGAAATCTGAGTACAGAAAAGTTTGCTCAAGAACAAAGATGATGAACCAATAGGATTAGTATTTGGTATTAGTAGTAGCAAATGATGCAAAAAAAAAAAAACACTTCCAACGTCACCTCTCTATCTCCTGTAATAATCTGTTTAGTTCCTTCTTAAATTTATTCAATGAACCCACTTCTTTGACACCAGATGGAAACTTCTTCCAACAATCAATCACCCACTTCCGCATATCTATCCCGCAATCAACTTTCTCAATTTAAATTTGTCTCCTCACATGTTTTGTCTGAGCAAGAGGAAAGATGTCATCCAAATTTAGCTTATTCAATCCATTCCAAGCCTTAAAAACTCTAATGAGATCTCCTCGCAGGTGCCTGGTTTACAGAAGTTGCAATTCTCAGAACTGAATTCTTTTGTGGTAAGAGTATTCTTCTGTGTTCGTGACTAATCTGGTTGCTCTTTTCTGCACCCATTCCAAGAAATCCACATCTTTCTTAAAATGGGGCTTCCGGACCTGTGTGTGCAGTTCTGAAGTTGTGGATTAATCATCGCTTTATACAACGAGATAATCACCTCATTTTTCCTGCCGAAAAAGTTCCTGTACATCATCGACAGAACCCCGTGAGCTGTCCTATCTGTTCCTTTACGCTCCTCAGAGAACTTCATATCTGGCTGCACAATTGTTCCCAGGTATTTTCATTCCCCACTATCCAAAGCGTGGTATCACGCAGTTGGTACATTACTCTGAAATTACTGCTACCTATATGCAGCACCTTACATCTGTCAATGTTAAACTTTAATTGCCGCTTCTCAGCTCATCTGCCTAATTTTTTCAGATCCTGTTGCAGGAGCATACCCTGGTTACTGTCATTAACCATCCTGCCAACCTTTGTATCATCCGAAAACTTAGACATTAAATCTGATGTCTTCTTCAATAGCACGGGTTCAAGAATAGCACGCATTGGAAAATATATTGCAACGCGGTTATACATAAATAGTTTATATTACAAAAAAAGTATTTTATTATTTGAAGACAAATTTGTTTTATGCTGTATCAGCCACATCTATTAGTGAACATTGTAAGAATATTTATAAACTTACCTGTTTGAGTTATTGTTTCTATGGCACGCGAAATTGTTATTATTTTGTTTCAGTTTATTTTTGGCGAGTAGGCCTGAGAAAAGGTTCGTATAGCTGCTCTGGGGAGTTTCCAAGTGACTCGCAGGTAGTCAGAAGAAGGCTGAGGCAATCTTAGAAACATTTTTCACGTATCACATTGAAGGCAACCAATTCCTTCTTTTATCATCAGACGAAGGAATGCATTAAGTAACAACAGAGCCGAAAAAGATTTGGAATCTAAGTCTTTTAAAATCATGGAAACTGTTCTGGGACTATCAAGAAGTACTAAGAGTTGATTTATCTAGTAGTTTCTATCTCTTCGGCCAGAGAAAGAAACAAACATCTGCGTGGTAAATTTTTAAGTTTTAAATGACATACGTTCTTAATAGACTAATAATAAAATCACAATTTTGGAGTCCATCACAATCATAGTTCAGTTATGCCAGGAAATGTCAATAAATAAAACTGAATCTTAAAGAAATTCATTATAACGTATAAGTTCTTTTTGTTTTATCAGGTATCATAAGAATTGAATTCTCGTGCACTCTTGTATCAAGTCATTCGCGTTGCGACCGGACAATCGATTCCCAAGGAAAGATAACAATTCCAACGATTCTTAGAAAGCCAAATGTGAATAACAATCATCGGATTACTACCTTCCATCGCAGTTCATGCCTTTCTTAAAGGGGAGAACAACAGAAACTGCGCTGTCATTAACATTCTGTAGGTTACCTGCGGTGGCATCAAAGAATTTTTCACAAAACATGTCTCAAAGAGTGACCACTGAAGTGCATAAGACGATGAACGTTAGGCGCGCCTGCCTGCAAAAAAAAACCTAGAACCGGTATACAAGACGTTTATACACGTATCCTTAGATGTAGCTCAGATTAATGACATTTTTTTTCACACAATTAGAAACTTTGATCTTTTAAAATATCCCAAGGACCTTGGAATCTTAATTAATCTCAGCAAAACTTTTGTTCCTTTTTTTACTGTGTTATACTATCACCACCACCTTCTTAATAAGCTGATGTAATGCCGTTCTCGACTCTTAAATGCACGATACTCAATGTTCATCTCGTCTCTCCCATGTTTTTTTTTTTTTTTTTGTATGAAGCAAAAGTGCTCTCCCTAAGCCATAATTAATAGCTAGCTCGAGAGAATAAAATAATGAATGCGAGATTAACTAGACATCGGGTAATTAGGCGTAAGTAGAACAGGGGCTTATTAATTGTATTTCTTAAACTGGTAAGAGACGAGGACATACAAAAGGATTATCCGGAAATAAGAGATTAGTAGAGAATTATCGTGTTAGACTAATCTTTCAAAATGATAAAATAACGATTATTATTTTCACCTCCATCTGCCTCACCTGCCTCAAGAACGAGAAGATTTTGCATTTGTTTTTTGTGTGTGAATTTATTCTTTATTTTTAAAAGAATTCATTCAACGCTTATCTCTATCCTTTAACTGAATCTAAAGAAACCTAAAGAGGCAAAATGTGATCTCAATTTCTAAACAGCGTTCACTCAAGGGCTCTAGGAACAAATATGATTTCAGTTGTAAAGTTAATACAACAAATTAAAAGTTCCTTAAACTTCATCAATGGAAAAACAAAGTTGGCGAGGCTTGTGCAAATGTCTAAGTTCGAATTCTGATGGAATTTTAGAGCATTCTCTTCCACTTCTTGATGATTTAGTTGCTTGTAGGAAGAATTCGTAAGGTTTCTCCAGCAGAACGCTCCGTTTATTTACCTCACCAAACAAATAAACTGACCTTCAGAACAAAAGTAATTTACAGAGAAGGCACAAATTACCACAGCTGTCTTTGCGGGAAACTTATCAGTTTCTCGAACAATCTTTAACCTTCGCTTTCTATACTGCACCAAGTAACGTGTTATAAGATGCTTTCGCCCTATCAATTAACGACAGGACAAAAAGGAATGATTTCGGTCCCAGTCCTTGCTCTGACCTGCGATTTCCACAATGAAAAATTTGTAGTAGTAGTAGTAGTAGTGCCATGTGATGCAAGAAAGCAAATGTATGAGCTTATGCAGCAAAAAAAAAAAAAAAAAAAAAAAAATCACACCATTCTCTCCAAATGCCTGTCCAGTTCCTCCTTAAATTTATTCAACCTATCAACTTCCACAACTACTGATGGAAGTTTGTTCCAGCAATTAACCACCTGCTGGCTAAAGGCAAATTTCCGCACATCTAATCTACATATGTCTTTTCTTAATTTGAATTTATGCCCCCTTAGGTTCGTAATCTGAACAAGTGGAAGGATCCCATCAGAATTCAGCGTGCTGAACCCATTCAAGGCCTTATACACCTCAATCAGATCACCGCGCAGGTGCCTAGTCTCCAGCCACTGCAATTTGCAGAACTTAAGCCTCTCTTGATAAGAGCATCCCTTCATTCCCCTCACCAATCTTGTTGCCCTTCTCTGTACACGCTCAAGTAAATCTACATCCTTCCTAAAATGAGGCCTCCAGACCTGTACGCAGTACTCAAGGCGTGGCCTGACCATTGCCTTATACAAAGGGATAATCACCTCCTTTTCCCTGCTAGCAAAATTCCTATATATCATTGACAAAACCCCATGACCTGCCCTGGCAGCCTGTCTTCATTGCTCAGAAAACTTCATATCTGCCTGCACAATTACTCCCAGGTCCTTTTCATTTTCTACCACCTTAAGTGTAGTACCACACAGTTGGTAGGTTTCTCTGGGGTTACTTCTACCCATATGCAGTACTTTGCATTTGTCAAGGTTAAACTTCAGTTGCCACTTCTTAGCCCATCTGCCCAAATTATCTAGATCCTGTTGCAGTAGCACACTGCCATTACTGTCATTAACAACCCTGCCAACCTTTGTATCATCTGCAAACTTCGACGCTAAGCCTGATATTCCTTCATCAATATCATTGATAAATATACAAAACAACAGTGGATCCAACACCGAACCCTGTGGGACTCCACTAATAACATTAGTCCAAGAAGAGCAGCACCCATTGATTACTACCCTCTGTCTTCTCCCACTTAACTATCCTTTTATCCATTGTAGCAACTTACCCTTAATACCATTCTGCTCCAATTTGTACAATAGTCTTCCATGCGCAACAGTGTCAAAAGCTTTCCTGAAATCCAAATATATGATATCAAAATTATTTTTTGCATCCAGTTCCTTTGTAACCACATCATAATATCCTATCAAATTTGTCAGACAAGACTTTCCCTTAACAAACCCATGCTGTGTCTG
Source organism: Mastigoproctus giganteus (assembly GCF_048544385.1). Classification (NCBI taxonomy): domain Eukaryota; kingdom Metazoa; phylum Arthropoda; class Arachnida; order Uropygi; family Thelyphonidae; genus Mastigoproctus; species Mastigoproctus giganteus. The sequence goes on along the minus strand of NC_143587.1, from coordinate 122,783,479 downwards.
AATTATTGCTGCAGTCTTGTCTAGATGATCCTGCAATGCATCTTTAACCAGCGACTCCATTATTTTACCCGGAACAGAAGTTAAACTAACTGGTCTGTAATTACCCGTGTCACCCTTCGATCCCTCTTTGTGAATTGGGAATACATTTGCACATCTCCAGTCCGTGGAAACCTCCCCTGAGTCCAAGGATGCTCTCATAATTGTGGCTAACGGTTTGCTTAGTTGCTTTGCCGCCTCCTTTAATATAACTGGATAGATCCCACCCAGGTGCTTTTCTTACGTTTAACTTCAACAATTTCTCTTCCACTTTGCTCTCAGTTATTACAAAATCATTATCCTGCTACAATTTGATAACCTTCTGCCATTTTCAAACCTTAATAATTCCTCACGTGTGAATGTAGATGCAAAATACTCATTCAGTTTGTTTGCTATCTGAGCAGGATCATCAACAGTCGAACCATCGATGTCAAGTGGACCAATAAGATTCATTCCCTTCCTTTTAGAGTTTATATAAGTAAAGAAATCCTTGCTGTTTTTCTTAGCATCTTTTGCCAAGGATTTCTCGTAATCTGCCTTCGCCTGCCTAACCTCCTTTGTAACTTGATTACAGATCAACTTGTAGCTATCATAGGCTTCTGTGTCACGTGTTAATTTGTATGCATCCCTTGCATTTTTCTTTTCTGTTACGAGTCTCATTAGTTCATTTGACAACCATTTAGGCCTAAACCTTTAACAATATTTCTTAATAGGTATGAAACTTTTAGTAGCATCCACGATTAATTCCTTGAATGCTTCCCACTTAGAATTTACCGTTGGTAACATCGTCAGTTGATCCCACTGTACAGAATTTAAAAACTGTCGGAGACCACTGTACTCGCCTTTACGGAAGCAAAAACCCTTTCCTTTACCCCTGATGGTAATTAAATCTTTAAGTAAATCCCACGTCAGTACACTGTGATCACTGCCACCTAGTGGTTCTTTTATCTGCAAATTCCTAATACATGAATGATCACTGCTGATAACCAGATCAAGAGTATTACTTTCTCTGGTTGCCTCTCGAACATGCTGCTGCAGAAAACAATCATCCAATAAATCCACAAAAGTCTGACTAGTGTGTGAGTGACCAACCCACAAGTTCCAGTCAATATCTGGGAAGTTGAAATCCCCATTATAAGACATTCCGATTTACTAGCCCACTCTATTTCTCTGTACAATTGTTCATTGTACTCATTCGAGTCATTAGGCCTATAACACACTCCTACTCTTATTTTTGCTTTCGCAGTGCTTATGTCACACCAAACTGACTCAACAGTGCACTGTTCATCTATATCAACTGGATGCACTTCTTTTGATTTTATGTTTTTCTTAATTAACAGCATAACACCTCCTCCCTTCCTATCCTTTCTGTACACATTGTACTCCCCAAATTCCAGTTCGGCATTCCTTATATCAGTGTGACATCATGTCTCTGATATTCCAACAATATCCGCCTTTGTTTTCGAACTTGTCTGAGGACTACTGAGATATTGAAAATTGAAAGCTATTCGCCGGTCATGAATAGAAATTTAATGTTATACGTTAAATTGGAAGTGATTATAACAAAAAAAAAATATAAATAATATCAGTATAAAAGGAGTATTGAGCTGTCTCACGTATATCAACCCATCTCAAACTGGGGTCCGCGAATTTCGTTTGATCCAGTCATTTTTTATTCATAGTATTACTTTTTTTCTTTGCAGATTTACAAACTTCAAATTTTTTCAAATCAACAAAATCACTTCACTGTAGACAAAGGTTTTAAGAAAGTATTTATTAAGGAACGCTACAGAAATGGGAATTCAATCGTTTCTGCTCAAAGAAAATACTGACAACATTTCCGCGTGAATGATGGGCCAACAACGCTCAATTAAATCCCCAGCCCCCTTGAGGATATAACCGAGTCTGTCGTCACAGGATATGAGAGCGGTGGTTCCCACATAGGGTGGCGCGAGATTAAAGAAACTCCACTGACTTCAATGGAAATCATTCTTTAGCGAATGTAGCATCTTTTCGTCCAAGTGTGTCTCGAATAACAAAAGTCTGGGCACAACCACTGCATTAAAGTGTGCCATTATTTTTCAAGTTGGCCAGTTTAGAGGCTCAAATTCGAGGTCACTGTGATCTGTCTATCTTGCTTATACCAAGATATATTACCTGCGCCGAGGAGTTCATTTCAATTTTGAAACTCGACTGAATTATGTGTTAATAATCACATCAGTTTTGTATAAAAAAAAAGTCTAGTTCTCAGTATAGATATTTTCCTACACATTGACTGAGAATCTACGGTGAACTCTTATCAAATTACTCATGTATACTTAAGATAGTTCTTTTTGCAGCACGAGTGCCAGTTGAATTTGAATTTTTACGTCGCTATTTCCTTATTGGTTTTGGGAGAAACGTGAAAAATACGTTGAAAAATCGGTTGATTTTTCAAGTGAATACTGGCAAGTTAACTTGTCTTTTATGTGGTCGTCCCGGAGTATAAACGGAAAAAATGTATTTGTTTATTATTTATTTTAATGGATAACACTAAAGGGTGTTTTAATCGCACTCAAATGCAAAAAAAAAAAAGACTTCAGTAATAAGTGAAAGAGAGTGCAGATGGAAAGAGATGATCTTATCAGTGTTGATGATAATAATGACGCATACAGTTTGTTTGCTGTGGAGCAAGAGGCTACAAATTACCCCTATGTGACAGCAACATGGTACTCCTTCAGCGGTCTATATATATTTTGTTAATATTACGAGTAAGGTGTGCGTTTGCCAGCCGGTTTGCATTTTGTGCTGGCTGAAAAACCCTAATACCTCCGCCTCGGATCGGCTAACCCGACCAGAGGATTTTAAAAATTCCTCTGGTCGTCGACTGCCATTTACTGTTTGCAATACGCATGCGCAGCGTTAGCGGAAAATGAATACAGTGTTCAACGCAGAGGAGGAGCACATTAAATTCCCGTGTTTTTTTTTTTTTTTTTTTTGGCAAGCAATTTCGATTAGTAAAGCACCATCACAAAATCTGTGATATGGAACCTATCAAAATGTTCAGGGAGAATGAGAACGTCAGTATTGTGAGATGTGTTTGCACATCAGCTGTTGTGACTGAGGATGCACAGGTCGAGAACAGCCTGGCAACAGTCCATGTAATTCACTACAGAGGCTTACTAAATAAAACGGAATGTCATACGACAGCTTTCGCGCAACAGTGAGAAATTTTTTTCACCAAACTGTGGATAGCCAAGCCTGTGAAAAAAGTGAATGAAGGCCCTCGCCGGTTAGACTGGACTTTCTTCTCCGATGAGGTCTAGTTTCGTCTGACTGGATATGTAAACTATCAAAATATTCATCTATGATATAATGAAAATGCTCATGAAGAACATTAAATTCCCGTGCACACTGCGAAGATTGAAGTGTGGTGGGCCACAGGATTTTTGGACCCTTATATATATATATATATATATTTTTTTTTTTTTCAAGTATGACTTCTCAGAAGTACAATGAAATGGCTAATGAGGAGGAAGAGATTTCTGAAGCGTGGTTTGAGCAAAAAAAAAAAATAAATAATAGAATGAAAGAAAAAAAAGTGCAACGAAGTCGCACTTCAAGCGTGTCGAATGCCGAGCAACCTCTCTGGATCAGAGGTCACATCATTTCAAAAAGAATATGACCAGAACGCTCGCCAGATATGGCGACATTAGATTTCCTCTTGTGGGGCTATGTCAGATATAATGTCTATAACGATAATTCACGCACTGTAGAAGAACTGAAAAGCAACATATCTAGCATCACTCCCAACATGCTGCAGGCAGTGTTTTCATACCCTTTCATACTCATGTTCAATTATGTTGTGATCAAAATAGTAATTATTTTCAACATTTTTTGCGACAAATTTAAGAAAGCCAAGAACGATATCATTTGTAAATGACTCTAGCTGATTCCAGCACCATGTTGGATAAAGGCTAGGGAGGAGGAAGAAGGAGAAGCCATTAAATTTTAGAGAATAGGTCATTTTTAAAGAAATTCAATTTTAAACAAGACTTTTAAACAAGATTTAACCGTATTTTCAGTTTCTCAATTAAATGGATAATTCGCATTTCTTTGATATCTGTATTCTAGGCTTTTTATTTATAAAAAAAATAAATAAATTTTCCTGTTATACAAACACTGGAAATTGGCTGGCTTGGAATTTAGTTAAATATTCCTTAAAAAGCTACTTCAGTAAAGTAAAAGAAAATATTCTAAGGTTTGGAATAAGCGGTGTTTAGCGCAGGGGATTGATAAGAAAATACAGAAATACATTTCAAATATTCCCTGTTCCTTAGGTACCAAAGAAAATATTCTAAGGTTTGGAATAAGCGGTGTTTAGCGCAGGGGATTGATAAGAAAATACAGAAATACATTTCAAATATTCCCTGTTCCTTAGGTACCAAAGAAATTTAATTTGAATTCGACATTAAAGAAAACTTTCACTTCTAACAAATTTTACTTTTATCATTATGCAACGTGTGCCTAACTGTATCGAGTAATTTGAATATTATGGAGAAAAGAATGTGCTAATAAACTGAAGAGTGCAATGAACTGATATGATCGGTTTTGTTATTCCAATTCTTAGTGTTCTTTGTGTAATGACTGACTTAAAACCATTTCCTGTTTCTTTCGCTTTTAATTTTTTCCACGCAATATCTTTACCATATTTGTGTGTGTGTTTGCTTTGTCTAATGTCCCGAATTTTTGATATATTAAACTTATGTGGTAGGTTTTTATTCAAATTTCTGTTTACAAGCAGTGGCGCGGACACTGCAATCACTGCTGAAGGAAATTTCTAACCTGCAACTGTCGGCCACCTTTTCACTTCCCCCCACCCCCAACACATGAGAATTTAAATTTCTTTCGACTACTACCTTGTTTGTTCTGATTATTTTACTTACTTTCACGTTGATAATTTTTTAAATAAAATTTTAACATCATAAATTTAAATTTCATTAAAATTAATTTTTTAAATTTAAATTTCTAAATAGAAATAAAATATGATCATCTAGCAGAATTACATATTTATTTAGCACACGGTATAAAACTGGTACATAGGACTAAGATCCACTTAAAGATATTCAGCATGATGGCGATAATATAAGCTGCGTAGCATAGTAGTTGTACAATTCGCGGAAGGTACTTGACGTTGATGTGAGGAATGCATCTCAGCTGAAGGTTAATTAAAATAGAAATTTAAAAAAGGCTAGGTGGACGCTATTTGACTTTGCAAGGCAGGATCTATAACCATAGAATGTTATTATTTTTGTTAATCCCTAACACACTCCCAAAGTTGGTAAGCGTACTGAGTCACTATTCTGTAAAGAAGTCAAGCACATTGCTACCTTTAATAGTGATTGAATGTACACCACCCTGCCATTAATATGTGGCCACCGGTCCGTTGATAGTTTTTCATGTCCTACTCAAGCACCACTTGTCAGGCACAACTATAAATAAGCCTGCAGGCCTTCATTGAGACAGTGGTACGATTGAAAATGCAAGATTCTAACATCTAACAGACTTCCAGAGAGGAATAATAACAGGGTGAAATTCCACAATAGGTCGAATACATAAGCAGTAGATTTGATTTTACATTACTGATCTTATGTGACAACACTACTGAAGATTCTTAAGTCGATGACTGGTGGTGTGATTTGCAAATAGAAGGGGACTGGAGCTGAAACCGTCGCGAAAGTAGTCAGGAAATCTTCGAAGCTCACAACGTGACAAAAGAGACCACCAAGGAATCATTCGCTGGGAACCCAGGTCGACGTTCTTGCAGTGCACACACACAAGCCCTGTGTGCGGCGCACGTGTCAGCACGAATAGAGTACGCTGGAGGCTGCATGATATGGGTCACCGCGGTGTAGCCATCCACAAGCCACTAAACACCTCGATTAATGCCAGATGCCATCTAATTTAGCGTAAAGCTCGCCATCCTTGGACCACAGACTAATGGAAATCTGTGTTTTGGAGTGATTATGTCACGGTACATGGATTACCAGTCTGACGATCGTGCCTGGGTGTGGTTGATGCATTACATACATTGTGGCTGAGCATCGGGGAAAGCCCACAGAATCAGCGGGATAACCCTCCATATCATACTACTCGCGTTGTGACGGACTGATCTGAAGACAAAAACTTGGACGGGCCTGGGCTTAATCCTACAGAGAACCTCTGGGACGAATTAAATAAAAATAAATAAATTTTCTGTTTATACTCCGGGACGACTAAACGGTCAGAGGAGTTCACAAGATAGACAGATTACAAGAAACAGCACCGTATTCAGCAGTCACGGGCTTGAACCCCGGTCACTCAAGGCACGTGTACTTATGCACCCGCGCGCCTGACCACTAGGCTACGGCGTCATCGCAAGCGTGTGAGAAGAGAATACCCAAAAAACACAGCCGAACTGGTCGCCACTTTGAAAGCTGAATGGTGGAAAATATCGGAGGCTATTTACAAAAAAACTGGAGGAGTGTTCCACGGAGACTAGACGTTTCAGCACATTTTATTAGTTTCCTGTAAATAAAGGCTATTTGAATATATGCAAGTTTCGGATATTAATGGTATGGCATTCTCCACTTAGTGAAGCTGCACATTGTGTTCTTCATGTTGTACATGCTTCTATAGCCAGCCTACTAAAATTCATATAATTGCATCCGAAGGAAACCAAGTATAAGCAATGTAGTCAAGGAAATTGTCTGCATTAGTAATACAATGAGAATGTTTAGGCTTAGAACTGTGACATGACCATTTGGTCGCAATACATTCGTGTAACCTTCACCCACCAGAACAGAGGTGCTTGTAATGCAGTGAGAGTTTCTGCGAAACCATTCGCCTTAATTTCGACCATGTAAGTTTGTTCCGAATTGCAGTGATAGAGTTGGATGCCAGTAGGAGTTATTCAGCAATTAATGGACAAAGAGATAGGTGAAGAGATACGCAAATCAGGCTTAATGTTCAATCAATGGCGCAATTACACACAGCGACGAATTTAATAATCGCATGCTGATTTCACTGCAAATTATCTCTAGGACATTCCAAACAAGATCTTCAGCTCGGTCCCATTTTCAAAGCCGTTTTGCTGGACTGAATTAGTTGAAGTTCAGCACTAGTTGCACCTCGCCGAAGAGAGTAGAAAGTTACAGCCACTAAATTCTAATTTATTTCACATGTACTAATAACAATTATATTAAACTGTCATTTAATTATAAGTCGGCCATTCATAAATTATGTAATGTGCATTAATCTTTTTAACTTCCCCGTAATACTCACAAAGAGCTTTGATCGCTCCCAAGAAATACTCTAATTAAGCTCATTATTTTAATGAAAAAAAATATCATTCGTGGAACTTCTCACTCGTAACTCATTGTAATGTTTTACATCATCCGTTCCTTGGGTTAGGTGACTTATGAATAGTCTGACAACTGAAAATATTCGCTAGACCCTTGATACAGAAATACAAATCTCATTTACCAACTTTCTTCTTTTTCATACAGGTGAGAATATCTTGCCGAAATATCATGCGCTGGTAATTACTTCACCAATGAGAATTCAGAGATATTCAGTATTAATGAGATCGACTCAGTAATTAAGAAAATAAAAACTTCTAAACGTCCTGGTATGGATCTTTTAGAAAATATTTTTATATTGAGGTTTTACAAGATGAGACCAAGGATTTTGTTTATACTATACAATAAATGTTTGTGTGGGGGTTTATTTCCTACTAGTTGGAAAACAGCATTATTAAAACTTATTCCTAAGTGTGGAAAACCAAGGAATGATGTTGCTTTGTTGGCTAATATGGGGAAGATTCTGGAATGCATTATAGCTTACAGAATAGCTTTCCTACTTCGCGAGGCTAATTTAATATCCCCTCAACGATATATATTTTGCCTTGTAAGATCCAGCGAGGAAGCACTTGTGGATTTTGTGAGTCACATAAATTCAAATGGTGAATTCAAAATTTCTGTGTGTAAAGATGTGAGGTATGTATCTGTTCACTCACTGCATCATGGGGATCTGCGTGTACGGAGCAGGTGCGACCGGCGTTTTGGCAGTTGTCAGGGCAGATATGATAACAACATGATTTTTTATAATAGCGGTGTCGAGCTGCGTTTGTGAACTCACAGTTTTCCCCTTACCATCGTTGGGTGGGTCATTTGTCCGGTCTCGCTCATATTCCAAATGAATTCTACATTCCTGATCCAAATTACTTTCTTTATTCTGCAAGTCATTGTTTTGCATATCAGCGAAACGGTAAGGGGTTACGGAATTGCCCTCTTCCAAAGTAGTAAATATTTCTACCGATGCATTATCTTCGCTTCGCGGAGGGGGGGGGGATATCATCCTTCCTATTGTCCGTTTCTGTGGTTCCTATTTGTTTTCCCTTTACACGACATTTTCCCAAAAACCCTTTCCTTTTGCTCAGTGACAAGCGAGAGAGGCTTGAATACCCCGAGCATAATAGGCATATTTTGTGCTTTGATTTGCTGCAGATTAAGGTTTCGTCTGCAAAGTATGACTGAGGTCACATGTCCCAGCAGTTACTGCGAGTGTTGTGTTCTTTGTCTGAGTCATTATTGCCGTTAGCAAGCAGCTCCCTGTTATTGCTGAATTAAAAGATTAAAAGAGTTAGAGTCCCTGAGGAAGGGTAGCGGCCGTTTTCGATTCCTGAGACTAACTAGTCAAATATCCTATTCATGCAGGATCAACGATAACATTGAAAAAAGGTCAGGCGGTTTTACGGCCAAATTCCATAGTTCAGTTACTATTAATATAAAAATTAATAAATGATTACCTGATTAAGGCACAGGTCAAAGAAGAGTATCACTATGTAACTGGGAAAATGAAAGATAGAATAAATAGGCTAGGCACTGAGTGAACTAGGAATTATGGTAAAAGGGAATAAATGGCAGTTTTGGTGAAAGAAAGAGTGACCTAGCATGAGGGAAAGCGAGAGTGAATGGGAATGAGTGGAAGAGCAAATGTAATTGGCCGAAACAATACAAAGTTAAAAATAACTTACATTACTTTGTATATACTGTACCAACAAACATTTACTAACCACATAAATACTATCGCTGCATTCTCCCCTGGCCTGCAAAAAAAAAAAAAAAAAAAAAAAAAACACCTTGCGGCTAGACCTGCACCACAACTGAAAAATAACAGTAAGTTGCGGTGCCCAGAGAGTGCTGTGCAGAAAGTAAGAGTCGAATAAATGAGATGAGAGCTAGAAGAATGAATAAAAGTGTAAGCGTGTGAGAAAAAGAACACAAACCATAAATGCTACAGTTAAGTACACACTAACCCTAGTTTTAATTAGTATTTAAATTTTCACTACACATCACTGCATTCCCTCCTGGTGTGTGAGAAAAAGATGAATGAGTTGAGTGAAAAAAAAAAAAAAAATATATATATATATAAAAAACTTGGAAAAAAAATTATAAAATAAGAAAAAAGTATTAAAAAAAAATAAATAAAAAATAATAATAATAAAAAAAAGAATGCAAGTAGAGTGAGACTGCAGATTACGAATGAAGTAAATGTGTGTTTCTCCCACCCCCCTCGCCTGTTGGGTTCCCCACTGCCAACAAACATATCCCATCCCCGGAGCGGGATGGGCAGCTTGCCCTTCATACCGGATTCGACACTGCTTGGACATGACACCGACGAAGACATTCTGCGGCTTTGCTGCCAACACGCCATTGGCAATCTGAACTGGATACTCTAACCTGGTTCCCTTTAAAACCCCATCCCCGGGCAGGGGAGGGAGGAGACGGATTTCCGTCTCTCTCTCCTCCCTGCCTGCCTATCCCCCATACTTCGCCTGGTGGGGCTCGTCTCCACTGACCTCTTTAGGGATGCCTATTCTTTTATCTGTTCCCCCCCAGTCTTCAGTCTCCCCCCTTCTCCCACTAAATCGACCGAGTACACCCTTAACAATGCCGTCAAATTATAATCAACGTCTAAATTCTACCGGTTTTATGTAAATCTCTAAGACAACTAACACTATTAGCTTTTATCTAGCGTATAGCCTCACATGTATAAATTCTATACTACCAAATGTCCCACCGAAAAATCTACAAAGATATCTAAACAATATTTTGATCTGCATTGGTGTACAGATTCCACCAACTTTTCCAATGCATCATCACTTTCTTTCCCTGCTGTAAAACCATATTGGTTTTCAGACTACTCACAGTTTTCTTTAACGCACTCCACAATTCTACTTGCTAGCAATTTTTCATAAACTTTTCCGAGTCCGTTCAATAATGCAATTGGACGACATTTCCGTATGGCCATACCACTACACACATTTCATTTTTACAACGTTCTGCAATTTCACAGTGTACCACGGCGGAGTTGAACCAACCTTCTGGTGCCACCCTACATAAGCTATTATACTGTATATATATGTACATGCCGGCTTTCAGCAGAACGCTATTATTTGAAGACGCCATTTTAAATAATTACAATGGAGTTGAGTGGAGCAATGAAATAACGTTTCATTTCATAAAAGTTGCCGGACGCCATCACGACTTACGAACAGCTGATAGATCTCAAGCGCGCACTCCGTTCCTTCGAATGCTCGCGGTGTTGATGCACTTCAATCCTGACCGTCGTAATGTATCATGTTTTTTCGTCTAGCAAAACAGACAAATCGACCATAGAACACACGCAATTAACAGACATAAGACACACAGTACGACAGATGAATTTAATTATTCGTGTAGCCTAAAAATAATAGTTTGTAATGTATCACAAACTGTTCGAAGGAGAGATGGGATACTTTAGCGTCTCCCATAAATGACAGGGTGCTTAAGCGTCCACACAGCTTTCGACAATATCTATACACTGGTTCCTTTAACACGTTGGAGGAGGGATATGAAAAGAATATCAAATATGATCTCCTAAATACTAATTTACAGTCTCTACCAAATTAGGAGCTCGGAATAGCTTTGTTTTTCTAGACGTCGGTTTCCTTCTGAATGTTTATTATAATATTAGAACTTAGTAGCAAAAGCAGTGGAACTTAGGATTCCATATTTTTCTAGTAATCTGTGTGTCTTCAGAAAAATTAATTTGTAATAGCAAAGGTCGCCAAAACGTTACATTATTCTGCATAAGCTTCCACTTGCATTTGATAAACTTCAAACAGGTTTCACTCCAAAGCAAACAAAACGTCGGAGTCATTTTTCCCCTTCTAAGTTAGTATCCAGTCTTTGAAGAATAACCTGTTACTTTGACAAGTAGCAACACCATCTGTGCAAAAATGTTTTTTAGTTTTAGTTGAAATTTATTTTCAGTTACATCACACAAATAAGAACTGGAACTGTAGATAAAAATCCTATAGGTAAAAATCCCGTATAGCTTAATCATACATAGCTAGCAAAGATTACAAAGCTATATACGATTTTTGGTAATTCCTGAAGTACTAGAACACATTCTGCATGATATCCACTCGCAACACGACTGGTTAACGTTGCTACGGTATAGGTTCATCACAAGCACTGACCTAACTTCGTAAACAATTCACATCGCCTTCATGTTTTGTGGCTGATAATTGGTGCAGAAAGGATGCCCAAGAATTAAAAGCGCCATTAGGAATAAAACAGTTTCCACAGGACCCCAATGTAACCATTAATTCTATTAACAAAATACGATTAAGCAAATAAGTTAATTATGCCATTAGTTGGGCAGTACAGCAGTACAGATCGCATATTTATCCTAATCCCAACAGTTTACTCTGTAGACCTGACTGTCATGATGCATAAATGAATATCATCTAATGAAATTAAGGAGATTAGACACCATCAGTTTGCATAGCCAATCAAATCGCTCACTATGCACACACATATATAGGGACGCAATCAGGCGAATACAAAATTTCCGTCATTTGTTACGGAACATTAGCGAAGGGTTAGTAGAGCGTCGCTGATACGTCTTGCTCAAGTAGGAATAAATGGAGGTATTCATTTCTAAACTATGCGTTACATTTCCCTTCATATTTCGTGAAGGCGAAATTCCGAAATTCAACTAATTTTTATATAGTTGTCAACCGTCGATTACAGTAATCTCAAATTGCATGGATTATTCTTTGAGAAATACTTTGGATCCCCAATTTCGAGGATGCCTGAATCGGAAATTTAAATTATAGCGACAGAAAGATGCACGGAAGCAAATCAGAAAGATGGCCTAGAAAGCCAATCAGTTAACGGGATGGGAGGGAAAAGTATTCCCTCCACTTGATCATTTAACTACAGCCCTGACTGAAAAGCTTTAAATAATTCCTCCAGTCAGAGAAAGAATTCGACCTAATTAAAAAATAATAATAAATAAAATTATAAAAATAAATTTTTTGTTTTAGACTCCAGGACAGCCACATAATGTCAGAAAGAGTTTTAAAGATAGAGACATATAAAGGGTATAAATAAATAAAAAAAAAGTCAAAAGGCGCATTTGAACACTAAGTTTTCCCTTCATGAAATGAATGATTATACACTAGTTCTGTATAGAACTTCATGTTTTGAAAGAACGACGTTATTGAAGGATATTTCAGAGTAACTCGAAACACGAAAGATATTGGAAACCTCAATACCATGTGTGGGTTGAAGGCTGAAGATGCTTGTACTGCAGTGTATTGTAATTTTTAGGAAATACGTATGAATAAAGTTTGATCCACGGAACAGAAGAGAATAGATAACGAAAAGTTAGCTCGGTCAGTTTGGAGTTGAGCAATAAATGGAATGGATACCGATTAGTTGAGGAACGCGTTCAGACTGGTTTGAAAGAAAGAGGTGGAATTACAGATGCTAATTCAGAAGAACAGTGTTCGTCTGAATAGAGAGGGAGAGAGAGAGATGGCTCATAAATTAACCTGACTATCCTCCTATGGACAAAATTTAGGAGCTTAAGAGAAATTTTGGGGACACCAACCCAAATGTGCGAATATTCCATGTTAGAGCGAATTTGTGATTTTCACAGTCAGTAGTTGTTTATATAAAAAGAAATTTCGAGAGAGAAATAGAAACCTAGCTGGAACACCGTACTCTGTTTTACCCTATGACATTCTCCATCTCTCGAAATTCAAAGTAGCTGAGCTCGTTTCTAGGTGAACGTGACTTAAGGGACACTTTTAGTTACTGGAGCTTCATGTGTACCTTTATGCTTCCTCGCTGTTCTATGTGATATTTTCATAACCAACACCTTTTCCAATATGCTTATTCCTTAATACTTTTGTTGAAGTAGCGTATATCAACTTGGGAGTGCCTTTATGCTGATTTAATTGATTCCGCTTATTTGCACTGTGCTATCTAGTTTGTAACTAGTTTAGATAAGGAATTAACTTGTCACGTCTCTGTCCTTTTTCGATAAAGAATTTCTTTATATGACACAGGTAGCATTAAAATTCTGTAAACAAAACTTTGAGAATTTTTTAAGAGCTCGAAATACTGCTTTTCAAACTGACACGAATACACCGAGTAAATAAACATCGAAGGAAAATATACCGTAGTCTGCAAATAATGGTGAATATTTCAGGATTTACTGATGTCAGCAAAACACAGAAGGCGCCCTTGCAATTTATAAACTAAACATAAATATGCACTTCGATTTTGGTTAAAGGGGGTTTACTGTAAAAGAAGAGATTGAGATCAGAAAATCGCATATGTTATAGCAAAAACGGTATTACCATAAAAGGGAAAACGTGCAAGTCAGAAGTGATGAATAAAATTTTAGAAAGAGGCAAAAGCACTACTGCCGAAAGGGAACAAAATATGTGGATAGAAAGTGTTCAGTATTTAAAGAGAAATAAAACAGATATGAATTATTAATCAAGATCTCATTTCAGTACCTCTTCAATCCTACAACAGCTGATGGAAACTCAATTGAATAAGATCTGAAAGGTGCTTCATGAAGTTCTGAATTCTTTTATTAACAATAATAATCGTAACAATAATAATCCAGAAGAAAAACAAATCAGAGAAGAAATCTTTCATGTGGTATCAGAAACAATCCGAGCTAATTTCGGGGACAATGTTAAAACAAGTAATGAAGTTCCTTCAAAAATGCAAAAATTCCCTGGTAATTCTAAAGTCGATACACCCTGCACACTCACGCTTCATTACATAATAAAAGGGGAAGATTGTTTGTGGTCAATGGTAAATTCATTTTTAATATGAGATACGTACTGCTTTCATTTGTGACGCTATTTTAAGTAAAACAGCTCTCATCTTTAAGTGATTTCAAACGATGCACTTCAAGTTGCCCTCGTAGCGCAGTTGGTATAATCACTGTCCTTCTCGCACCAGGTGGTAAAAAACCACAGTTCGAATCCCGACAATGACGCGAAGAATGTTTATGAGTCTTTTTCATAATGTGGCTGAGTTAGTCAGTCTCTGGCGTGGATAGCACGGCTTTAACTCCCGTAAATTCGAGTTTTTCGTCTAGCAAACGGTAAATCAGCCACAGAACACACGCAATTTACAGAAATATTATATACGGTGCAATATAGTCTAAGTTGGTGATGTGTCTAAAATCCTACGACAGCCAACTGAAGTTAATTGCAAATACTTCAAATTCTATAGCCTTCGGACTACCACAGAGATTAATGCGAAAAATTGTTTGATTGACATATGAACTAATGACATACCCTCCAAATTGGGAGTATTATATTAATGCTGTATTTGCTGTTTCATTGAAATATGAACTAATGAACTGTTATACCCTACAAATTCGGGGTATTATAGTGATGCTGTGTATGGTGTTATCCGTACGCTGGCAGACGATTGATGCTGAATTTGATATCCGCACGGAGGCAGACGATCCCTGGCTGCTCACATGTGCTTCGAATGATAACCAACTAGTGGTAGTATATGTTATGTTAGAAATTACCTGTACAGTATTTCAACAGACGGTGGGGTAGCCAGGAAAACTGGCCGTGATCGCCTTTAGTAAATTTTAAAAAATGCCTTTCCGTACCGTGCGTAAAAATGCCGGAATTCGAATCCCGTCTCAATGAGAAGAACTTATGGGCCCTTTTACATTCGTAGTCGAGTTATTCGGTCTCAGGAGAGGATTTCGTAGTTTTTCATCCAAGAAACTCCAGCGTTTCATCCGAAAAAACAGTTGTTATTGTTGTAGGGTTTTAGGCACATCAGCAGCTTAGGCCATATTGCGCCGTATATATTATGTCTGCAAACTACGTCTGTTCTGTGGCCAATTTGCTGTTTGCTGTACGAAAATTTTGAGTTTCCGGGAGTTAATACTATGCTACCCTCACAGGAGACCGAATATCTTAGCAACGTTGTGAAATGGATCCATAAAAATTACTCACTGAAGGGATTCGAACTCGGGTATTTTCTAGCCAATGTTGGGGGGGAGGACGATGATTCACATATTCTAGCTGTGCGAAATTTAGAGACGCGATATGCAAACATCTCATGGCTTTAGGTACCATAGCACGATTTCAGAAGCATCCCGACATAACTTATCTGAGTGCTGTAATTAGCTTAAGTTCGCCAGTTTTAAATCTGTCGAAGTTCATGGACAAGTATTTCAATACAAACAGCCCAAATTCCTAACCTTTTTTCATATTATGACATGCCTAAAATTTATAATAAAATTTTAAGGAAACAAAAGTTTAAGAAAAAAAAACTATTAAAAATAATTAATTTTACATTTTTTATAATCACAAGAGTTCTATGGTGCATTTTTTGATAATTTATATTTTATGAGGCCCTTTCAATAGGATCAGCTTATTAAAATGCATGGATTTTCTCTAACTTTAATCAGAAATAAGTCGAATGCCAGAGGAAATCCTTTGGGCTACAGCCAGAGCCTAAACCCAGTTCGGAACTGAATATGGCCAGGCAAGTAGCAAAATTCCTCACCTCGTAATGAAAGTGGAGAGTGATGTTCTTTAATATTCAAAGGAAATTCAGACCATTAAAAATGCCATTAATGTATTTTTATTTGTGAACAGCGGGCATTCTTCTCCATCTACGTTCTCTTGCCAGCGACATGAATTAAATGTCATTAATTCGCTATTGTTACTGAGCTGTAATTAGCAGACAAAATTACTCTTTTCCTTTCTGTTTGTTCTCGGTTAATAACACGGCTGATATCGCGAAACGCTTTCTTATTTCCTATTTAACTAGGCTTTTGGTTTACAGTGCTTCAACTTGGTGATAACACAAGAGGGTATTGAATTTCGGAACTCGTCCCCCCTCTTCATAATTTAACACTTCAGTGAGCACTCGGACGTTGTATTAGTTTTCCTTGTTTGGCAGTCATTAGTTCTAGTCTGTTATGATCTAGCTGTTTAGTCTTCCTGCGTATTTGGATGAAATGATACAGTTGAAAGCTATTCTTATCTTTTCAAACTGCACTTCAGTCTCAATTGTGTCACGTAATTAATACTGAAGTAAACTAATTCGCTTCGTATAATGACACAACAACTAAAAATCTGTGGTAATTAAAATTTGACAAAGCAAAAATTTAACTAATACGATCAGCAAAAACTTATATCAGATGGAGATGACGCTATTGACGTTATTGTTAGTTTCAAGAACATTGGCATCTTAGGGCATATTGTCAAAATATGTCTATACAGTGCTGTGTGGAACGAAGTGCAGGTTTTCAGATAGAAATCTAACAATATGTGCTGAAACTTTTGGCCTTTATGACACCCTATTATCATTCCAAGCTGGAATTCTGTTAACTCCACCGTGGAACATTCTCAACATATTTTTTTTTATAATTGTCCTCTGATATTTTCGGTTATTCGGCCTTCAAAGCGGCGACCAATTCGGCTCTGTTTTCTGGGCAGTGGCTCCTCACCTGCATCCGATGTTCCAGTTCATCCGAAGGGGTTCTCTATAGGATTGAGGTTACGGCTCTGGGCTGGCCAGTCCAACTTTTGGACGCTCATGTCCTCAAACCAGTCCGTCACATCGCGAGAGTACGACATGGAGCGATGACTTCCCCTGCGCTGCTATATTGTAGGTAACATATTATTGTTCAGGACATCTAGACAGACTGCAGAATTCATGGTTTTATTAAACACAACCAGTAGTTCTAGGCCAAACCATGAAAAACAGTCCTAGACCATCGCGCTGCCTTCGCCAGACTTCACTGTCGGGACGATACATCCGGGTAGGAAGCTTCTCCAAGCGGATGCTTGGTCCTCTCGTGGGGTGGCAGTTAAGTAGGCTGATACCCACCCAATGAATCCATACTGCTAATGAGTTTCCTACTAAGACGTCGGAGAGTAGGTGGAAGATTGAAATCTCCACAAATAATGTGCTTAGCAGAGGCGTGGAGGTGATTTACAAGCCAGTGGATCACATCTTCAATGATGTCACTGTTTGGGCCTGGTGGAATGTATACTGTTGCTATGTCTATCAGGATGGCATTGAGCTTGAGGAATACCATAGCAGCTTCAAATGCAAGGGATTGGGTTACCACAGAATGTGCCAATGAGAAGATAGTGGTATTATAGAATATTGCGACTCTCCCCTCTACGATCCTCTCTGGAGGAACAGAGCATCTGGTACCCAGCCTGAGGAGCACACGCAAGGGAGTCCTGTCCATTCCCAAGCTACGTTTCGACAATGCAGAGAATATCAAAGGTTTTAGAGAGAAACTGTTCGATAGTGTCTAGCTTGTTACAAATACTCCTTGCATTTTGATAGACAATTCGAATGGTTGTAGCCATAGTAAATGGAGTTCGTACAGGTGGGAAGTCTCTTTTTAAGGTTCGCGCTGGTCTACTGTGCATTGTGAAGTGTACAGGGATATCCTGCACAGGTCTGGAGCCCTAGGGATTGTCATTATAATCTGCTGAGAGTTGGATTGAATGATATGTGGACAGTTTGTTTCCTATGGTAAGTTTGTTCTCAGTGAAGTTATCCGATTTTTCATGCGTTTTGTTGGCTTGGGACCTTAGTAGCTTTAATTGCTATTGCGTTTGATGTTGATTTCGGTGGTTTATTGCAGTTCTTGGCTTCTGATCTAGGAATGATTTTACGAGGGTTCCAGGGGGGCCATAATCTTGGATCCAGTACGAAGCTCATCTCTGGGTGGCAGGTAAAGATGAAAGAGGCGTAGGTTGGATACCTGGTTCTTCTCTGTCTCACATCAATATTCATCCCATGTACTTCTGCAAACATGGCCTTAATGCTGTCTGGTTTAGTAGTCAGTTCCACTCGAGATATAAAGATGCGACCACGAGTCTGAACTGCTGTGATGTTGCACGAATTAGAACGAGTTCCCTTCGAGGAAAGTTCTGTGGCATCTCTATTGCCCTGTTGTCTTCCATGTTCCATTTTCACATACCTATTCTTATTTGTTTACCACTAACAACTCCATAGCCATTTTTAGAATGAAAGCAACCGTTTAGAATCGGTTGCTTGAATTCTAATTCCTGAGTCGATCTTGAAAGTACCGCCCAGATGTTATGAAACGTCCATTTTTTCATTTTTTTTTTATTTTGCAAACAAAAAGACCAAATAGTTTGAAAACAGATTTGAGTTACCTTTGGTTTTCGGACAAATAATTTGAAAACCAAAGGTAATTCTGGATATTTATTTCTGATAAATAAAAATAAAACTGAAGGAACGATACGCACAGTGGACGTTCACACTTCATCACATAAATAATTTCATTTCCTCAAGTTAATATTTATTAGATATCGCTTTAGGAAAAAAAAAGGTTTGCATCAATTAAATTAATTGTGTATAATGAAAAATAAGCATAGTTATTTTTTTCTAATTTTAATATATTAAAGGGCTGGATATGGTCCTGAGATTACCCAAATTAAGGGGTATATTTATTTTTAGTGATCGAATTGTTCTCTACCACAAAAAAATTCTGTTCAGTTTTTTTTTTTTTTTTTGTGAGACATTGGTTTATTGATTTCCATAAAAACTACAATGATGTAAACTGTTCTGGCCCCTTGAGGTCTCTCGGAGTATAAAAAGAAGAAAATAAAAAAAATGTTAAACTGAAAGTTGTGCTTTCATTAACTTGTGCTGATCTGTTTTTGTAAAAGGACCTATGGAAAATTAAGTAGATGAGGTAAAGCTGAAAATATTCTTAATTAAACCAGATGTTTCGAAGCTAAAATAAAAGTAATCTAATACAGACGTTTTTATCCAAGAAAATGTTCATTAAAAGTATTTTAAAACGAAAAAAAAATCTTATAGGCAATACATCATTTGCTCTACAATTTTAATTTTCTCTACATTTTTATAAAATGACATTTTTATGATTTGTGTTATCAAAAGTTCCAGTGACAATTATTTTAAACAACTGAATCTTACTTCTACTTTTAAAAGTAAGTGTAATGATAAAAGCTAAGGGCCCACTGAATTTCTTGTTTTTGAACAATGGATAGGAAAGAGAGACACATTAACCTAGCGCTCCGAATTAAATTCATAGAATTATATTAACATTTAAGAACTTCAAAGTGAAAACTGCAAATCACTATACTGTATTTAGTTTAGCTTAGGCAGAGATTTTCTTGAATGTAAATATTCCGAAGGAAATGAAGAGAAAAAAAGTACAATGGAAATCTGAACGTTTTTATCACAGTCACAGAATGATGTGCTCCTATGGTTAATAAGTAACCCAGACTTTCGGAGGCCTTTTTTCCCTTTACGGCTAATGAAGTAGGCAGTTTCGAAATTTTACACAGGACTAGTTGCATAAAAAACAAGTAAAAATCTAGATTTATGAGAATCTGCAGGAAGCAACAAAAAAAAAAATGGAACTCTGGAGTCCTACCTTATTTATGTATCCATTAAGAAAAGCACGGCGAATAAAGCTGGCTTTGTTTGTTTGTTATTACCTACGTCCTACTTTTTTTGTTCTCTGGGCACAAACTATTCCGAAGCTACTGACATCCTCAAACTTGAATGCGTCTAAAGAACAGTAGCCAAGAAAGGATCAATGTTGTTCATACAATCAGTCAATCCATGCTGTATAATTCTGAAAAGTTATTTTATACTCAATCAAATATAGTAGGCCACATTCAGTCATTTTCTCTCAGGTATGCGAGGTTTCTAAAGGTGAAGCAAATTATTTGAAAGGTTTCGATGAATTATTTGGATAACGGATCACAGTAACCTTGTGATCAGTGGCAGCTGTGCTTGACAAAACTCACTTCTATATATTAACGGCTTCTGCTAGAAGACATTCATAAGGAAGCAGCGTGAGATGCAACATCAGGAAATTATTTCTTTTTTGTCGTGTAAGGACAACTGACAGGTTGACACCTTACAATCAGATATTAAAGTTATCTTATTTCCCACACGCGGAACTGTTTCATTAGGTGGGAGAAATCGCTCATCCAGGTATACACCCTGCAGCACAAAAACAGTTTACTTTAACGCAATCTTCAAATATTAAATTGATGCTTGCTTTTAAGCTTTTCATTTTATTGCGTCCACATGACAGCGTACACTAACTCATCTGAAGCGATTTTTTCCTCAGATAAATTCATATTTTATGTATCTCGTTCTCAGTAATTTTTATTTTTAAACAGGCGATAAATTTCTTTCTACCTCTTGCACTAACACCTGACTTTTTCTCACGAACCCAAACACGGAAAAAAGATACAAGTAGTTGATGGCAACAAAATTATATCCTTCCGTCCTCTCCGATCATTGGGGTTTATTTCAGTCACTTATCAAAAGGGTGCAGGGAACCTTTATATTTCCGCCATAGATTTGACAGTTTTCATTTTTATTACTTTACTGTTTTCATATTCCCAAATATGGTGGGGTTCGTTTCCGCAAGATGATTCAATCATTTGTGAAATAGAACAAATAATTTGGAACCGTTTTGCTTCGCACGAATAACGAAACTTAAAAACGAAACCATTAGTACATCAAGCTACCCTTGTAATAATAAATAACGTTTGCAATTAAAGATATGAGGTCAGAACCAAAAAAAAAAAAAAATGAATCATGAGAATGTAAACCGTTGACAAAGCAATATTGATTATTTTCACGGTAATCATTCATTTTATACAAATGTCCTCTTGTGAAGAAAAAAGTAACGAGTAATTTTTAGATTAGTGCTTTTATTTATTATGGTTGTTGTGCATTAAAACTTTGCAAAGTATCAATATTGGCTTTGTGGCCATAAAATTAAAATTTTATTCACATCTGTAACACTTGTTACGAAATGTGTATAAAAACTAGCTCGTTATAACCAATTAAAATTAATATCCTGACAAAACTGTTAACATAACAAATGTTATAAGTGTTTATCTACGAAACACATACCACGCACTTCTTAGCTCATTAAAAATAAAAATTCCTTAGTAATCATTCGATGAAAGCAATTGAATGGATTATATTTCTACATTTACGCTTTACTAAATTAGAAGGCGTTCATTAGAATGAACAAATGAGTGCTCACTACCATCATCTGAACGATTTTACTAATTTCGCAAGTGAATTGTATAATAGGAACATAATTTGCAGCAACTGTTGGTGACGACTCATTGCACAGCGTGTGTGATGAACTGCACCATCCACATGGTCTTAATTTTTAGAATCCGGAGGAAAACTGTGTACAAATATTTCAAACTTGCTATTCTAAAACGAAACAGTTTATTTGGTTAGAGCCCAAGAAATCAAGAATTATATAATGAATTCATTTGTTAATTAAAAGTCGTTTATGAGTATTCTTTATTAAATTTCTGTCAAATTGTTTCATATTTTCAAATGCTTCTTCGACACGTATGCAATGTGCACGAAAATCATTTTTCTTTCAATTTTTATTACGATCTATAATGTGAAATGAAAGTTAAACATTACGTGAACAGTTGTTGTTGGTTTACATCATCATCAGACCATATTGCACTAGTGCGTTCTCTGCATAAGTACGTTTACGAAGCCAATTTGCTAACCATTAACATTGGTGTCACTGTCTCAGTGTTAAATTCCTTTTTTTCTCTTTTTTAATACTTAAAAAATATGAGTTTTATTTATGAACAAAACTAAATGTCTTTTAGCGCAGTTTTTTTTTTTTTTTTTTTTAAGATTTCAATTTAAACAGGCTTTGACAATCTGCTTCCCAACCCAACAAAAAAACTTCGTTCACTCTCCAGCCATATGGTTTCTATATGTATTCTTTTCCAAAAAGCTTTGTCTGTCATTCAAGGCGTGATAATATCTTCGCGTGTGTCTTTTGGGATTTGTGTTCTTTTCCGAATCTCAGAAGAGACCTCACTAGTGACATGTCTTCCAAAAAAGCCGATAATGGAATATGTTCGTTGCAATGCTATAGATAAATTCAAGGATAAATGTATTAATATAGACAGATACCAATCCTTTTTTTATCCTCTCGAGGTTGAAATGTTCAGCCTTTACTGTATTTAAGAAAATAAAATGTGTAGCATCACTGCTAGCTATTAGCATTAGCATTAGTAGAGGCATTTGATGCAAGAAAGTGTTATAGCGCTAATTCTGCCCTTTCCTATTTTTTAAAGTTCCCACGACTGAATTTTCTGTACCCGACCTATCTAGATCTTTTTCAAAAGCTTCGATATAATATCACTTTAAGTACTTTCAGTACCAAATGAAAAGTAAAGAATCCTCAAGTAAAAGCGCATATTTTTCTTAATATAATCGCAAAATTAGTCGCTATAACTACGTAATAAATAAGTATTAAAGAGGCCTACAGTTGTTAGCCAGCAACAGCTATTTCAGTTAGCCACTTGCAAGTGTAATGTAAGATTTTTGTAAACACCGGATGGACGCGTTCATTTAAGATGCAAATTAGGCCAAAGGGAGATGGTAGAGTGGCTCCACGTGTCGCTGGAATATTCGAGAGGTGGCGTGAGATACCTCTTTGAACCCAGTGCTTTTCCATGACTCATCATGGCAAAACATCAGGCATCTTAAGACTCGGCTCCTACCAATGAGAAAGAAGTTTTGTATAAACAGTGTGGGCGGGCTTGGGACATAAAAAGCGGACCCTCGCAAGGAGAAAGATCATCATCGGACGGAGGGAGTCGGACGAGAAGAGGTCGTCGGAGGAGATCGGACGAGAAGAGTCGAGACGGACGAAGAGGAATGAAGAAGACACTAAAGGAAGGACCCAAGAGCCCAGCTAGAAACTGACCGTCGTTCTGCCGAGCCAACGCCCAGAGCCGATCGAGATTCATAGCCATTGTCTGATGAACTCAGTGTGATCCCTAGAGCTGGTAAGTTAAAATGATATAAGCATAGCATGCAATGTAAAGATATTAGTGACCATGATATCGTAAAAATGTTTCCTTTCTAACCTTTCTAAAATTGCTAAACTGATCCTATTGAAAGTTAACTACTGGAATTAAAGATGAAAAGCTTTAAACTTAAAAGGTTGGATCTTAGAATTGCTGAACTAGTTATGATAAACATGTTTAATGGAATATTTTGATGAAATACCTTATTAAATGCAATGTCTAATTAATGAAATGACTTAGTATATCTTTTGAATGAAGTATGTAAAATTCTCTTTTGTTATATTAAACCCTGTTATGTTTCTGTGTTATTCGAGTTTCTTCTTTACTGCCAAAACCTCACATTCAACCACTAAAGTAGTAAAGCTAAATGTTAAAGCATGATTAGGAGGTAACTGCGGTGTCAAGTAATTAATTACTTGATAATTACAACGCTAAAGTCCAAACTGCGGGGGTAAAAGGGGGAGGAATTGCTGCCCCCCTTTCATCTCTGAGGGTATATGAGACTGTCCTATAAAAACCACTAGACGAAAACAGAATTAGATTCCAGATAGGCGAGATGAACATATTAAAGCAAATTAAGATGGCCAACCCAAAAGAAAAGTGTTAAATACGACTTAACTATACTCATAATAAAAAGTATAAGTTATGCCTAGACTAAGCAGTTCTGATACGGCCACACCCTAGAACTCGCGTAGGTCAAAAAGATAACGGAAGAAAAGGGAGACTTGAGCAAGAGGGAAATCTATCAAAAGCCTACCGAGCGGGGTAACAAAAGCAAGCTTATGCAGCATCAGCCAAAAAAAAAATAAAGTAAAAAAATATACTTTTAAAATGGCGCCAAGTTCCTAATATTGGATGCAGGACCATATGCGCTTTTAAAACATTATTCTATTCATATGAATTGAGTAAAAAATCATAACAGACTTTTTAAAAATAATATATTTTCACATAAATTTGTGGATTCGACCCAGACACACCCACGACTCAGTATATGTATGCGTGGGCTCTTTTCAATCATGGGGCTCCCCTAACCCTCTAGAGGCACTTTCTAAAAGTTTTTGGCATGTAAAGGCTGGAATCTTGCTCCATTATTTCTGTAAGGCTAAGGCTAGAACTAGGAAAACTTGTTCTGGCTCGGAATTATTGATCTAAAACATTTCAAAAACGTTTATTTGGATTTGAATTTGCGTTCTGAGCTAGAATATCAGATCCACCACATCATTCTCTTCGAACCACGTTTGTACTGGCGGGTGATTTGTGACACGGATCGTTGTCATGTTGAAACAAATACTACCCCTCTCCAAAAGGATAAATGGCGTCTCTCCACCACCACCGTTGATACACGGGCGGTTTGAGCAAGACAGAAAATTTCGCATTCGATGCGCTTAAAATTTCCTCAGCAACCAGTAATATTGTAATTTATGAAGAAAAGCTATGTAATAACTTTTCTGCCTAACAAATCCGCTTTGGGAACTAACCCTTTAGCTCTCTTTACTCAATCTCATATTTGCTTGTTATTTCATCAGTAGACAGCTCGCCCATATCTACAACAAACTAATATAAAATGCATAGGTACCGTTATGCTGGTTGACTTATAGTTTAGGTTAGCGCCAGTAACAAAAAATCCCATTTCCAAAACAAATGCTGACTTTAGGCTGGCCGATATCATTCGCCTCTCCTTACCTGGAATACTCTGAAATTATCTCTGCTCATAGGCTTGAACCCATCCACGATACCATACCTAATAGATCTACAGTGACCTGTCTGTAGTCTTGAAAAACTATCTATCAAAACATAATGAACATGTGACTAAATAGTACATGAAGTCAGTGAACAAAGAGCAATCTAGAATTTAGTACATTTAAACACATTAATATTACAGTTGGGAATCTCATTGGGAGGTTTGCGTCTCACAGACGATGAGCAACTCATAAATCTCAGCGAAGAACAAAATGTACTTTCTCATATTGAATTAAATACATTGCATAACGCACGTGTGTAACAATTTCAGGTGATCTTTAATACATTTATAACATTAAAAGATAAATTTCTTAAGAGTTTATCTAAGAGCCTCGTCCTTAAAGAAGATAAACTACATGGTAACTCTTTTGTGATCGCTTTAAAATTAATGGTCCGAAAAAAAAAACAACTGTATCTTTTACGTTTTTTATTTTTATTTCTGAATATTTACATAAACAGGAAAAAAATCACAGTTACATAGCATAAAGATAAACTAACAAACTACTCGTATCTATATTAAGAACTACTGATATTTTTGTTTCAGAACCAAAAAGTTAAAGATGCATTTCAGATCTGGAAAACTGTATCTGCAAGACATGATTGTTCCAAAATATCGCTTATTATGGATCAATGAGAAAAAGTTGAACAACATTACTACTACATAGAGATTCTCAGAGGATTGTGTCTCATGGATTATGATAATGTGGTAATTTCCCGTATGCTTATAATTTACCACCAGATACAGGTGACAAATTAGATTTTTGTTGCACAGTATATATATAAGACGTAAGTAGGATGTGCTTGGCTGGAAAACAGATGAAGGTTAATTGAGCAAAAGTAAGTAGGGAGAAACTTTTCGTTGATTGTTTGAATAACATTAATAGTTATCGTAATTTTTATAAACTTTTCCCTGATTTTTTTAATAACATTAATAGTTATAGTAAGTTTTTTGATGTCAACAATCTCAAGTTTTCCAATTTATTTATCGAAAAAGATAACCGGGCTTCTTAGAAAAAAAATGAGGAAAATAATGTACTCTAAATGGACTGGAGACCAAATGCTACACATCATCAGTTGCGTCGTAGCAAAGCAATATCGAACAAAAGAAAAAATTGAGGAGAGTAGGTCATATTCTTCTACTGCTATAACTCCGACGTAATGATTGCGACCTGCAGCCAACCCACGAAACCCTTCTCGGAATTCTTCCTTTAGGAAGAGCGAAGAATGTCCCCTCCTCATCTCCTGCACACATTGTATGGATCATTACTGCGGATAACGATGGGCGTGTTCACGACAAAATGGGGATTGTTCGACAACTGGCAGACAATGTGTAGCCGGATCAATATCACAAGAGAGGGAGGAAGGGGGGATGGAACCTGATGACAGTTCCAGATACACAGGTGCACGGAGGTGGACACATCATCGGGATATTTTGCATGAATTTAATTATTAACAGCAAGTTCGGATATGGAGTTCAAGAGGTGCTGTTGGAGAAAATTGGCTTTATGTTTGATGTTCGTTTCGATCTTAATACGTAGAGTACAAAAACCGACGAACTGCGTGTCTTTATAACGTCTTTGTTATCATAAAATTTCACCTTCTCCTGGTGATAGGTTTACACGGCTTATCACAAGTGTCGCTGTAATCAGTACTATCTTCACGAAGCACATATACAATCATACATATACGAACACACATGTATGTAAAGATACGTTTTTTTTTCGGTAGTAGTAATAAATACCATACTTTAAGACGAATTTATCCATAAGTTGCACTGTATTCATATTGAAGTTTTGTTTATACTTGTATTTATGCCAAAGAAAATACAGAATGGAACGGTTGACAAATTTCAATCATTCTTTTGAGACATTTTATTTGCTTTATGATTTCCGATCCTCAGCGATTTAGATATAAAAAAGAAAAAAAAAAACATTTGAATTTAAAAAGTATTTTTTATTTACAGTCATTTTCGTGTATTGCAGGTACATATGTTGTACGATGTTTTCAGCCATTTATCCAAAAAAATGGAAAGCAACGTATGATATCACCGCGCACCTGTTTATGTCCCTAATAATTTTCGTGTTTGTAGCCTAATAGAAGCTAAATTTATTTACAGTACACTTGAAGAGAGGGGGGGGGATAGGCTACCTGATGAGGATGATTTTGTTTCTATCTACCATGTTGATTTTTTTTTTTTTTTTTTTTGATCTGTCATACAAGATGGTTCCCCTCAAATTATGAACATCGTCCTTTTAGAATTCCAAGTCAAATTTAAAGCACAAGTAGAGCAGTGACGCATCCAGTATCGTGGGGGGATATTTTAATTTCTATTTGCCGTATAAAGAAGATAGCAGCTACTCAAATTATAATCATTGACAAATCCTATGATTATAATCCAATACAACAAAATTCAGAGTATAGGAAACTGTAAAATTTCGCATTTACAACCAAGAATTCCTTAAAATCTGAAAGCATTTGACTAAAAATTTTGATTTTTGATTTTTTTGACTAAAAATTTCGACCGAAAACTGGAATTTACATCATTTTACAAACCGGAATTTAATTCCACGCCACAAATGTTTTTGCCGCCATTATAACGCCATAACTAGCCATACAGCTTAGCTGCATAAAAAATTATAATGACAGTAAAACGAAACTTTGCAACTTTTGTTATTACGTGCGAGGAATCGACTGAATTCCTCCACAGTACATTAATAAATCAAAATGCCATGCGAATTGATAAAGATTGCATAGACCTCGTCATAATTATTCCTTAAGCAGAATAGCTATTTTTTTATCCTCCAATTAGAAAAAAAATTTTTTTCTGAAGCATATTCATTTGTATTCTCAACCATGCATTTAATATTTACTGGAAAGAGCTTTTCCAAATTACTAGGTACACCTCTCTAAAATCCAGAAAATTTAAAAATCTGGCACCTCCGAATCGCCGGATTTTAAAGAGTTTACTGTATATCATGGCAGAGAGAGGATTCCCAAATCTTTGAAGGTAGGTATCTTAATTTTGATGTTTCATCTTGAAACAACATTGACACAGATTTCATTATTGACGATATTAAAAGAAGTCGAAAGAAGTAGAATCAATAAATTTTACTTCGAACGTTTTGTTTCAATGACTATAGATGTAGGTTACTCTTCGTTGCTAATGTTTTTGTATTTATAAAATAAAAGAATCATCCTGGACAGAGCCATCTTTGGGTCCCTATGAGGGACCCAAAAAAATACAATTCAAACAGAATTCAACGATTTTATTCAAACAATAAAATTCTAACAATTTTCACAAAACACAGGTTTCTAAGATAAATTCTTTCTCAGCTTTTTCTGTTAGCAATATCATTAGCAATGTTAACAAAGTTCGTACTGCGAGTAAGTTAGTGCTGGAATAAGTGTCGTGGAAATAACTTCAAACCCAAATTTATATAAACTTTTTCGAGTTTCTTTAAACAAAAAATTAGATTTAATGCAAGGGAATTTTAATATGTTTGATATAACGTAGTGAGGCCTAGGAATGAAGATTACCTAAGGCCTACGAATACCAAAAGCGGCCCTGATCTTGGATGATAATTAGTTATGGAAAGCTTCGTAATTGTAAGCTGGGCCAAATATGTTTTCGAGAGTCAGTTATGATCACTGAGCAATATGTAAAATGATACCCAAATGATAACGACGATCAACCACTGTAAATTAATAGACTCGTTATTTATTTATTATATAACACATTACTGGTTTCTCAACAAATCATGCTAACAAAAGGCAACTAGATCGGCAATGGTGATGACTATGCAAGCGAACGAAATACAAAAAATAATATGGATAACAATTATACCTAATTTTACTTTAAACTTCAAGACAGGCAATAAGATAATTACATTAACAACAAAGTGAGGGAACAAAACGTAATTAAATATGTGATATATGGTATAGCTGCTTACGTTCGTGAAAATCTCTTCTTCGTGAAACTTTTCTGTTGCATTCTTAGTATTAAACAGGAGTAACCAAATATAAGGACAAAAATTGACGGCGGCGAATTGTTTTAGGTCGGAGAATTTCACTTTATTGAATCACGATGCTGCCCACTGGTATTAGCAGGTATGTTCTGAAGAAAAGGGATTTATCTTTCAAGATAAATTCCATTTTTAAACTAAAAATCCGTTTACTTTACTTCGATGTGAGAGGAAATGAAGTTCAGGTGATTGACTGCTAAATAGTTGTAAGCTGTCAACTGATCTGCTTCCCTTTTGAAAAATGCAATTTGCCAGAAGCCTGCCTTGCTGAGGTCTGCGGAATGACGCCAGAGTGAATTTCATAAATTGACAGTGCATATCCGTACGATAAGAAGTACACGACATTAATATTAATTTATTTGTCCCAGACAAATTAAGTTCATTGCGATAACTAGCAATGCATTAAGATAATCATTAAGATCGAAATGGTTCACCTCATACCTGAATGTTCAAAGAAAACTTACACACACACAGAAAAGCACCTATCTTTATGTCTTATGTTTGTTTTTAATGATTTTGTAGCGTTAATTAGATATTTTAATGAATAGCTAATTGTGCACATATCTGTCTCAAAATTCGAGGAGTAATAATTGGGGTGTTGTAAAAACTTTAACTGAATCGATTTATTCAACGGGGAGAAACTAGACTCATTTTAAGACCACTATACAATTTTTTACTATTTAATGCTTACTAATGAAGGGGGCTAGAGAAAAAGACTACTTTCAAGAAAATGTAATATTTCGTAACTACCTTGTACAATTTTTTTTTTTTTTTTTTTTTTTGACTAATCACTCCTGGAACGCTTGAGATATACTTTGCATATCTACAAATGGATAACATATAAAGCGTATCTGTAATTCTGATCGACATTTATCGGTTTTCTGACTTTTTACATCGAATTTTAGAAAGTTCAATTTGCAAAAAATGATTTAATTTCTAATATCCGTTCTAATATTAAGTTTTGAATCACTGCAATTTATAATATCTCACGCACGATCTATGTCACAATCAAGTTCCTGTAATCTTTATTTTGACAAACTTCAAATTATTTATCTTCCTGCATAAAAATACGCACACGTTTATCTAAATATTCGATTACATGAAGAAAAAAATCTCCACTAACTTCCCTCAGTTTCTTGGAACTGGCAGAGGCGCACGGACGTGAGGGTGTTGTAAAAGCATTTATATCGAACTGCTCAGTACTTCAAGATCTTCTGTATGATATCTAAGTACCTCTGTATAAGAAAGAACAGATTCAGTTTCGCTTTCTTTGTTTCCAAAAATAATTTTTAAAACAGATAACAGAAGGTTCTTCAAAAATCTTTGCAACAAATTGTAACAAAAAAGTAAACCATACACTCTAGTAATTTGATATAAACTGTAATTTCGTTTGAACCAGAAAGAGTCTAGACTTAACGCACACGGTTTCTCACTCGAATACATTCTTTAAAGTGGAGGGAAGCATTATTTGTGATCATCAGTATATACACTAGGGTCTAGATACAAATACGAACACCCATATCGGTTTCTTTATCTTCGCTTTCTGTAGTAAGAGGAACCAACCTGAAATCGATATGCACCTAAGATAAAAGAACGCTAAATAATCGATTACGCAGACAACATAAATTGTAGCTCGGGAGTGCCATTATACGTTGTATCGCAATAAGGAAATAACACATAACCCACACCTTCGTTGATCATACATCAAAAACGATTTCTCCATGGCCAAACTGGACTAGTAATATTAAGTTAATAATTCCATCACGTGAAAATCTCATACCAGCTTATCTTCACCTTTGTTTATTCAATATGAACGATCAATAGAAGTGAAAGATGAAGCTACAACAGAATACCGTGAAGAAAATCAGAAAACAGAAAATCGGATCATTTAACATATGGCCGTCCGGCATTCAACGAATTTTTGCCATCTTTATCATTATATATGGTCGTTCCAGAAGCAAAACCATAAAAAGCACATTAGCTTCATTAATATAAATTAGGCGGAACATCCAAGGGGACGCATATTTCGCCCGCCATGTTTACAACCACTGTACAACAATCTGATTTATTTAGTTGCAGAGGATGAGGCCCTGAGTAACCGGATCCTGCATACTTGGATGAATTGTTACCATCTCCGTATACATTCGTTTTATTTTAATGAGAGCATCGAAGAGGGGAAGGAGATATGAATTTTACGTCCACTCCCTCCCTCCTTTCCCTTCTCAAGAAATGCATTAAAATAAAACAGATAATGCGAACGGGATAATTTCAGGAGACATATTACGGCCACTAAGTATGCCAATGCCCCCCTCTTATTCTCCCCATTTCCAAACAAGTGTCACATCATTTACAATTAAAATAAATGGCACGTTGAGGAGAATTATTCCAAATACACGTTAAGCAGCTCTTTCAGTTACTGATAAGTTCTATGTCAGCGTGTATAAACAAAAAAAAAAAAAAAAAAAAAAGTGACCTTTCATATATTGCACAAATGGTAGAAAAGGCGTGAGAATTGAAGACGAAAAAAACTGAAATGAAAAAAAATATATATATTTATTATAATCAGATATGAATTGTCCATATTTTGACAAACTTCAAATTATTTATCTTTCTGTATACAAATATGCACACGTTTATCTAAACATTCGATTACATGAAGAAAAAATCTCCACTAATTTCCCTCAGTTTCTTGAAACTGGCACAGGCGCACGGACGTGAGGGTGTTGTAAAAGCATTTATATCGAACTGCTCAGTACTTAAAGATCTTCTGTATGATATCTAAGTACAGAGGTACTTAGATCTCATACAGAAGATCTGTATTGCTAATTTTCTAACTGGCGGTTTACGTAGCTAAAAAGGCCTTCTCAGTAGCAAGGCCTTCTCAAGGCCTACTTAGGCCTTCTCAGTAGCAAGTGGATATGATTGCCATCCTCCTCACACGGTGTGAAAATTCCGGGTTCGAATCCTATCAACGAGGTGAGATTTTTTTATGGGCTTTTTTACACAGAATACATGCAATTTGCAGACGCAATATACTGTCGCCTCGATCGCAGCCTTAGTTGCTTTGGCACTTAACACAGTTACTCTGCTCCAACGAAATAAATTGCAGATTTTGAAGTTTCAGGTTTCCACGAAATGTTTTTTTTTAATTTATTAATTAAAATGGTCCCAAAAACTGCCATGACCAAAAGAGATACATATGAAAAAACTGAAAATAATCAAATTACATACAAAATAAATATACATATAATTAAATTTCGGACAAAGTCCAAACTTCTTCACAATGAGGTACATCTGTTCAGAATCTGTTGGTAAGCTAGCAGCACGAGCTTCAGAGAACAGAAATGCCAGCACAAGGAGTTGGAGTGGATATAGCAGACTCGTGTCTCGACCAAAGCAAAGTCTTTCAGAACGATTCTACAGAACTTTAGGTAATCCGGCACTACACCACACCGCATTACCAATCCAAGGTTTCCAGACAAAGAAAAGTCTTCCGCCTAAGAAATATAGCAGTTGCAAAAGCTTGGAAAGCCAAGAAGTTCTCCTGTTAATCAACTAGAATCGTCTCGCAGCCTTCTGCCATAAGATTGAGATTACTCACACGAGATACCAATTCAATTCGTAGATCGCTGTACTCCTCACAGTTGTAGATAATATGTTCCCATAATTCCCTTTCGCCACAATGGCAACTAGATCTCTCTCAGTGATTCCTAAATTGTGAAAATTTGCATTAATCGAACCATGACCAGTCAAATAAGAACATAGCTATTACGTTTGGTGCAAACCATTTGAACTTTATCGAGGCTGCATTTCTTAGATCTGGGAAAAAGTTTTGTGTAATCCGCCCTTTATCACAAACACCCCAACGCTCCTGCCAGACTTTTACCCGAGAGTTCCAGATTCTTGCCTTTTCCTTCCTGGAAGATCTGCCAATTCCACCTCTATATTTCGCCGACCTGGCTAGACGGGTGGGTAAAGTGCTTGCCTAGCAACCTAAAGGTCGCGGGTTCGATTCCCGCCTCGGGCTTGGATCAAAGTACTGCAAAAAACCTTCGGAGGTGCATTATGGACACAGAAGCCTATGCGCCAACAACTACCAAAAAAAAAAAAAAAAAAAAAAACACACCTCTATAATCTGAGGCGGAGTTGGCCATTTAATATTACGAGCCTACGCACAATAGACCAAATGCAGATCAATCGGCAATTTTTCAGTCACAACCTGCAAAGCTGGAGTCGACACAGTTCTGCATGCCATGCACATCCTAAGGAGCATTACTCTTTGAATGGAACTGAACTTTCTAGTAAATACTTTTCCATGTACACAATTGATTCACCATACTTTCGAGTAATCATCCCAATAAATTTCCTCACCTTTTCTGATAGATAGGTAACATGTGAGTTTAAAGTCAAAGGTCCATCAAGCATAATGTCTAGAGATTTTAAGTGGCTTGCCGATTTTAGGCGCGACCCATTTATTTGGAATGACTGACTAGTGGCATCTGCCACCTTTCAAATAGATTACACTGTGGTCCGAAAAGTAGTTTTCATTAGCTCCGTTTTCATAAAGCGCGCACAGTTAAAAGTTGTGAATCGTATTTGTTATATAGTGCAGGCTTGAACCCGTGATGTGTGGACTCTCCATGTCACGAACTTGAGTATATGTATATATCACTTTCCATTATTATCACTATGAGTGCAAGATTTATATAAAATGAAAGGAATCAAAACATTAATGCAATTCTGGTTAAAATGCAAGTTAGTAGACTCAACTTAAGTCCAATATGTCTGATTTCTATCAACCAACCTTTTCACTCTTATGAAAAAAAGGTAATAGTAGTAGCAGAGGCATGCGATGCAAGAAAGAAAGCTCATGTAGCATCGGCCAAAAAAATAAACATATTTCACACATCCATTCCCTCTAAAGGTTTGTCCAGTTCCTCCTTGAATTTATTAATCTATTAACTTCGATAACGACAGATGGAAGTTACGTTCCAGCAATCAATCACCAGCTGGCTAAAGGCAAATTTCCGCACATCTATTCTACAACTGAGTTTCCTCAATTTGAATCTATGCCCCCTCAATTTCGTATTCTGAGCAAGAGGGAGAATCCCATCAAATTTGAGCCTGCTCAACCCATTCAAGGCTTTATACACTTCAATCAGATCACCTCGCAGGTACGTAGTCTCTAGACGCTTCGATTTGCAGAATTTAAGCCTTTCTTGGAAAGAGGATCCCTTCGTTCCCCTCACAAATCTTGTTGCCCTTCTCTGTACTCGCTCAAGCAATTCTACATTCTTCCCAAAATGAGGCCTCCATACCTGTACACAGTACTCAAGGCATTGTCTGACCATTGCTTTATATAAAGGAATACTCACCTCCTTTTCCCTACAAGCAAAATTCCTGTATATTGTTGACAGGAATATACAGGACCCCAGAAAACTTCAAAATCAGGTTGTTGAATGCCTTTGAAAACTATGATGAAGGTACTAAAGTACCATATAAACCGATGAGCCAAAACATTATGACCACCTACGTAATATGAAGTTGGTCCTCCACGTGCAGCCAAAACAGCTCGTACCCGGCGAGACATGGACGCTACAAGATTTCTAAATGTGTCTTGTGGTATCTGATACCAACACGTAACCAGCAGACCGTTTAACTACTGTAAGGTCCGTGGTTGAGACGACGCAGATCGGAGTTGCTGTTCCAACACAAACCACAGATGCTCGATGGGGTTGATGTCTGCGGAATTTGGAGGCCAGGGCAATACCTGGAAGTCTTCCTCATGTTCAGCGAACCAGTCTCGAACAATCCGGGCGGTGTGGCATGGCGCATTATCCTGGTGTAAAACGGCAATGCCAGAGGGGAAGACCGTTGCCATGAAAGGGTGTACCTGGTTAGCAATGATGTTTAGGTAGGTGGTGGCCATCAGAGTGCCCGGCACATGGATGACTGACCCAGGTATTCCAGCGGACCATCGCCGCATCCAGGCGCCATCATCGGACCAGACGACCTTCTTACAATCACTCAAGGTCCAGTTTCGATGCTGGCGTGCCCATTGTAGATACTGTTGCCGGTGAACCGTGGTTAGCATGGGCACTCAGAGCGGCCTGCGGCTACGCAGTCCCATTTTCATCAGGGTTCGATGTACTGTGTGTTGTGAATTGGAATGCTCGTGACTCTCGTCACGAGCATTCCAATTACCGGCGAGTTACGCCACAGTAGCTCTTTTGTTGCCACGTACTATCCGGGAGCGCCTTCGTGCACCTCGAACATCGATGAGCCGTGGTGGTCCAACACCTCGCCGGCGGTTCGTGGGTTTTCCCTCCTTGGACACTTTCGGTAGGTACTAAACACGGCTGACCGTGAGCATTCCGCCAGCCGTGCCGTTTCGGATATGTTGTTGTTGTTATTATTTGGTTTTTAGGAGCATTAGCAACTAAGGCCATATTGCTCCGGGGATATGCGGTGGTCATTCCCTGACCTTTCTGCATCCTCCGTATTTGGTGGTGACGGGTTCGAACCCCGGTCTAATCAAGAAGCGCGTGCTACGCACTGCTGCTCCTGCCCACCTGGCTACGGAGACGCCTTCGGATATGCTCTGACCCAGTTGTCTGGCCATTACAATTTAGCCTTTGTCAAACTCGGTTAAGTCCGCTGCCTTTCCCATCTCAAGAGCAAGAGTAACACTGATTAACAGAGCTTAGTATCAGGTATTTTTTATACCGTGTCCCGACCCGCGCACACGCCGTAGTTCACCTGCAGTTGCTTCGATTTGCATAACGACTCGCTGGTCATAATATTTTGGCTCATCGGTGTAGAAGCTACCTGAATATAAGTATAAAGAAGCTTTATCTCTTATATTGTGATTTTTAGTAAAAAT
This sequence comes from Mastigoproctus giganteus, assembly GCF_048544385.1. Classification (NCBI taxonomy): domain Eukaryota; kingdom Metazoa; phylum Arthropoda; class Arachnida; order Uropygi; family Thelyphonidae; genus Mastigoproctus; species Mastigoproctus giganteus. The sequence goes on along the minus strand of NC_143587.1, from coordinate 122,747,529 downwards.
TCAACTCTTGCAAAATACGAGTAATAACTTAAAGGTCTGTATCGCTTTCAAGAATAATCTGCAAACTGAGATAAAGAAAAAAAAAATTAAGGAGTGCCTGTTCGACTAGTGAAGTGGGATAAACTGAATAGTTTACAAATACGGAATATAAATATGAAAGAAACAGTATTATAACCACAGCACGTCATAGCAGACAATGATTTAGAGGAGCAATTAAAGACAAATAAAAAAAAAAAAATAACTCTCATTTACGGCCACCCAAGACCGAACTTATGAAGCCCATGTATACTACGTCCATAAACTGCGTGTGTTCTCGGGTCGATTTGCTCGCTTTTCTGGATGAAAAGCGGGCTTGTGGGCGTAGACAACAAGGTAGTTTATTCCACCTTATTGCCCACGCAGAGCAACTAACTCAGTCACGGAGTGAAAAAAAAGTTCATACACTTTCGTGTCATTTACGGGATTCGAGAAACGGGGCCTTTTCCACACGGTATGAGGATGACGGTAATTGTAACCACTGTGCTACCGCGCAGACATCAATTAAAGACAGAATTTCGAAGTAGTTGAGAGGAAGGTATTATCAAGAAGAGATCTTAAAAAGAGAATATAAGAAGATATGAAAGAACGAGGAGCCACTGGTAACTAAAGAGAAAATCACTAAGACAGCCCTAAATGTGGATTTGGAATGTGTTCAAAAGTGTCAACGACAACATGTTCCTAAATCTGTGAACATGTTCTTTAATATTAATGTGTCCAAAAACTCAACATCAGGAACAAGCTACACAGTAATAAAGAAAAAGAAAATAGCTTACAGGATAATATACATAACAACAACTAAACGTACGATGCATCGTAGGGCTTATGCCTCACTAAATATAACTGAAATGTTTAAAACTTGCAGTACAAATCAAGTTTCGAAGTTCAGTCAATAGGATTTGATTCCTTCTTTCCATACAGCATTGCCACTATTACTTCTGCTTGCACGTTGTTACACTTTTAGGATGGGCAATAATTCCTTTCCTTCAGATGGTTTAGTATTCTTCACACCACCAGTACGTATCTCACTTCGCACTCATGACAGCAAAGCGAGCGTGTGTGTGTGTGTGTGTGTGTGAGGTAGTCTATATCATACGGTTCATAATCTAATCGAGTTTACTACTTCCCAAGCGTACACCTGCTCACACTCACAGCTTGTCTCACACTTTTTGCCAACTATTCTATCAAAGCCCATTCTTAGTTTTGCTGTCATCTTTGCTTCCTTCCCATGATCTTCAGTCAACTTCGCTTATCAATGTCGCCCTCACTTTGCAAAATACACAATTTCTTTCTTTCTTTGACCCATGTTTGAAATTAATTTGAAAATGGCAGATGAATTTCAACGCTGGATCAAAGCAGGAAGGAACTACTTATTCAGTCAAGTATCTCTTAGATATAAACAGAATACCAACTCCAAAAACTCCGTTTCAGAATAATTAGGATGAATCACTCCGTGGTTGTAGTGAGAGACATGGACTCCACCTCGTAACTACTCTGGCACCAGTAAGGGTGTCTGCGAATTGTAAAATGCAAAGAAATAGAAAAGTGATGTACTACCGTGTTGGAACATATCGATCGTAACTATTCTCAGCTTGAAGAAAACGTCAGTCTTCAAGGTCTCTCATTGAATGCATCATATTCGAAGACAAACACACTTTATAGTAACAAATCTTAAAGTTAGGAGCATAATAATTATTTTCCGTGATAACGTCCTTTAATTATTTTAAATAAAAAGAAAACGGGTTGGTTTTTTTAATATATCATCGATGGAACGGAACTAGCGATAGGCACTGTTCCATCTATTTACGTGTATTGTATGCACACTCATCAGAATTCAGAGACTTTTCTTTCTTTTCTGTCCTTTTTGCCTCTCGCTTGAGATGCGGGGCATTACAAAAGATCTATACACCGACCGAGTTGCTTTATACGCGAAGTGATGGGGTGAATTACGTTCCCTTAGTGGTTTTAACTTGGGGAAAACCGCTAGCTGTAAGCAGGTTGCAATGGTCATTAACGAACGGTGGGAGTGACTTAAGCCTGGCCGGTTAGTTTTTTGAGCCTAGCTATCTCTGATAAGGTGGTTTCTTAATTGCTTCCGCACTGTGCGAGACGGTTAACAACACCAAACTTGGAGAAAAGTTCTTGGTGATCATTAGCAGCCGAAAGGACCAAAGAGGAATGGATGGGGGAAGGGGAGCTGCTACAAGCTCAGTTATTTACCGTTCTCTCGTGCCTATAGATGTACCTGTTTAACAGCCATCTGTTAGCGATGGTAATTAACATTGTAATGGGCACAGTTCTTGATATGTTTCAGCTCTTCGTTCGAGTTGCAATTTTTAAATCTCAGTGTATTACCAACTTTCTAGTACTCGCATAGCCAGCTGTGTGCATCAGATATTTGATAAAAATACGAGCGCTTATTTGGGGTTTCTTTTTGAGAAGACATTTGTAGATCTTGAAACTTTTTGCTAATATTCAAATGACTAGATTCTCAGCTTTATGTTACACAAGAAAGATGCATAATGGCTTCCTTTATTGGCCATTTTAGGATGGCAGAAAATAAATTAGCAGTGTACCTTACGATTTGTTCGCTTTTTTCTTAAATGAAAGAAAATGTAAGGTAAAAAAACATTTTAACGAGTCGAACATTGTTTTTTTTAGTGATAACGCTATTTTAATGATCAGACTGGAAGTGGTTTTACTTGACGAACGTAAATAAATATTCATGTTTGTTGGATGGAAACTGCGATGTTAATCGAAACAGATTAATCCATAGATGGGATGCTGTAAATTAAGGTTGTATTGGACAAATGATCATAAATATATTTCGTGGACGAATGAAGACCCTTCTGAATGAAGAACACTTAAAGTTAATTAAATAAAAAAAATCGAAAACATTTAGGGAAACTTTGTCAAGTCGCCGGGTATCTAAAATTCTAAAAATCCTGGTTTACATTTAAGTAATAAATTATATATTACATTACACAATAATTAAATTTAATAATGCTTTATTTAATTTAGTATTTTTAACGAATTATTTGCATGCAAATTGCACAGGTAATTAGTTTACACAATAAAATAAATATGACTGAGAGTTAATGAAAAAGCCAGTTGCGTTCGTTTAGCAATACGCCAGTGACGTTAGAATCAAAATCAATTCAGTTAATGCACGTATGCGTTGCATTTCAGGAACTTTACCGAATAGTAATTAAAAACGATTTGTAGCAAAAAATGAGCAAAACGCAACGACATTTATGTACGAACCGAAAAAAGTTCGTTTCTGCGTATCTGCCACATTATCCTTTAATTGCTGCAACCAGCACATGGCATAATATCTAGTGCTTCAGTTACAATATATCATACACGGAGACCGTACGTAATATCTATGAAAAAAAAAAAAATAATAATAATAATAAATAAAAATTATCGGGTAAATGGTTACAAATCATTCTACGGGGATAAAAAAACGCAAACTCCAATGTAACAATGGCCTTTAAGAGTTATTTTTAGTCTATTATTATATTATTTCTCCCTGATTGGGGATTCCACCTCGTGACGGGTATTGCTACCAAGTACACAGAGTGGTTGTTGTTAATTCTGATGTTACAGTTGGTCGAGGAACTCTCTGACAATCCTACAGGAGTTCGGGATTGCGACTTTCTGGAGTTCCTTGTAGGTGTTCGCTGGGAGACCAATTGCAGCTAGGCTGTTATGTAGGGTCTTTGGCACCATACCTGTGGTTGACACAATGATCGGGATGGTCGTTACTTGTTGCATATGCCACATCTCTTTTATCTCCTATCTTAGGTTGGTGTACTTCCTAATTTTTTCCCCATGGGTTTTCTGAAGTTTGCCAGTGTTGGGTACCGCTATATTAATCAGATACGTAGCCTTTTCCTTCTTGTCCAAAGGGTTATGTCCGGTCTGTTGTGCGAGATTGTCCTATCCGTTATTATGGCGCGGTCCAAGTACAGCTTGTGAGTTGGGGTCTTTAGTACTGCCTGGGGTTCGTACTTGTAGTACGGTACACTTTCTTCGATCAACTGGTATTTCCTTGCTAGCTTCTGATGCATTATCCTGGCTACCTGGTCGTGTCTATGAGTGTACTCAGTCTTGGTGATCACCTTGCATCCTGCGGTGATGTGTTAGATCGTTTCTGACGCCAGGTGGCATCGTTGACATGTGTCATCTAACACTCCGGGCTCCTTGGCGATGTATTTTCTATAGTTCCTGGTGTTGATTACCTGGTCTTGGATGGTGAGCATGAATCCTTCAGTCTCGGCGAAGAGCGTCCCGCTTGTGACTATGCATTGAAAGAAATTTTATCTATGTGACGCTGATGAAAATCATTGTAATGTCTGCAATGGAGTGTCTTCTCTGCCCATCTTTCTAGCTTCGTTTGTACCTCCTGTTTGTGGGGGACTCCTCGCTTACGTTGAGTGGGGTATACCGCTTGTCTATCTTCCTTATGGCCTGGTGGATTGCTGCTGTGTGTTTCTGGAAGTAATGCTTCAGGTTAACTATAGCTGTCTTCTGTTGCTCAATGAGGTCTATCAGGCTCCTTCTTCCCGTGAAATTCTCAGTCTCTCCACGGCAGCTCTCGGGTGGTGTTGGCGGTCCAACACCACTCGAGTTAATATCTAATAAAAAGACTGTCCAAATGTTATTAAAAGGAAAACTGAGTATGAATCGGGCTCCTACTGTGAGGCTTCTGGGTGATGCAGTTCGTTACGTGAGAGTAAATAAATATCTTGGACTCAAAATAGAAGAACGGTTGTATTTTACCGAACATGTTAAGTATTTAAAAGAAAAAATTCAGACACTGTATGCTAAGCTCCGGAGGTTAGTGCGTACTGAATGGGAGATAAAGGGCAGAGCCACAAATCTATTATATGAATGCTTGTTCCTGCCAATCATATCGTACGCCTCTGGGGCTTGGGTGCATAGGATACCAATCGTAATAATCCAAAAGCATTTGATCCAAGCGCAAAGATTCGCACTATAGGAATAACTCGAGCGTGTCGAACTGTCTCCTCAGAGGCCTTTGCAGGTGGCCTCGGGCAGGGTCCCTGTTCAGTCAATGGTTTTACTGGCTGGTCTGCTGTTCCTGACAAAAAGAAATATAAATAGGACATATCTAGGTATAACATCTTGTCCTGATAATACAAGGACTTATTCAAAATTAGGTGTAAAATTAGAAAAGAAAATGATTATGAAAGAAATTTTAATTAAATGGCAGGAAAATTGGGATATGTCTGATAAAGGACGGCAGACCTATGGTTTCATTCCGAGTGTAGAAATTGTGGATATGAAGAAGAAACCATGGCTACAGTTTGGACTGAACTCATTGTTCCTATTGACTGGACATGGACTCGCCTTGAGGCTAAATCAGTTGGGGCTGGTGGACAGTGGACTTTGTCACTGTGGTAGTCCAGAGACATCATTGCATATTATGTTCGAATGCATAATATATGCTGATTTGAGGCATGAATTAGAGATGTCTCTTGGAAGTCTGGAGAGAGGTGGTCTGTGGATCATGTTTATGAACAACTGTCTCTTCTCGTATTTTCATAAATTTGTAGTTATGGTATTTAATAGAAGGAAAAGGATACGGGAAGATAGCAGAGGCCCGCCTCCTCGTGGCAGGGACGGGAACCCCCATAATTAAGATAAATGGATTAATCAAAATTAATCTTTCTTATGGGAGGCCAAGTGGCCGATTTAAAGTTTTTAATTTAAATTGAGTTGAGTTGTGTTATATTATTTTTAATTAAAAAATTTTTTTAAATTAGATTAGCAAAAATTACCATTTTCATGACATCAACCATGGATGGACTTCAGTCCAGGTAATGGTAATCTGAAAACGGGAACTTAATGGAATATACTGAATCGTATATATTATGTCGGTAAAAATGCGCGTATTCTGTGGTCGATTTGTTTGTTTGCTGGATAAAAAAACATGAGGTCCGAAAAAAAAAACATGGAAAAATTATCCTCGGCTGAGACCGACTAACAGCCTCGTTGTGAAAAAACGCCCATAAAAATTCATCGCGGTATCGACGGGATTCGAACGCTAGCCTTCTCCACTCATATAAGCATCGTCCTCCCTATATGCACTGTACTACCCCAAAGACACAAATTGCGAATTATGTTATAAAAACATAATACGTAACAAAAGCGATGCGATGCAATATACCACGGGAACCAATGCTAACTAGAACAGTCGGCAAGTCAACTCACCCCCTTCTCCCCAAAAATAAACACAACAGTGAATGAAAATTTAAAACTCTGCAGTTGCCTTAAGAATCTTTCAATTTTTGATTTTCGCGCTTATGTATTCATAAATAACCTGGAATATTCAATTCTAAGTTTAAAACTTCTGTAAGTTTGTGGTTTATTCACTCAAGATGCCACTTTCTAACTGCCTTTTGCGCATATGTTATTATTTTCCACATTACGATGATAGCGAACACCCAGCAAAATCCATGCACGTTTTCGAGAAGACCGAAATTCCACAAATTCTAAGACTCGAGTCGTCAAATTTAAAGAAATCCATGTGGTTACATATCAGCCTTTAATGAAGCATTTACTACTTTGCTCCTTATCAACGGAAATGCTACAGTAGCACTCAAGGGACCGGGTTGAACGAAAAGCGCATTACTTCCAATTTTTATTCTTTTTTTTTTTAACCACAGGGAAAAGTTTATGAGAAATCTTGAAAATAAGAATATGCTGATGCATCGCTATTTTTCGTTTTTATTATTCTTAGAAGGACTGAAATATCTTACCGCTGAGATCTATTTTATACATTTTTCTCCAAATATCATGACAGAGATGGGCACGAAGCATAAAAACACGATAACAGATCGGGCAAGAGAGTTATTGTCTCCGGAGATCTTCACATACCGCTGTTGGAAGTGAGTAATAGAAGAGATCACATTCGCATTTGAGGCAAAATTGGAGATCTCTGCTTTATGTTGCATTTTTCAGAGTGCCCAGAGAACACTGATGGAGAGAATTTTGTTTCTCGGCATTGAAATCTTCTTAAAGAAAATCTCTAGTGTGTCGGATATGTTCTTGTTAAACGCATATTCAAAAACATTTTCAGATGTTTAGAAAATGCTCCACAGGCAACGCTTGTAGAGTGCCCCAAGAAACATCAGCGAGCTGTTGCAGAATTTTTTTAAGTGCCTCTTCAACTGCCTTAGTTGCCTTGCTGCTTATCCAAAGTGACTCAGTCCAAACCATCACAATGACAGAGTAAGTCCCCCTCTTCCCTAAGTATTATCACAGATATCCGGAACATGTGCCTTCCGAATGCTTTTGTCTATTTAACCACAACAATGAGAGCATTTACTAATAATCTTAATTTCTTCCTGGAAAAGTACAAACTAAATCTTGATTCTTGGGTTGCTGCAGTTATTATGTTATGCTTTGAATTTAATGTTAGAATGCAAAAATCTAATTTTTTTATAGGGGCCTATTCTCCGCCAATGAAGAAAGCCTCCAAGGCATGGTTGATACTTTTTTGTTTATCAGCTATTTACTTGATATATGCAAAATCAGATTAAATGTATTTACTGTATATAAAAACGAAATGAAGTGTTTAATGTTTAATTATAATAGTTAGGCTACACCTGCATATAAATGTAATTTGCAGACATATTAGAAATTTAAAAGAATATGTGGATTTAAAAGAATATGTCTATCTTTCAAAGAGCAGTACGAATTATATACTGAAAGGCGGCTTTTTGATTAATACAGCTGGGGCTGGCAACTTCACATTGATAAAGTTTACTGCTGATTGACTACAAATATTCTCTCCCACCCACATCAGCAAATAGGAGAACAGCAGGCAGTTTCCACCCGGTTCCTCATCTTACTACTTTGTGTGCAAATTTCCCCATAATTCAACCTTTAGAGTTTCTTTGATGGAGTGTTGTGTCTAACTCAATCACAATGATGAGTTATCTCAGAAAACCTAATGGATCTGCCCGGTGGTGAATGAGAAAAAGACTGACACGCAGCAACCAATATTCCTTTCTCGAATCATCCAACATATGTGGCAACCAGTGCGAACTTACTTTCGTCATGCCCGATTGGTCACTGATTATGAGACGAATTGTGTCGAATGATAATCCTGGATGCGTTCCAAGGTATCCTCAGTGAACAATCGTTTATAGTTCTTTATCAATTCTTCCACACGGCTGCATTTCATTTTGCGAAATGTATGATCTGCAAAATCTTCCATGTTTTGGTTATTTTCAATCTGTCTCCTTTGGATTGGCGAATTCATTTTCTAGCAGACTGTATATTCATCACCAACTGCTACCAATTCATGAAGGATGTTAGCCGCAATTGTTCCTTACCGTTAAAAAAGAATTTGATTGTGTAACGCTATTCTTCAATTCATAGCAATTTGGCAGTCTTAAAAGACAATTTTTCTAACTCACTCTCAAATAGCAAATAATTTTTGTACTGTATGATAAGGAAAAGTAAATTATGTTGAGAAAATCTGACAGGGAGAGAGCGTCCAAGAAACAGTGTTAAAATGATGCTGGTACTTCTTAAAAGTCACCTGAAATGGCTTTAATGAAGCATTCTACAGCGTAGACCAGATCTAGCACCATCGACTTTTGACCTGCTTGAGCCCAAGAAGTCTTTACGTCTAGGACAAGTTTAATATGCGACAGCAAGGTGACTTGCATTCTGAGTTCATACGGGAGTTATAAATGCCTTCTGTTCATGCCGCCATGTTGAAAAGGGATATGTTATTGTCTGCGAGTAATTCACAAGACTAAAAATACAAAAAAAACGAAGATTCAAATTTAACAAAGCAGCTAGAATTATTTAGTATTATTATGAATCAGCCAAACGATGTATTGAACAGTAATCATCTGCATCAGCCAACAAAAAAAAAAAAAAAAAAAAAAAAAAAAACCCTGAATCGATCATAAATTCAAAATAAAATATTTAAAAATAGATCAAAAATAACGATCCAATTTTCAATGAGCAACAACAGCACTCTCGCTCAAAGGAGAATTTCATGAGATCTAATCTTCTGGTCTTCTGGTGCTTTCCAAAAAAAAAAAAAAAAAAAAAATATATATATATATATATATATATTTGTGTTTCCTTGTTCTGGTTTTACCTACCAACTCGACTATACCGCCTTCATTCATTCTACTTATTCCTTTAAGGATTATAACATCTTGATAAGGTCACCCAAGTGATCTGCACACCACTGATAGCAAAACCTCAACCCTCCTGACTGCCTGCTTACTTTTCAAGAAAAATTCTGTCTGCTTGCATCATAGCTCCTTTAGGGGTTGTGATACAAGTAGTCACCGAATTAAAGGTAGTTCAGGAGGAGAAATATTTATCTTTATCATTCTTTTCCTTTTCCGTGTTTCCTAGACTGTAAATCCGAATTTCTTTCTTTTTTTTTTTTTTTTTTTTGTTACCTTCCAGATCATGTATCACTCATGTCACTCTGAAGCAGCACAGCCTGGTCCAGATTATTATTTTTTTATGAAGACTCCAAACATAAAAGATAATAGAACAGCGAATGAGTTGAAGGTTGAGAAGATGAAAGAAGATACTTGTTGACATTATACTTGAATTTCTGTAGATTGTAATTTTAAGGAAATACGTATGAAGGGTGGTTGTTCCAGAAAATGGAAGTTGAAGGGATAAATAAGAAAGAAGAAAAGTTGGTTCTGTAAATTCGAAGTTGGACAATAAATGGATGTTGACTGGTTGCAGCACGTGTTCGGACTGGTTTACAAGGGTGAGGGAGAACTATAGAAAAGGCATGCAGTAGAAACAGAACGTCTATGAGACAGAGAGTGGAGAGACTTTGTAACAGATGGACCATTAATTAACTGCCCTCTTTTGCATGGAGTGAACGGAGTACAAGCCTGAGAGAGGTTATGGTGCATCACCCGGATGTAACTGGTGCGCCAATATTTCATAGTAGGGCGGATTTGAGATTTGAAGCTGTTTAGAAGAAAAGTAACACCAAGAGCGAAAGAGAAACTCAGTTTTTAGATACAGAGGAGGCAATATTTGTGATTTGCTTATGCTTATGCCAAGAGATAGAGATGAGTTCGCGTGCCGTCGATGACAAGAGCTATTTGTATAGGCCTTTTTCACAACGTAGCTGAGTTAGTCGATCTCAGGCGAGGGTAGCATGGTTTTTTTCACCCGGAAACTCGGGTTTTTCGTCCAGAAAACAGAAAATCAATCACAGAACACACGCAATTTACATACAGTACAATTTACAACAACAAGAGAGAGAGAGAGAGAGAGAGAGAGAGAGAGAGAGAGATTAGAAATCAGAGTAATCCCTAATATAAATACGTTTACCATCTTACTTGCTTTTAAAGCATCGACAAATTTTGATAGCTTCTCTATATACCCTCATCAAGAAAAAATTCTAAAAGAAGAGGGGGGGGAGACCCAAAAGCGAACCCTGAGGGACCTCACTCGTTTCAACAGACTACTCTGAAAAATGCCCATTGATTACCGTGCTCTGTTTCCCCACACTCAGGAAGTCCGCGATCAACTGAAAGATCTTCCAGTAATCAAAAATGCTTCAGGTTTTACAGCAGCCTCTCGTTGGGGCCCGAATCAAAGACTTTATTGAAATCTAGATTTACAATAGCGCAATTGTTTCCAACGTCTAATGTTTTATAAGTACACCATAGTAATTACTTAGATTTATCATGAAATATATTTTTTTGATTCCTGAAGCCGTGCTGTGATCCTTTTAGAATTTCATTCTTATCAAGATTTCTATCCGATTCCATTATCTTACCGAGCAACCCTTGTTGCAGCATTGCAAATAACACTATACACTATGCTACCACAGAAATCAAACTCACCGATCTATAGTTATCCACCTCATCATTAGTCCGTCCCGTACGAATGGGTACGCTCCACCACTTAAAAGGAATAACATTTTCCCTCTAGTGATGATCTCAGAAGCAATCCTGATGGTTTGCTGAATTAACTGTATAAGTTGAAATTTGCACTCGCTAGAAGCATGAATACAAATCTGCATGTCCAGCAAGTACAAACGATCATTACCTATCTTTATTAGATCAGGCAATATACCTCCCCCTCCCATCTTCCAAGAAAAAGCCTTTCGGGTATATATTTTGAAAACAAATTAGGTAAATTATACATCGAAATGACAGAATTCATGGGATATCTGGTTCCCGAGCAACGCGAGGCAGTCACTCCTCTAGCTAGTGACGAATTCACCTCTTGACAGGTATATAGGTATACTGCATTCGCGTAGACAGTAATTCGATGACAGTAGGGATAAACGTCGTGAGTTAACCGACTTTAAAAGAGGGATGATAGTGGGTGCCCGACGTATGGGTCACTCTATCGCGGAAGTGTTAGAGAAACTGGACTATCCCCGTTAGACAGTATCAAGAGTGTATCGGGAATACGCCATTTCTGGAATAACATCTCATCGTGGGCAGCGCTGTGGGCGGAGAAAGGTGGGGGATGAACGTCGCCGTCGACATCTGTCTCGCACTGTTTCAGCTAACCGGAGAGCGACAGTGGCACAAATCACCGCTAACTTCAAGGAGGGAGATGACAGAAACGTCTCCACCAAGACCATCAGCCAATCATTAGCTGCAATAGGTTATGGGGGACGCCGACCCACCAAAATCCCATTGCTAACACCACAATACGGGACTCTACGCCTCAACTGGGGTTGGAACATCGGCACTGGACCTTGGATGATTGGATACGGGTCTCCTGGTCGGATGAGTCCTGTTTCCAGTTATTTCGAGCGGACAGGAAGGTGCGTATCTGGCAGAAACCGCATGAAGCTATGCACCCGTTATGTCAACAAGGAACTGTTCACGCAGGTGGATGGAGGGAAATGGTCTGGGACGTGTTCAATTGGCACACGTTGGAACTTCTGGTACATCTAAACGCATCACTGAATGCTCCAGGTTACGTGTCCATCCTTGCAAACCATCTGCATCCGTTCATGGTCATCGTGCACCCACAGGTAAATGGCTCTTCCAGCAGGACAATGCGCCTCTCCACACAACCGTGGTGACTAGAATATGATTCGAAGAGCATCCCGCATATTTTACCACCGAGGAATGGCCTTCCCGTTCACCGGACATGAACCCTGTGAGCATCTTTGGGATTCTGTGGAAAGGTCCGTTCGCGCTTTGAATACTCCACCCAGGAATGCGACAGAATTATGGACATCAGTGTAGGATCAGAGCATTGATGGAAATACCTGTGGAACGCTTTGGTGAACTATTGGACTCAATGACTCGCCGTGTAATTGCCGTTATCGACGTGGCGCCTCTGTAGACAGGTGGGCAGGAGAGCAGCGCATAGCACACGCTTCTTGATTAGACCAGGGTTCGAATAGAAAGGTCACAGAATGACCACTGTATATCCCCTAAGCAATATGGCCTTAGTTGCTAACGCTCCTAAAAAACCAAATAACAACCTTATCGACGTGAAAGGTGGGCCTACCGTTACTAGGTAGATATCCCATGATTTCTGTCCACTCAGTGTATTATTCCCATCACGCGCGCGCGCACTCTCTCTCATTTAAAAAGTATTACTTTTTAAATGCACTGTTCGAAAGCATTTATCATATCACTTTGGTGTTTACTGGTTATCTTATGCTATTTAACTGAGTAAGCTCTGTTTTAGCCTCCAAGGTCAAAACACAACTAACCTTAAAAGCACAGGATGAAAAAGATAAATCCGTGACTAATAAACTCAGTTTGGGATTACTTGGTCAAAGGGCACAGTTTACAAGAGATAGTGTCATAATATATAAAAAACCTGAAGCCACTGACTTGCTTTTCTATGACACATGCAGGTGGGACCGAATTTTCTGAAAAAAAAAAGTAGCATAGCGATTAAGTAGTGCTATAAATAACATCGAGAATTATTTCGGATTGAACCACTCTTCAGTTTTCTGGATATCGATTCTTTGTTTCATTATATTTACACTTGAATAACTGTTACTGATCTTTTTTGGCTCTAGTTTTAAAATTTGTAAATTTTAAAACTAGAACCAAATGAACTAAATTCGAATTTCGTTCAGTCTTTCTTTGCATTTTATCATATTCCGAATATGCTACGTGTGTCATATTGCTTTCTATAGAAGCACGCTGAAATGACATGACAACAGCAGTTGTTTCAAGTAGTTTACATTAAACAGACTGGAAAAATAAATAAATAATAAAAATGAATAGTGGAGAAGTTACTAATAGAGTGATTTGTTGTAGTAGGGTTTTAGAAGCATCAACAACAAGGGCCATATTGCTCCGTGTATACTGTCTGTAAATTGCGTGTGTTCTGTGGTCGATTTTCTGTTTGCTGGACGAAAAACTCGAGTTTCCGGGAGGAAAAACCACAATACCCGCGCCTTAACACCAACTAACTCAGCCACGTTGTGCAAAGGACCCATAAAATTCCTCACGCCATCAATGTGACTCGAACTCTGGTATTTTCCACCCGGTGTGAGGAGGATAGAGATTCTACCAATTGTGCTACCCAGTGTGGCTAACAGTGTGAAATGAGATGGGACTAGTTATTTTAGCTTGAGAAATAAACGGAATTATTAAAACTGTTTATTCATTTGTATGGTAAAGATTTGCAATGTTTATTCATTTTCAATCTGAATAAACAAAATTGAATCTCCATTACTAATGTTAAGGTTATATGTTTTAGTACAGACCGAAAGGAACTGTGACCATGGTTCAGTCACAATTTTATCGTGGGTTAGCTCCGATCCGCGGTGTGTTTAGCCACCGTTAATTAGAAGATACGCTGAAATAGTGGTCAGTTAATTCTATTTGATTAATAAGGAATAATAACAGAAATTAAACATCAATTAAAATTAAATGAGAACTTAAAATATTCGCAATTAATCAAATAAAGCTGGAATCAGCAGTTTTAATAAGCTGCTAAAGGAAAAAAATATCTCCATTGAGACTATTTCAGTTGAACGAATTTCTCGTAATGCTTTAAAGGGGTGAGAAGCTTCCTAATAAAGAAAGCTGCATGCAATCTCCCCAACTTTTATTAGAAATCGTTAATGGAAACTTGATGTGCTTTTTCTGCCGTCTTTGTGTAATAAACAAGCCTGAGGCTAATTACATTTCAGAAACCGCATAGCTGTTGGTACTGATGTGCCATCTCAGTCTGAAAAGTTAGGTTAAAGCAGAGATAAATATGAGCATCCGACAGATTATTCAGATGCTAAGATCAATACTATGTGTGCTTGTTTGTTATTGCAGACGGTACTCCTATGATAAAGCCACTCTGAAGACTTAAATGATTTTGAAAGGAGAAGAAATGTGCACAAGAACAGTAATAAGAATATTCTGTAAGGCTGCCAATAGCAGGTGATTCACGAATCATTACCCCATATTTTTCCTTAGTCTAAATTTACTTGTTTCCTGCAGAAACAGGTTCCTTTAAGCAATTTCTAGCTTATTCTGAAGCAGTAGCACAGTAAACCCTGGAGTTGTTGACATTATTTTTTTATCCTTTGGGCGGATGAAGGATGAAAAAAAAATAATAATGTCAACGGGTTCCGGTTTCAGAGCACTAGATCTTGATTTTCACCCATGCAGATTTACAGCCTGAGGAAAAGAAAAACGCATCGAACATTTCAGTTGTAAAATTTACAATGGCAAAAATTTACAATTCCAAGCAGGACAAATCTATTTCTCTCCTTTTCACTGTCTTGTCCGAGCAAAAGTCAAGATTCCTGCCATCCCTAATGTGTTTCTTTTTCACAACATGCCCGGGGTTACCGATTACATTTACCGTGAGCGGATACAACATTAGGGAAAACGCAGCTAGATACAGCGTAGCTTTCGAAAGAAATGCGTTTCGATATCTATGCGAGTTTAGGAAGAATATATCTACCAACTGATAAATGTTGATTATTAAACATTAAATTGTATATTAAAGTAATTTCCTTAGAGATATGTCAGTGTAATAATATTATTTAAAGACATATCTTCCCTCGCCCCTTTCTGCACCGAACAAAAAGAAAGAAAAGAAAACAAAAAGAAATCTAAATCAATTATTTGAACCACTTGCTTAATGCAGTGTTTCTCAAACTTTTTTCCAGGCTGGAGCATTTCTTTTAAATAAAATTTAAGCTTGAATCCCATAAATTAAGTTTTACATCCTGCGAAAGCCCGGTAATTGACCACTTTAACAGCCATTAATTAATGGGGTTCCGCAAAATGAATATTAATTGTAAAAGGGTAGTTTTTTTTTCACAATCTTAATTTTTTTCCCATCGGGTAACCTTTAGAGTGCTTTCATTTAGTTTGTGTCGGACTTTAAGCATATGAGTTCTAAAGGGGTGATGCTTATAATTTTTTGCCTTGAAACAAAATGGAATATAAACATCAAATTATCCCTCAAGATACCTTAGGATTCTTCCATTCCCTATATGTATTTCAGATTTGGTTCCAATTGGACTTTAAACAAAAGTTCTTGGAGGAACGGTGAATCATAAAGACAGTAATCTCATAACCTCCGAGTCCAGTTATACTTTTGTAAAGTTAGCTAAACCAATTTTTATTTTTATAAAATTAATAAATTACTACACTAGATATAATTTTTATACATTAAATTTATTTAACGTCTATTTTATGATTTGATTTTAATATTAACATCCAACTTTAAATATCTCAACTGCTATATTGTTCTCCAATTGAGATGGTCCCTGGGGCGAGGCTATATCGTTTGATTTATTACTTATTTAATTTGTAAAAATAAATAAGTAAATACTGAAAAATGTATAAAGTCAAATTAAATACATTACTTTCAATACTAATTTTTCGAAATGCTTGTGACTGAGAAAGAGCGCTCCTTAATTTCAAAGGAATGGTGTTTAAACCATTCTGCTTGGTCAGTGTTTAGCGTAGTTCTTGTTACATTTGTAAGGCAACAAAACATACAGTGCAGTGACCAAGTTGATTAACATGAACCACGCAGGCCTTTTTTCCTATAGTGACCAGGTTATTAATTCATTTGTATGTGAAAACATAATGGCAGCCAGACATAAAAATACCTCTCAAAACACCCTAGAAAATAATGTACGTTAAGTATAGTATTAAAAAATATAATAACATACAGAAAAAAAAAATAATAAAAAGTAGTCATACTGCAAATGCTCATCTTTTTCTATAAAGTCCATATGACAATTGCGATGACATTATTTGATATACCCTAAGCATAAGAAAGAAATACAGCGCATTTTTCAATGTATTTTATACGTTGTTAAAAACAAATACTTTTTTTATTATTTATTTTAAATTTCTGAATCTGTTTTGTCAGTTTTAGCGTAGGGCAAGAAATCTGTCGAATTCATTAAAAATTCATTACATGTTATGTGTTTGTGAAACAAGTAATTTCTTTTGTGATTATTATGAATTCCAGCTTACTACAATGAAAAGGGACTGGGGATAAATTTGATAGTCATAGTGTGACGTGACTGCTGTAAACTGGGTGTAAACACTACCAACCGTTGTGCTAAGCTTGCTGCGGAGCTACCTAACGGTTACACACCTGTCAGCACCAGCTCATCCAACTGGCCAACAACTGCATCATGATCTTGTGCTTGAGCCGATCATGGTAGGTTAGTCCATTACACATGATAATAATAACATTAAAAACTATACCAACCACGATGAAATAAAATTTATATTTGCCTAAGTTCTGTTGGAGGGCAGCTCCAGGGAGGGACTCGCACAAGTCCCTTGTTAAATTTTTGGGATTATCTGAGCCTGTTGTTAAAAAAAGTCTGATAAAATTTAACAGGCTATGATAAAACGCGGATGACGCTCAGCTGAAATTCTTCTCGAGCGAGCACTATGTTAACAAACTGGCAGCACACCATTGCACAGTACTTCGTTCAATACGTATTCTAGCTGTTTATTCCAAACGGTAACGTAATGTGAGGAAGACAGGATATGACTTAAAAAAAAAAAAGAAGGGTAGTCAGAAAAGAGAAAAGATATCCAACATAGATATTGTATGTAGATACAAACTAAATCTTTCGGAGAAATAGCTGTCAGTGTAAGATTTCGATTTTCTCGTTATATATCGTCCGTATCGATTCTCAATGGCCTACTCTTTGGACAGAATCCTAAGACAGATTTTCCTTAGGATTTTCTTAAGAAAGGCTGTATTATTTTCTTTAATAATATCGATGAGGATATACAGAGAAAACTGTTTACGTTTTCTGATGATTGAAAGGCAGGTAAGATGACAAATAATCGGGACGGGGCTATCTACATCCTGCTAAATGTAAGGTTTGTCATTTGGGGAAAAGAAATCCGGAGGTGACTAAGGGATGTGGTAAGGGAGGTGGTTCAGAATGCGAAAGATTTTTGGTTTATAGTGCAAGGAGACAAGAGGCTTTCTTTGCAATAAGGCTGCCAGAAAAGAGTCAATGTGTACTATTAATAATATATAAGACCTTTGCTACCAAAAAAAAAAAAAGATACAGAACTTCTAGAGAGTGTCCAAAGGACAATTAGATTCATTTAAAGTGATAAGGTAGTACCTATGAGGAGCATCTTAGAAAATATGGACTACAGAGCCTGGAGACTAGATATTAAGGGCCAAGGATGGCCTGATACAGATGTTTAATAGCTTAAAGAAATAATTGTATTTGTAGAAGAATAAGAGAAATTTACCTCAATACGATACTCTCTATGATACTCTCCAGAAATTAAAACGAATAAAAGATTTACGCAAAATGATTACAGTAAAAAATTAACTAAAATTTTAAAAAAATGAATTAAAAAAATCAAAGTTAAAACGTAAATTTTGAAAAACGATTTTCCTTCTCGAAGTAGATAATGCTTTTCGACCATGTGTCGTGATCACAAGAATGGAAATTATGGAGTGTGTGAGCTTGAATCTTAAATAGAGATTTTTGTACTCACGCATGCGCGTGAAACGCCGCGATTATTTGTATTCGCGCATGCGCGCAAAATACCACGAATCGGAGATTAGATATGGACGACGAACGTTAATAGAATTCTCATGTAATTTAATTTCGACGGTTTCTGCAATTAATAGTCTCGTATAATTACGTTGGACACTAAATGTTTTGGCCTCGTTAAATAAAAATGTACGTTTTTCGTTAATGGCATGAAAGGCCAATTCTGACGCTGCTGAACCGAGGATGCGTGCACAATGAGCGGAATTGCATAGATCCTTGGTAAGACGATTCGCAATCACTGAGAAATATTGTATACCAAGTCATTTATTTGTGTCACGAAAGAGGAAAGGGCTGAGCGATTGTTCAGTATAGCGTGTAATTTCCGTATTTCTCTGCCACAATCTTAAATTCGGTACGTTTAAAGAATCTGTTAAGCTGCTTGTGCCACTGTTCAACGCACGGGACAGAAATAAAGTATATTTTGATGTTACTATTGCTGATTGGTGTAGTTTTTTGTATCCTATCCTTAGCTTGTACCCCAATTCGGTTTATTGTAGCAAGGTAACACCTGTTTAAGAATCTGCTGGAAATTAAATTTCATCAGAATATTAACGTTCGTCGTCCATATCTAATTTCCGATTCGTGGTCATTTGCGCGCATGCGCGAAGACAAATAATCGCGGCGTTTCACGCGCATGCGTGAGGACAGAAATCTCTACTTAAGATTCAAGCTCACACACTCCGTAATTTCTATTCCTGTGATCACGACACATGGTCGAAAAGCATTATCTACTTTGAGAAGGAAAATCGCTTTTCAAATGATTAAAATGATTTTTTAATTCATTTTTTGAATTTTAGTTAATTTTTGAATTGTGTTCAATTGATTTTTTACTGTAATCATTTTGCGTAAATTTTTTATTCGTTTTAATTTCTGGAGAGTATCATAGGGAGTATCATATTGATGTAAATTTCTCTTATTCTTCTACAAATATTGATATAAACGTAAAACGAATTGAGCACCATAGCTCTGTTATACAGGCTGTCTCAAAAATATTGGTACAAATGTTTAGGGGAGGTAGGTAACATCTAAAGGAATGTGAATAGCATAGGAACCCATAACCGGAAACGTCACCGTAAGTCAGTACACGGCGCTGTTCATCAGTTGCGAGAGGGAAAATTTCTGGTTTACTCATTCAAGAAGTAGTCGCCGCACGGTGAGCATGCATCGATATCCGAACTGTGAGCTGGCAGACATGCACCAGTGCATGTCTGCCAGCTCACAGTTCTATGGATTAGCAGAGGGGCCCACACGGTGTGCGCCCCCATGCGGCACAACATCGCTTCGCAATAAATGTGTGGGCAGGTACGGTCAGTGACTGCTTAGTCGGCCCATACCTGTTACCATCCCGCAGGAACTCCGCTAAATATCGGATCTTTCTTGAACAAGTTCTACCAGGGTTACTTGACGGTGTTCCAGCAAATGTGAGACGCAACATTTGGTTTCGACATGACGGGGCGCCTGCCCATTATGGAAGGTGTGTTCGTGACCATTTGAACAGGCGTTTTGGGCGTCGATGGATTGGCCGTGGTGGAGCCGTTTCCTGGCCCCCACGCTCACCTGATTTATCGAACCTTGATTTCTTTCTGTGGGGGCCCTCAAATCTATCGTGTATGAATCGCCTGTGGAGACGGAAATGGATCTCGTGGCGAGACTTGTCTGCGCTGCTGCTACTGTCAAAGAAACTCCTGGTGTGTTCGACCGTGTCCGCCAATCCATGCTGCGTCGGTGTCACGCATGCATCGCGTCTCATGGTGGAACCCTCGAGCATCTGTTGTAACATCATGAAATGCATCCATCTCGTACTCCATTGTTAATATTATGTAAAATAAATGTTTGCCACTAACTACTGCCTTGTGTCATTTCTGCTTCTTGTGCCTCTGCTACTACCTTCCCGTGATGTTTCCAGTTTTTTATTTTTATTTTTATTTTTATTTTATTAAGAAAAAGATACACAACAGGTAACCATTAACAGTGTATCTGAGATCAGATCAATAAACATAATAACAATAATGTGAAATCCTACAGGACGATAAACATTGATATAGATTCAAACAATAAAAGCATATGTACAAAAGAGGATTGTATTAAGTTAAGTTACCGGTAAAACAAGTAATAATTAATCCGTTAGAGAATAGAAAAATAATATAACAAATAATAAGCTACAATAATTAGATGTGAGCTAGTCACTTTGCAGTTTAAGTGAAGAGGCAAACTTGTGGATGGAGTTCATCAGTGATTGGGAGTTGTCAAAGAAGTCAATGCGAGAGTCATTTGCTGATTTGCTGATTCTGTTCAGTGGACTGAACTTCATTAAGTCCGTGTTGGCAGAGTCAAGGCGAAACGGTGTAAGGTTCCTGACTTGTCTACAGGGAGCATTGAAGTTTATTTTACTCAGGATATCAGATGCTTCATAAATTCCAGTGATTACTTTGGCTAGGAGGGCGATGTCAGCAGTAACTCTTCTAGTGCACAGAGGCCTTAGATGAAAGTAATCACACAGCGATTCATAATACACTGAGTGATAGAATAGAGGATTGCGGTACGTAAGGTAACGGATAAAGTTTTTTTGGACTGCTTCAATTTTGTTAGTTAAAGTCTTTGTGTGAGGATTCCAGATGGGTGAACTGAATTCAAGGATTGGCAGAACAATAGTTTTATAAAGGATAACCGCATATCTGTAGTTTTTGAACTTGTATGTGTTCCGTTTGATGAATCCCAGTGTTTTGAATGCTTTGCTGGTGATTTTAAGGACATGGGCATCGAATTTAGCACTGCTGGAAAAGAGAATCCCTAAGTCGTTAACTTGGTCACACCTTTCGATGATCACAGAGTTAATACTATACTCCGTATTCATTAGTTGTGGAGATCTGCAAGATGAGAAAGAGATAACTTTGCACTTCGAGGGGTTAGCAGACAAGCCATTCAGAGATAGCCACAGAGAGAATTTATTGAGAGCACATTGAAGTTGTTGAGAATCGGTAGTCTCCTTCACTGCTGAGTAGATCTTAAGATCATCTGCATAGAGAGCAACTTGAACATTGGAGGTGTAGATGAAAGAAGGAAGATCATTTACGAAAACAATGAAGAGAAGAGGACCTAAGGGAGAGCCTTGTGGTACTCCGCTTAGTGGTATAAAACAGTCTGAGTTCACTTGATCGATGATAACGCTCAAGGAACGATGCGTAATATAGCTGCGTAGCCATGAGAGCAAAGGGTCACGGATGCCATACAGCTTAAGTTTTTCCAGAAGTTGTTCGTGCGGGACTTTATCAAATGCCTTAGATATGTCTGTGTAGACTGCATCAACTTGTAGGTGGTTATCAAGAGCTTCAGAGGTGTATTGCCAGAAAGGAAGTAAATTTGTGACTACTGACTTGCCACTGCAGAAACCATGTTGATTCTGATCGATAAAAGGCTTGAAGAATTCGAAGAGATGTTTGTGCACTGCTGTGTCGAAGAGTTTAGCCAGGCTGTTTTGCAAGGTTATGGGTCTGTAATCGCATACGTCATTTTTATCACCTTTTTTGAAAATAGGAACTATATTGACCTGCTTAAAGTGATTAGGATACTTCCCCAGCCTGAGAGACAGGTTGAAGATCCGCAGTATGAGGGGTTTCAATGTAGTGACAGTCCTTTTCCAAAATAGGCCTGGAATGTCATCTGGGCCTCTAGTATAGTCATTTTTCATGCTTTTTAATGCCGAGTTTAAATCTTCATCAGTGATAAAGAGATTAATGAGGATATCATCTTTAACAGGTGTGAAGTTAGGAAATGAGGCAGGTCTCAATGTATCATTTGTTTGAATTCTAGAAAAGTGTTTGGCAAACTCTTGAGCAATACTGAATTCGTCAGATAAGAGAATTCCATCTGCGTTTCGGAGTTGTAACTTTCTACTGGTTATGTTCTTATGCTTCATGAAATTCCAGAATGGTTTGATATCTCTGTGAGTAAGCAGACTATCCTGAACTGACTCTGTATACAAGTTGTAGGAGTTTAATATGAGAGTTTTCACTTCTTTGCGGAGTTGGCTGAATATTTCATAGTATTGACTCTCACCTGTTTGCTTATATTTGTTTCTGTAGAATTCTTTGGATTTAATTTTACGTATTAGTTCACTATTATACCAGTGCGGGTAGGTAGAGCGTGCGGTAAGATGGGATTGAGGAACAATGTCAGATATAACTGAATGGACACAGTTAATCAGGTTGTTGGTGAGCACATCGATGTCATCCATAGCGTCAGCGAGCTGCTTGTCTACATTTCTTAGAGCTAGGTTGAGCAGAGGCCAGTCAGCCTTTCTGAAATTGAATCGAGGAGTACGGGAGCTGCATTTGAAGTTATGAGAAGTCACTGTGATGTCAAAAGTAATAGGTGAATGATCCGAGTGAAATATGGGGTTGTCGGTGTGAACATCTATATGAGTAGAGGAAAATATTAGGTCGAGGTAGGCATTTTCTCTGGTTGGAAAGTTGCAAATTTGTTCCAGACCATAGCTGTGAAGCATATTAAAGAGAGCCCTAGTCTGCAGTGATGGAGAAGAAGATTCTAAATTGGCCATTTGACAGTTAAAGTCACCCAAAACCATTGCTATGTCGGCAGATTGAATTAGTGGGAAGATTGATTCCAGCGAGCTTTCTAAGTACTGGAGGTCTATATTAGTTAAAGGAGGTGGAAAATAAAGCAATACTATTAAAACCTTTAACTTGCCAAGATGAAGAAGGCAGTATACTGATTCAATATTTGTGAAATTTGATGCAGTTTCACAGAGTATATGGTTAGAATGTATAATAGCTACTCCGCCTCCACGAGATCCTCTGTCCTTTCTATGGATTGTATATTGTCCATCTATAATCTCCTGATCATCAATATTTATGGAGAGCCAGGTTTCAGTGAGCAGGTAAATATCGTAAATATGTGAGCCTTGGATTGCTCTGAAGTGGTTTAGGTTGCTAATTATACTCCTGCAATTCTGAAGGTAAACACTGAACAGTTGGGATCTGGGGATTCTATGACGAGAGGAGAACGTAGTATGTGTAGATAGCAGGGTATCTGATTGCTATGCCGGTGGAGAGGAGATTTTGGACTCCCTTGATGGTCTGTCCGTGAAGCGTTTTACTAGAGCCCCTGATAAAAGGGATCTTAGATTCAACACTTTTTCTGTTTGTGATGGAAGGCATGTTATTATAAAAGATGAGTAGGCGGGACATCGTGTCTTCAGAGAACGGACATCTACTCCGAAACCATATTCTTCTTTAATTAGGTTGATAAGATCTTCAGATTTAGTGGAGGGTCCAAGTCTAGAAAGAAAAATTCGGTCTTTTGTGGGAATAATTGTGATATTATACTTGTGTTTGAGTAACTGAGATTTTTCTGCAGTAGTTACATTCTGTGTTTGATGAGTTATGGCTGGAAGCTTGGAGAAAGTACCTTGAGATATAGATGCTTTAATATTTTCTGACGGTTTGTTCTGTTTTGATCTTTGGTGCGATATTTGAGACTGGCAATTAGAAACAGGTTTACTCACTGTGGCGGCAGATCTACAGACAGGTTTGCAGACCTCATTAGATGTGGCAGCAGTTATTTTTGCATATGTTGCCTTAACTGATTTTGAAGAGGATTCCGCTTGGTGACTCTGAGCTTGTGAAATAGAAGTACAGACAGAACTGTTCCGCAGAGGAGAGTAGGTGGGAGGAGTGGTTCTATTTACATCAGAAGAATCATCTAACAGAGTCTGTTTGGCAATAAATTGCTCAGTTGAATGACTTGAATCATGAATGTTAGCAGGCTTGGGCAAGTTAATATTTGCAGCAGTAGAACTATTGAGGCCGGTGGAAGGTGAAGATCTGGTCTCAGTACTGAGGGCATCGTCAGTTAATGAAGAATTCGTATTCACTTTGAGCCCATTGGTGTCGAGAGTAGGTTCAGAATTCTTCCTAGCTTCCCTTAAGTGGCAAGACATAATTGATGTCAGATTTTTAATTTGGGCGTTAATGTCAGAAATTTCAGCCTGTTGATTAGTTAATATTGTTTTTATACCACAAATCTCCGTGTATAGCTCGCTGTTTCCTTCATTGAGTGTATTAGAATCCAGGAGAATTTCAGAGTTTGCAGTATGAGGTGCGCTGATTAGATGAGTTTGAATGAGGATTTTCTGCATAGTGTTAAAGAGTAGTTCCTGGAATTCAGTTGATTGCAGAATACCAAAGGTTGGATTCAGAGTTTCCGTAGGGAAGGAGTTAGCGCTGAGATCTTCTGACAGCACAGACGTTTGAGTTGATGCATCTGAGATTTGATGCGACAACAAAGAAGGATTAGAGGCTTCATCCATGTACGATTCAGAGTCGGTATTTCTAGTTATTGGCATGATATTTGTCTCAAATGTACTAGAGTACGGCATTTCAACTTTGTTAGCCGAAGAGGAGGAAAGTGACTCAGGTTCCGTGCTGTTTGGCGTTGCAACAGTTATAGGGCTTTTCTGAGAATTTCTGAGTCGACATCTATCACAACAGAATGATTTCCGCCGACTTTTATTTAATTTTTTCAGGTCAGAATGTGTACAGTCATTGCATATTAGTTGTTTGCACTCAATACATTGGACAATGGGGTCAGAGCTGGTCCCACAGATGGTGCAGACGTTAGAATTTTGACAGGAAGTAGTATTTGTCATATTGAATTCAGTTACTGTAGTTTTACTAGATAATTTAATATCACCACAGTTGTGGTTTAGCAAGCAATAGGCACTGTGACCAGCCGGTCGCCTTAGTTGCCCTGCAGTGAAATCCACAGGGAGCAGGGGACTAAGTAGGGAGGGAAGAACAGAGCGGCTAGGCAAAACTCTAATGCCTGGTCAAGGTCAAGTGTCTGTTGGACACATGTATAAGTTGAACTACAAGATAATGGCTGAAAGCGCTTATATGGAGTAGCGGAATGAACATGCAGAAATTCATTTAATACTTATCTGTTGTCCGTTCAAATAATACAGTACTTGCACCTGGCAATCCAAGGGCCTATCCTTATGTGGTGGCACTAATAGGAACTTAATACTTTAAATAAAAAACACACAAAACAAGAAAAGTTTACGGAGCATATCATACAGACAGCCGGACACAATCATCCCCCTAGCGGATATCACATTCTTTTAGATGTTACCTACCTCCCCTAAACGTTTGACCAATATTTTTGAGACACCCTGTATACTATAAAACTTAAAGGAATAAGAAAAATCAATGAGGAAGGTATATATGCACTGGTAGCTAAAAAATGAGACATATCAACTTTTGGGAAATAACAGAAGATTAGATCTCATGAAGTTTGCCTTCGGATGGCTAATTGTTGATCGCTGGAATAATGTGCCTCCCGAAGTAGTTGAGATAAACAGCTTGGCAAAGATCAAAGCGAAATTTGATCGTAACCTTTTTTAGAAATGGACAAATTGTGATCGATTCGTTTTTATTCATCTTTTTTTTTTTTTTTGCATTATTGGTCCTGATTAATACTAGCACTAATACAAGTTTTGGAGTAATGAAGGGATGGAGAGATTGAAGCATTTCATTCATGCTCAGAATGACAGGACAGATTAAGAACCTATTTTCCGCAATTGGCTTTAGTAATTTCACGCTATTTGTAGTGAGCAAACAAAACATATCCCAAAAATTCTTAAAGTGGAGCACTTTCCTCTGAAATTTGGATTTACCGCATGTTTTATCCAAGTTTCTGCACCAAAGTAGAGTATTACTTTACGCTTCAGGGACATCTGGTAAGGAATACTTATTGTGTTCTCTCTTTTCGCTATTATAAGGACTTCCATGATTGCTTAACAAACATTCTCCGGGGATATTTGTTCTCCGTACTCAATAAATATGCATTATTACTCAAAAGAAACTACAAACGCTGGAACCATTAAGCTGGGGATTTAAGGAATTGTTTTTAGGAAAATTAAACAGTTTCCACAAGATAAAAATCTGCACAAAGCCCAGATGTAGGCAGTGTAAACAAGTCTTTTCATATAACCGCAAAAGAGACGGTTTGTTCAAAACAAACCTAGTGTTTAACGTTTGATTTTTATAGATCGTTACATGTGGTAGGAGAATGACCTGATGCACAATGGCAGTACGTGCCTCTAGGCAGATAAACAACCCTGAGGGACAAATAGAAAATCAGCTCAATTAGTGTCGGTGAACAGCGCCATTAGCGTTGCATTATTTCGTAAAGCGCTTGTTGTCATCCTTCTTGATCAATACTTTATGATGAATGGGAGCAAATTAGTCGCTCCTCTCTGTCCCAGAATTGGAGGTTAATAATATTAAAAAAATCCCTTGTTCAACATGCAGGAAGCCTAATTATGCATTGACCCGAAGACGATGAATCAAACTGGCTCGGGGGTTTAATTGTTTTGTACGAATTACGATATTTTATTTTTCTAAAATTGCCTTAATTTTGAGTATTTTTATGATAGTCAAATTTTAGATAATTTTAACTTGCAAGCAAAAAACTAAACTGTCGATTTCCTCAGTTCAAATAAGCTAGAAGAAGAAAAATAAAACGTTTCTAATAAATAAAAACACTCCTATGTTGGCATAGCTCAATGATTCCTCATCAGAAGACATTGTTGTATTTCAAAGACCAAAATTTTTTGGATTACAGCTTTATAAGTATATTAAAGTAGCACCGCTTAATTACAGCTTTATTTATTTAAAAGTTTTAAAGAATTATTTCAAACATTTCCAGTTTAAAATTAAAAATGAGATTATTTATTTACTGTACGATGCATTAATATGCCAACTAAAAAAAATTATATATGGCAAATAGATAAAGAACCGTTAAATGTTTATGTTCGGGATAGAGCTGACCAAATAAAACTTTCGCGATTATACACTTTTGTTTCTCAATTTTTATATCATGCAGTGGATAATGAGTATCCAGCCCAGAAAAATTAAATCTGCTAACACTCGCAGAAACCTTTATTTTTTTTCTCATTAACCTTGAGAAATATTTGATTCATACTGTCAGATGTGGACTTCAGCTTTAAAGTCAATTCTAAAGGTGTACGTGGAGGGGGAATAACAAAGAACTGAAGTAGTAATTTAGAGATCAGAAATTAATAATACGATCTATGAACAATATTCCATACTGAGAAGTTCGTGGGTCTCATTTGATGTTAAAACTGCATAAATGAGTTGAAATGTAAGAAAAGTGTTTCCGATCGTGTTGAATAATGGTATTACCACACGTATTGGGAGAGCACCCTGGAAAGGGGAATAGCACATCCCATAAGAGATAGGCAAAAAGTAGACACAGTCAACTAAAATCAAGAGGTAATAAGTTTTCGCTCGATTTATATCATCACGGGAGTCGCCAGTGAAGTGTGGAGAATGTTCTTAAGAAATGAAGGATTAAAAGTAGTATCAATGAAGAGAATATTACGTGGACGGACATTATTGGCATATTTTGGCTGTGACCTTAACTCTCGAGGGATTATCGTCATTTATGAGTTCACCGCAGTAAGGAAGATCGACTGTCAAAAATCTGAACTGGCGAATTTTCATAGATATGACAGTTCCCTAATTGTTACTAGGGAAGTTTAAATTAGTTTGAAGCAATGCAAAAGACATTATGACACTGTGAAGGTTACATGAAAAAATCGTAATGGGAAATTTGTATATCATATGCCAGTTATTTTGAAACTTAAACTAGTCATTGCATCCTGTTTCATATGGTGTTCTAAATCTGCTGTTATCAGTGATTTTCAGACCACAAATTGCAGAATTCTTGAAATCCCTTTAGGTAATTGAAGGATTCCGCGAGACATGGATTTCAAACATGTGTTCTAAATTAAAGGAAAAACATCTTTAATAAACTAATATTTGTATCAGCAGAATTACATTTTTCTGGTTCCGGCTAATACATCATACTTCACAAATGAAAACACAAATGTGATTCAGCCTCATACCTTTCAAACTATAAAACCGGTAAATATCTAAAACTCATAACAGCAATATTAAAAAAAATAAGTTTACTCATTATGACTGAGTAATCTATATGTAAAATTAGTGTTTCTGATTTGTGTTTTAAGTTGTTTGTTATTTGGTTTTTAGGAGCATTAGCAACTAAGGCCATATTGCTCCGGGATATGCGGTGGTCATTCCTGACCTTTCCGCATCTGGTGGTGACGGGCTCGAACCCCGGTCTAATCAAGAAGCGTGTGCTACGCACTGCTGCTGCTTCCCACCTGGCTACGGAGGCGCCTATGTTTTAAGTATTTCATATAACCTACTATCCATACAATGAAATGAATTGTATACATTTATCAAGAAAATATATATTTCAGTAAGGAATAGATGGAGAAATATTTGTAGCAGCATTATGCGATGAAAATAAGTTTGGAAACTACTACTATAGAGAGATAAATCACAATACATGTTGCTGTTTGTATTTGACAGACAAATCTCTGTTTGACAAATTTTCCTCTTAGGAAAAGAGTAATAACTTTAGCAACTGCTGACAACCGTAGGAAATAGCTAAGGACATGACTGTTGTCTTAAATGGAAAATTTAGTAGAAACAGTGTCGTGGTTCGAGGATGTTTTTTATGCTGCCATATCTTCTCTTGGGTTTTGGTTCGAGTTCTTGTAACTATTATGCACTACAGGTTTTGAGAATTCCACTTTCATATTGTAAGTGCTATTATCTGTATTCCAAAAACTAGATTCCTTATAAACCAAACTGTTAGACTGTAGCTATCCTTGCATATATCTGTGAGAGCTATACAAATCTGTTGGTTTCAGAAGAAAAATATTACAGGTCACTCTAGGATTAAATAAATAAATAAATAAATAAGATCTTTATTGTACAGTTCACCGGTACACGCAGGTACCACGACCATACAATACCCTTCACGGCATCATGCTAGGGGTTAACAAACGGCAGAGATAATAAAGGAATTGTAAAGATTAATTATAAGCAAATTATATAATAAAAAAAAATTAAAAAAAAGTACTCATAGCAGATAACATTGACTTGAAAGGAAAACTAATACAAAATAACAAAAATAACAAATTGTGATAACAAAAGCTTTTCCTCAAGTCCAGTTTTCTGAGAGTCTCTTGCCCCGCCATAACGATCTGAGATCAGTTGGTAGTTCTGGAGGCCACGTGCAGATCTAGAATGATCCGTCTATACTTTTTATCATCTATGATTTTAAATAAGTCAGCATCCAGGGATTGAACCAGATGGAGTTTCTGATAAGGGAGGAACCGCTCTTTCAAATGTAGTCTCGAAGGAAGAGCAAGAAGCTGGGAGTGGAGCGGAGACCTGGTTGGGGAATCCGCCAGCACACGGTGTCCCAAACGTTGGGTGCTGAGACTCTCCCGGCAATCGTTTTTACGGTGAAGATGAGTCTTCTCTCGTGCATTAGTGCTGAAAACCTGGTTAAATTCAGCGCGTTGGCCATCGGTGTTGTGCGCTGCTGTGGTGGGAGATGACACTTCCAGGTTGCCCACTTCAGGAGCCAGTATTCAGCGGCTTTTAATGGTTTAATTGTGGTGTCTGCAGCTGAGCCCCACAACTCTACTCCATACAGTACACTTCCAAAAATCATCATCCTGATATACATTTTTATCAGGTTTCTGTTGCAAATGTGTAGCAAGTGCTGCTTGGCAACCCACCGTTTCTTGTTGAATTTAGCACAGAGTTCTTCTTTAATAGAAACCAATACCACCAGATATCAGTGGTAGCTGATTCCTTGAGACACAAACACATCACAGTGACGAAGATGCAAGTAATATACAAAATAAGAAAAAAATTTAATAAAAGGCTGCACTGCACGTAAATTTCTAAAGGCAAAAAGTTATCGTGTTTATCGAAAGAAGCTAGAAATAAAACTTTATAGAAAACATTCCTATAATCCAACCATTTAGATATCAATTTGCCGAAGTTTCAAAATTCTTGTGGATATCGTTGTCAAAATCTAAAATACGGGGGTGGACCGGCCGTTATCAGCGTCCATGTGGTACGGACGGTGATAATGGTAAATAAGTTATAGAGAAACGCATTGTGCCCTCACTGAGTGTTTTGATGCGAACCGCGTTACAAGGGTTTACTGTTATCAACCATTCTGAGGGCCAATCAAACGCATACGAAATAATGGAGTTACTTAAACGCAATAAAAGTCGAATTATAGTGTTCATATAATGGATACCATAATTTAAGTATCTGTCTTGCAAGCGACAATCATTTATTCATCTTTTGTAGCAGCTACGAAGACAACGATCATGATAGAGTGACTATTGATTTCGATTTCCACTGGTTGTTTTGACAGTCTTCAGAGAAAGTTGATTGAGTTAATAGAGCGCAAGAAGGATGGATTACGTCAGGTCATGAAAAGATACGTACATAGATGAAGTCATTATTCTTGTTTGTTTCTTATTTTTGACGCCCGTGTCACGAAAGAACATCAGTGATCGCTGTTTAATGGAATTCCAAGCACCCACCCACACTGATAAAAAATGTATTAACTGCATAAGTTTTGACATGTTTCTAATAAATAATTCTTGGACTTTTTACCTCCCTAATATGGTATTACTTTCACCACACTGAGAAGCAGCAACAGAGAAATAACTCAAGGAGGAACTGGACTGCGAGCAATTACCAATAAATTAATTTATTGTCATATTTTTAAACCGAAATGAAAGACAAATTCATAAATGGCGGAACATTTATTAAATTTAAAATCATTGACCATAATTAATTCTTATAAATAAGATTAATTAGGCCTGTTTTTGGACTAAGAACGACTTTCATGCTAAATTAAGGCTTCAAATTTTAAGAGCTAAGCTAGAACAGTATAAATGGAAGATATATTAAAGAGTAAGTTGGAGACGCGAATAATTGGTTTACACTTCACTTACTTCCGGACGACCTGAAGTATAATCCCTAAGTTTACTCCTGTTGTAGTAGCCTTACCGTTTCCTAGGGATAGGAAACAGTAATGGTGGTTCGTATGCATCACAAACTGTATGAACCAGAAAAATGAAGAAAATACTGTTGAACACGTTTATTGTCAGATAAAAGTTTCCAGCACATCTCATGGGACGGCTTCCGGTGACTAAGATGCAGGAATTGCAAAGAAATAAAAGAATTACAGACCATTCCATATAAAACTAGAGAGAAAGCAGAAACCGCCCCGATGGTAAGCAATTAAGTAATTCAGAGTTACGCTACAAACATGACGTATTAACTGCATTATGTTAAGATTGTAATACTGAAGTGCACAAGTTCCAAATTGATTTCTTATTTTGACAACCTATCCGGCCTATTCTGCTTTATCTCATTTTACTTGGTTGCTCTTTTAACTATTACTTTTGTCTCCTATATCCGTTTTAATTAGTTATCAATTTTGTTGATACCAGTTCTTATTATTTTTATTTATACATTACTTTGGATCGCTTTTAATAATCCCTACCTATGACCGGTCAAAATTCTTGTCTGTACTTCTATTATTTTCTCCTACATGTTCTAAATATAAATAAGAAATAATAATAATAATCATAATAAACTTTCGGTGCTCTGAAACAGACAATATTTAATATTCAATGCATGATGAACAAAGCGTCGCCACCGGACAAATATAATCTGCGGTCTGTAAGAAAGTTAATGGAAACTAACTACAGAATTGCTAAGAAAGTGAATATAAGTTGTCGACATAAAGACAATAGTAATAAAAGACTAGGCAATGTAGTAAGTTGTTGCCAACGGAACTCTGGTCATGAAGAGTTTGTGTAGTCTGTTTAGTAATTAAGTGTATTCTAAGATCAGTTTGTCCATTTGAGATATGGAGAACCTAGGGGAAATTCTGGAGGATATCTTATCTCTGTATAACGCCAGATGATTCAGCCTTACTTGGAAAGACCTCATAAGCGCTTAATATTATCGACGAGATTTAATGTCGAACCTTTCCAAAGAGTGGCAAGTGGCATGGCCACTGGTTCTGGCACGGGGAGAAACCAGTGAACTACCAAGAGGTTAATAACGATATCAGCTTTTTCAAGACAGAGAGGAATTCAGGGATGCGGAAGATATGAAAAAGCAGTTCCAGTGGTGAAGTATTCACATGAAAAGAGACAGAAGGCTGTTTATTTTTAAAAGAATCACCTTCCCCTTGTCCGATATTGCATTTTGCTACAAAAAGGACAGAATCAAGATGACACTCCCTCTTCACTTGAAGTAGAGAAGAGCACAGAGCGATTAGACATACTAAAAATCGAAAATGACTCCAACGAAATGATGTCAATAAAAAAAAAAAAAGGATATGCGAATCCGCTCCACCGACAAGGAAATAATCGATAACGCGGTTTCTTCATGTGGAAAAAAAAAGCCCAATCTTATCTAACTCAACCAAAAATCGGGTATATTTTCAAGTGTTCTGGATGCCAAAAATGTGAGCACTACACAGAATATGCATCAGATGAAAAACTACATACTGAATGTAGCGAGAGACTATGGGTAATAGGAGACTACCTTTACCAAAGGTAAGGCAAGGAACAAACAAAATATCTGCATAAATAATATATGAAAAATGCAACATTAAAATACTAGATATCAGTTTATAATAACGTGTATGTTATTATAAACTATGGACCCCAGTACTCCAGGCCCATTCGTTACTAGATATCAGTTCTTAAATATAATTTTATCTGCATGATGCACAGGTATATCAAGAACTGGAAATTTGGTGAAATAATCCGCGACTGAAAAGACAGTAGGACCGGTAAATTATGGTAACTTACATAAAGTTTTTAATTTTATTAGACATTTCATATTTGTTAAGCCTTGAATTAGTTAGAAAATAGCAAACATCAGGTAAAGATGAAATTTTAACAGTTTTAAATAATTTTACATTAGTTATTTATTTAGTTAATAAGATTGATAATTAAAATTAAATAAGTATCTATAGTTATCTATTTACTTAATGTTAATTTATTTAAATGGTAACTTAATTAAAAATATTAAAAAAAATATATTAAAATTTAATTTCATAAAAAATCTTATTTAAAAATATATTTTTAAAACGGATAACTACAGATACTTATTTAATTTTAATTATTAATCTTATTAACTAAATCAATAACTAATGTAAAATTACACTGGCGAACAAATTTTCAACGATTTTTTGTTTCTTTGAAGAAAGTGTTTTTTTCTGTATTGTTTTGCATGTGCGAAGTTGAGAAAATCACGATTAAAAAGATAATTTTGCTTAAGTTTTGAAAATACCTTCTATCATATTCTATAAAACACTCTACCTAGCCTAAAATAGGATAAAGAACACCGCACTGTTTTAATATCCTGTACAGGCAGTACAATGACACTGCCATTGCATCAAATTAGTACGTAGGGAACCACCAAAGTAGGTGAACTGACATCGTTTTTATTATATCTCATATTGTGAAAACCTTCGCAACGAGTTTCCCTGATATTGCACTACCTCGAATAAGCAACGCTTTACCAATGGAGAAGACTACTGTTAATTATTCTCGGGGGATACCACCACCCAAACGGCACCGTTTCAAGGCTTTTTGGCTTCTCTTTGGTGGGCGGATAGGTACCCTAAAAACGACGCCAATTCACCTACGTCGGTGATTCACTACGTACTAACACGATTAAATGACACTAACTGTCTGTTTGAATGTTTCCGTAGTTTGCCGATTTAGCCCAAAAATCCACTTCATATATATCTTATATTAAAAAAATAAACTTTTTTATATTATAAAAAACTTTACAAAAATAATAAGAATTTATACAATTTTTGTTATTGAAAAAAAATTGAATCATATTGATCAGCAAAATACATAAAATCACTTGATGACATTTTACGCTTCTCTTCGCCTGTCGTATGTACCCCACATCTGGGGCATCTATAGTCACAGTCCCGCAATAGTCAGCCAGCATTGCAGATTCCATCTGCCTTAGTATCGATTTTGCATCGCCGAGATGTCCTGATGGAATCTCTCGCCATGCCCATCACTTAATGCGCCACAGTTGTCGGGAAAAAATTCCAAATGGGAGTGAAGAAAGCGTATTTTTAATGACATGTTGCAGTCTAATTTATGGTATGAGGAAAGAAGGGTTCTCACAAGCTGTTTATAGTTATCTGTGTACTTGTATTCCAGAAAGTTTGTTACTACAAGTTTGTAAGCATCCCAAGCCGCTTTCTTGCGGCTTGGGATGCAATTAACATGCGGGATCTGATCAAAGTGTTCGTCCTTAAGAAGGTTACTTATCTGAGGGCCAATGAATACGCCTTTCTTTATTTTTGCCTCACTAAGTCTGGGAAATTTTTCCTTGGCTTTTTCCTGCTGCATTCCTAACAAGATGGCAATAACTTTTAAGCCACCGTAAATCTGCCATTGGCACTCCTTGAAGTTGATGGATTCAATAAGAAACTTCATGTTATTATATGATTCCTTCATATAAACTGCACGGCCTATTGGAATGGATGGTATTACGTTGCCATTACGTAGTACCAATGCTTTTAAACTAAAAACAGTCTCGAGTGTTGAAATCAATATTAAGTGAGCCCAATAAACCATTGATGGCATGGTAGTCAAAAAGGTTATCAGTTGATCTCGTTTCCAATACGTTTTAGACATTTTCCATTTAAAAAAAAAAAAGGTTAAATCCTTTTCGTGGCACTGGTATGCAGACACTTTAATATTACCTTGAAGGCGATTCACTGTTGCAGTCTTGAGGCCTAAATTTTCTGCCTTATTTTTTGATAAAGATCTCTGATAAGATAATTTAATTCATTTTGCGTGATTCTGTGTGGCTCTGCAGAGGCGAAGTTGGAAATAAACTCAGAATATCTTGAGGTGGAGGGTTCAGGTGGTTTATCACGGCCATCACCTGATTATTCATCAGATTCTAAGGTGATGAATAAAATTGGTCCACTTGTTATTGATGGTTCGACTGTTGATAATCCTGATCAGGTTGCTGACAAACTGAATGAGTATTTTGCATCTACATTCACACGTGAAGAATTCTTTAGGGTAGGCAATTACATACGTTTATCAAGCTCTAACACGGTGCTAAATGATTCTGTAATAATTCAGGGGAAAGTGGAACAAAAATTGTTGAAGTTAAACATAAGAAAGGCATGTGGGGTAGATGGGATCTATCCAATTATATTAGGCGAGGCAGAGAAGGAAGTAAGCAAACCCTAAGTCATAATTATGAGAGCATCCTTGGATTCAGGGGAATTCCCCGCGGACCGGAGATGTGCGAATATGCCCAATTCACAAAGGGGGAATTTAAGGGTGACACGAGTAATTATAGACGCGTTGTTAGTTTAACTTCTGTTCCGGGGAAAATAATGGAGTCACTGGTTAAAGATGCATTGCAGGATCATCTAGACAAGACTGCAGTAATAATTCAGATACAGCATGGGTTTGTTAAGGGAAAATTTTGTTTGATTAATTTGATCTGTAACTACGATGTGGTCACAAAGGAACTGGATACAAAAGTAACTTTGATATCATATACTTGGATCTTAGGAGGGCTTTTGATAATGTTGCACATGAAAGACTTCTGCACATATTGGAGCAGTGTGGCATTGGAGGAAAATTGCTACTATGGATAAAGGGATGGTTGAGTGGGAGAAGAAAGAGTGGTAATCAATGGACACTGCTCTTCGTGGACTAATGTTATTAGTGAAGTCCTCCAAGAGTACCTGTTGGGTCCATTATTGTTTTCTGTATTTATTAGGCTTAACGTCCAAGTTTGCAGATGATACGAGGGTTGGTAGGGTTGTTAATGACAGTATGCTATTGCAACAGGATCTAGAAAAATTATTCAAATGGGCTGAGAAATGGCTGTTTAAGTCTAACATTGCAAAGTACTGCATATGGGTACCAGTAACCTTGAAGTAACGTACCAACTGTGTGGTATTACACTCAGGGTAGTGGAAAATGAAAACACCTGGGGGTAATTGTGCAGTCAGATATGAAGTTCTCTGAGAAATACAGACAGGCTGCCAGGACAGCTCTTGGTTTTTTTTGTTTTTTTTTATCAATGACATACAAGAATTTTCCAGCAGGGATAAGGAAGTGATTATCCCATTGTATAAGGCAACGGTCAGGCCACATATTGAGTATTACGTACAGGTCTAATTTTAGGAAGGATTTGGAGCCCCGGTAAAGAGTACAGGGATGGGCAACGATATTGATTAGCAGAACAAAGCAGTGTTCTTACAGAGAAAGGTTTCAGTTCTGCAAATTGCAGCGTCTGGAGACTACGCTGCAATTTGCAGAACTGAAGCAAAGGTTTTGAATAGATTGAGCAGTCTCAATGCTGATCGGATTCCTTTTCTTGCTCAGGCAACACACATGTGGGGGCACAAATTCAAATTGAAGGACGGTTTCAGAATATATGTGCATCAATCGAGGGATTAGTGTCAGACAACATTAAGTACAAAATTGCATTTTTGTTTAACTTCATACAAATAACAATGCATATCATGTCATAGAAATGTATTTCTATAGTAGTTTACAAGTTAGCTTGGGCTATAAGCATATTTCTGGTAAAACAAAAAAAAAATGTCAAATGGCTTTTTCTTGGTTAATTACAAAAACGTTTACTACAAATTGTTTTTGTAGTTATCGTTGTCTGACACTATACCCTCGAAATTTGCCTTTAGCCATCGGGTGGTTGACCGTTGGAACGAACTGACATCTGTTGTGGTGAAAGTTGAGAGTTTAAATAAATTCAAGGAAGAACTAGACAAACTGAACTATTGGAGGGATCAATTAGGTGAAATGCCATGTTTCTTTTTTTTTTTTTTTTTTTTTTTGCCTGGTACTATATAAACTTGCTTTCTTGCATCATTTGCCACTACTAATGCTAAGCTGGTGGCTCGCAAACAGGAAGTACTTCTCTGTGGGATATTCGGGTAGTTTAAGATCCACTTTTTCTTGTTGGAAATCCCCTGTTGAAGAGGTAGTACCATACAAAAATAGCAGTCAGTTATGTGTTGTTTTGTGTATTTATCAATGATCTGAAGGCTCTCTTATTCACAGGCATGGAGAAAGGCATTGAGCAGAATTTGTGATTTAACCAGCTGCGGAGATTAGGAGCACAAGTATTACAGCAAATATGAGGTGCCCATCTTCTTGTCTTAAAGCCAAAACAGCAGTTGTATGCTTTTTTTAATTATCTGAGTAGTTTACGCTTTTGTGATGCAAATGTCACTTCACTACAAACATAACATAACAAAATTTTGTCCGCACTATTTACACTTTTATGCAGCATGCTAAACTTTAAGTTGTTGCTCAGTCGAAAACAACGTTCGTTTCACGGACAGATGCCTGGCTCAGACTGACTGATGCGTAGATAAATGAGACAAGAAATAATGTGACTCGGCTCCAGTGTTGCCACACAAACTGTACCTCATGGCTGTATCCCCAAAAATCAAGCAAAAAAGCGCTGAGGTGACATGTATAATATCATTAAAACTAGAACTAATAATCCATTTTAACTTCATATTCTTATTTAGCACGTTAATATTAGTCGAAATTGATTCATTTTATTACAGAAACATTTGAATTGTTGACCAGTGTTATTTAAAACTGTTAAAATTTAATGTTTACCCGATGTTTGCTAACAGCTATTTGTTAAATAATTCAAGATTAAACTTTAATAAATATGAAATGTGTAATCAATTTAACAAATTTATGTGAGTCACCATAATTTACTTCTGCTTCTTTACAGTCACTGAAAAAGTGACATAGGAAGTACTGTACCACGAAAATCTCAGAATAATCTTCAATTTGTTGAGAAATTAAGGCAGATTACACTCCAAGCAGGTTAAAGTGCTCATTATTTCCAGTTCTAGATATCAGTTTTATATTTCCTGCTTTCGTCACTAAGAAATAAGTTTAATTTTTCATATATTTCTTATATTTCATATGTAGCGGAGTCCCCCAGGGTTCATTGGCCCTGGGCCCATCGTTGTTTATGTATTTATCAATGATATCGATGAAGGTATATCAGGCTTAATGTTCAAGTTTGCAGATGATACAAAAGTTGGCAGGGTTGTTAATGACACTAAAGACAGTATGCTACTGCAACAGGATCTAGAAAAGTTAGGCAAATGGGCTGAGAAGTGGCAACTGAAGTTTAACATTGAGAAATGCAAAGTACTGCATATCGGTAGCAATAACCAAAGAGAAACGTACCAACTCTGTGGTACTACACTCATGGAAGTGAAGAATGAAAAAGAGCTGGGGGATTATTGTGTAGTCAGATATGAAGTTCTCTGAGCAGAGCAGACGGGCTGCCAGAGCAAGTCATGGAGTTTTGTCAATGATATATAGGAATTTTGATAGCAGAGACAAGGAGGTGATTATCTCTTTGTATAAGGCAATGGTCAGGCCATACCTTGAGTACTGTATACAGGTCTAGAGGCCTCATTTCAGGAAGGATGTAGAGTTGCTAGACAGAGTACAGAGAAGGGCAACAAGATTGGTGAGAGGAACAAAGGGGTTAGCTTATGAAGAAAGGCTTAAGTTCTGCAAGTTGCAGCATCTGGAATCTGCGAGGTGATCTGATTGAGGTGTATAAGGCTTTGGATGGTTTGAGCAGGCTCAATGCTGACGGGGTACTTCCGCCTGCTCAGACTAAGAAACTGATGGGGCATAGATTCAAACTGAGGAAAGACTGTAGAATAGATGTGCAGAAATTTTCCTTTAGCCAAACGGGTAGTTGATTGCTGGAACAGACTTACATTTGTTGTTGTGGAAGTTGATAGCTTAAATAAATTTAAGGCTGAACTAGACAAACATTTGGAGTGATCAGATGAGTGAAATGGGAAGATGATATATTTTTTTTTGGCTGATGCTGTATAAGTTTGCTTTCGTGCATAATATGCCTCAACTAATGCTAATGCTAATATTGCTAATGCTGGCCACCCTTTTACTATCTCAAGGGCCATTCTCTACTCAAACCTTAACATCACACCCTGGATGCAGCGGACAATTAACAGGAACATACACACTCTCGCACAAATGCTCACAGGCAGAGTGGATGCTCCAGTCCTGGATAATATTCTAGTCAAACCGCGTGCCACTGCTAGACGTTGCGGAGAAGTAAATAATCCATTGCGTTCAGTCCTGAACAATCTTAGTAGCCTGCAAAGATTCTTCCCATCAAATGCAGCGAAAATATTTAACTCACTACACATAGATGCCGAAAAACTGTGTGAGGATGCAGCATACCGGAAAGAGATCTTTCAGAATTCGTACAGACTTAACGAAATATGAATCGGCTGCAAAGTACCAAAGAATTGTGAATAAAAGTGAAACTTTCTGCTTTAAGAACAATAATAATTTGTTGACTGGAAAAATATACCTTCTGTAACAGTTATGTAAATATGTATGTAAATATATGAGTTGTAGAATGTCTGTACAGAATGATTAATGTGTAAATACTGTATATATTAAACATAAAATGTGTATATAATATTTCGGGACGAGACTACGTGTTCAGTATATGTAACCCACTGCACGTAGTATCTCGTACCCTGATATGTACTTAGCACCCTCCTGGCACTTTGCCGTCCCGGGGTGGTTTCCTTATGGAAATAAACAGATAATAATAATAATAATAATATACTTTCTGAAATACATTTCAAACGCATGGAAATCCTTTTTCGTCAAAAGTGTGATACGGTAGACAATGGTTCCTGAATGATTCTCACAAATATGCATTTTCTGTAGCTATCACTATAATAGATGCATATTTTTGGCTTAGTGACATGAAAGATAAAGTAAAAAATAAGTTTCTCAATTTATGCAAAATCATTCAGGCACATAAGGGATGCAGCTCTGCGCGGGCATTCCAGACATTATCAGTTTAACTCGTTCAGCGAAGATTATGTGGGAAATCTATATGGGAAAAATTTCCTATCGTCATAGGTGCCCTAGCAAACAAAATCCTTGTTGATCCTGACCAATGGATGGACCACATTACGATATTTAAACCGTCAAGTTGCTGCCCCCAAAACTTGATATGCCAGATCACATGCCTATACCCAAGATCCGTAATATATCATTTGTATATCCTTCACAGTTATAATTTCACTTCGCCTCAACTTATAAAAGCCATCAACTCATTGGCTCCCACTACTGTTGCAGGAGCGGATAATGTTCCCCAATTCATAGTTAAGTGCCTGAGCCCTTTTATTATTCGACCACTGCTGTCTATCTACAACGACATCCTGAAAAATCGAACTTTCCAGTTGAGTGGAACAGATATACCGTCAGGCCTATACCCAAGATCCGTAATATATCATTAATTAAACATTACCGCCCAATCTCTAAAGCCTCAATACTTCTGAAGTTATTCGAAAAAATGCTGCTACCACTCACCAAACAAATACTTGCAGATAAGCCTCCCCAAATTCACTAAGCTCTCTCACAGCGATCGACGACTACAAACCTCATCGCAACCACAAATGCCATACTAGCAGCGTTCCTGGAATACCCACCATAATCATACCGTAACATCAAGGGAGACATGCTGTGCTTTCTATCTGCTCTCCTTAGCAAGAGGTTGTTGCAATTTGACACTGGAGGAAGATGCTGTTGGAGGACTGGTACCACTGGAGTACCACAGGGGGGGGGGGTATCCTCTCAGGATTACCTCTGGATCTATCCTCTTCACAGCAATTATTGTCCCGCTGATGCGGAATAACAAAAAATCATCTCCTACGCAGATGATTTTTATTTTATTTTATTTACACATTTCCCTTTATTTGTTTAGGCAAAAACTAAGCCAACATAATTCTCACATTCCATACATACTGTATGTTGGATACACTAAACAAGCCTTAAGATTCTTACCCCATTGGGCCCAGTCCCAACCTAATCACGGCCACTAACCATATTAATAATAGTCTTTTGGAAATTGCATTCTTTCTACAGAACTTTGGCCTGACGATGAACCCCGGGAAGACCAAGATGATGATGTTCTCTCTGAAGACCAATCCTTCTGTGATTGTTCCTACTTTTGGTAATATCCAAATCCCTGTTGTTACTTCACATTCTGGCTTGGGTGTAATGTTCGACCCTAAACTCCGTTTTAATACGCAGCTGGATAAACTCGCCTCACTGGCTTCGAGTCTTCGTTGGAAAACTCGAAAACAAAATCTGTTGCACAAAGCCTCTCATTGCAATGAATACTGATTTGTTGTTATTTGTTATTTGGTTTTTAGGAGCATTAGCAACTAAGGCCATATTTCTCCGGGATATGCGGTGGTCATTCCCTGACCTTTCCGCATCCTCCGTATTTGGTGGTGACGGGTCTAATCAAGAAGCGTGTGCTACGCACTGCTGCTCCTTCCCACCTGGCTACGGAGGCGCCCATGAATACTGACTACTGA
Organism: Mastigoproctus giganteus; assembly: GCF_048544385.1. Lineage (NCBI taxonomy): Eukaryota > Metazoa > Arthropoda > Arachnida > Uropygi > Thelyphonidae > Mastigoproctus > Mastigoproctus giganteus. The sequence goes on along the minus strand of NC_143587.1, from coordinate 122,706,026 downwards.
AATGCGCCAATTGGAAATCCAATCTGCCACCACATGCTACAACAACAGCATTAGAAAATGCAATGAGAGTTCCCCGTCTCTCCGAGTTTATTGATTCACGGAGGTTGGTCGTCACAGTGAAAATGGTTGCGGGACTTATCTCCGGGACATCCATATGGGATACTTGCTGCTGGAGAATCCCTATTTCTGCCTTGCGGACTACTCCTAGACTGGCCGCCTGGAATTCGAGACTTTTCCTGAGTGATCGTTTCCTTCCTTTTCAGATGCGCTCCCAGGCAAACTTCAAACTTGATGCCGATCTTCACAAATTCGCATGTGATAAAAGATATAAAAAGAAGGTGCTTTCCACGCGATGATATCAGTTGGACTGAGTTTCTTTTTTTTTTATTTTTATTTATTTTAACTTTGTATGTCTTGACATTGTTAACCCCTGGCCTGCGTGCTGTGACGGGTCGATTGCAACATTCAATTCTCAGTAACCATCTTTTTCTTAGATTGAAATAACCTTTTTAAGAACCTTTTTCTTGGGTTCAAATACAGTACCAATGAGTTAAAAACAGTGGAAACATTTTTGGAACTTTCATTTAAACTGACTTTGACTATCTGTAAAAAAAATCTACTTCTATTACAGATATTGCCTAGAACCAGTAATTTGGCGTGCATCCGCCGGTACCTTCGCCCCTCATCGGCATTATCAGCCGATTCGGAATCACTAGTATTGGCCTACATTATTTCCTCTTATATCTCGCTTAAAATCAATATAACAAATTAATGAGGCAGTTAACACCTTTTCCATACCTTTCGAGACAGCGCTGACTCGCCGTGAAATACACCGGCTTATTTCCCAGTTGGAATTCAGATTAGTCCTTACTAATGATACCTTTCCTGTTCCTGAAAAACAGGATATAAAATAGACCCATCCAAATATTCGATGTTGTGACAGATCACTTCGTCGGATTTATTTTTCTACGGATCAATACGAGCACTGTTAGGAAAGCTAAAGGGGTTAAAGTACAACCTATTACGCCAGGAACTAAAAGGTAGCCACTAATTCGGAATCACTAATATCGGCCTACTGTAAAGGCTGAGTGAAGAAGGAAGCTTTATGGTGTAATGTTCGTGAGATGATCACATTACTGAAACAAACTAACGAGATAGTTTGCGCATACCCGGTAACACTGCTTAGAAGATACACCTCATCCATCGTGGGAACACACATAGCTCGCGATTCTAATCCCTAGTTCCTAGGCTTATTACCATCGCGTCAATACGAAATTGTGTTCTGTACTATGGATTTCTCTTACGAAATTTGTTTCCTTTCATATAGAAACATCGCGATTCAACTGAGACTGCATACTGTAAGTGCTGGTGCTAGTGCAGCTGCAGGAGAGCTGCGACAAATCTGATCTGTGGCCAGCTCCCTAGTGTCATATAACACAGCAATGATAACATCATTTTCAATAGCTTTTACATCGTAACACTAGAAGTTTAAAGTTCTCTTTGAGTAGCAACTGAGAAAAGCCAACTCTGGAAGCATACTCTGCATATGCAGAGTATGATTCCAGATATCGCTTTATAAATACCTTTCTATGCATCGAACAAAACCGAAGCTCAGTCCACATCTATCACATACTGTATAACCAAGGAGTTTGATACTCTGCCTCTATCTTGTCTTTAAACAAAACAATCCACAAACTTCAAATAGGCCTCTGGGGTTGGGCATACTGTATTCATAATATAAATTTTTAGTAGTTTACACCAACCTTGCGTTGAAATAATAAAACAAAAAACAAAATTAATAATTCAATAAAATTAAACTGGTATTACTAATTTATAATAAATTACTATTTACAATAAATATATAAAAAGAAAGAAAATACCATAAAATACAATAAAATATACAGAATTAAAAGCGCTAAAATCTGAAGCTTTCGAAGGCTCTGCCTTCTTTCTCAACAGTTGAGACTGCGTAGATCCAAAATCGTGGTGCACTGAGTAGATCCAAAATCGTGGTTAGATTTAGTAGCTATTCATTTTTAGGAGTCTCAGCAATAAGCTCCACTCCTGTCATAAAAAGACGCCACATTACATTAGTGCGGTATTGCTTATTGCTGACTGTTAGGCTTCATGTTGCCAGTCCTAAATGGGGCGACACCATTTCTGTAGTTACGCTTGTAAAGTTCATCCTTTAAGTTGTCACTTAAAGTTTATTAACACTGATACCCATTATATTCATTACTTCAATAACGGTTACAGTAATTTGTCAGTCATACTGAGGCGCCTCCGTAGCCAGGTGGGAAGGAGCAGCAGTGAGTAACACACGCTTCTTGATTAGCCCGGGGTTCGAGCCCGTCACCACCAAATACGGAGGATGCGGAAATGTCAGGGAATGACCACCGCATATTCCCGGAGCAATATCGCCTTAGTTGCTAATGCTCCTAAAAATCAAACAACAACAACAACGTAGTCATACTGAATGGTATGACTTGCCTGTCCAGACTCCGATCGGTCTGTCTGTTTGATGGACGAAAAATACTCGAGTGTCTGAGAGAGAAAACCAAGGTACCCTTGCCAGAGATCGATTATTTGAATTTGATTCCAGAGATCGATTATTTGATTTGAATTTAAATTTAAATTTGTTAAATTGATTACACATTTCATATTTATTAAAGTTTATTCTTGAATTATTTCATCAGGTTTCGAAGCATAATTTTAATTCAGGAGAGCAGATTTTTTCTGTTTAAGAATATGCCAAATAATAACTTATAAAGAAAATAACAATATTTTAATTTATTATGGTTTTAAGAAAATGACATCCATTTAATTAATTGACTTGAAAATGAAATCCATTTCATTAGATTATGCGAAAAAATAACAAATAATGCAGCAACTCTTTGATGACAAAAACAATCTCGTTTAAATTCTCTAATAAACTGAAGAAGAATAAATTGGATGGAATTCCAAAACGAGACCTATCCAGGACTAAATTGATTTGGTAGTGGAAGAATATTGCTCAAGTGCTTGTGAAAACGGGAACATTCTCGAAAATATAAACATCGTATTAGGAGAAAAAGGCCGTAAACAAGTTGCTCTTAAGGGGATTCTTGTGGTACATCTTTCTTCTTGATTGCAGCGAGAGAGCGATAGGCAGTAAATTCGGTTAGTACACGATCAGAAGCATTCTAACGGGCACAACTGAACGATGTGGAAAATAAGCATTCTACCGATTTATTGAACGGTGTTTCCTGAATACTTTACGGAATAGTGTATGTGAACTTGATGCGTGCGCCAATCAACCAAGTATTGACATATATGGAACTACTGGTGAAGATGGAGCGAGAATTTAATATTAAAGAATAATACTGTATTTCACAAATGCAAACTTTTTATTTCTTCGAAATTCCCAATGAAAGCAGCCACCTGCAGTATGATAAATTTTCAAAGCTTACTTTGAGAAAACATCGAAAAATATAGCGTAGTTCAGCAGTATATTAATATGAAATATATAATACACAGGATGTTTCGATTAGACATCGCGATCTGTCTCGCTTATTTTTAGGCTTGGGAAATTGGTCGTCTGGACATTTTTTGACTTAAAATGTCTGAATTTGACTAAATCTTTTACTGAAAACCAATGTGAATAACTAATAGAGTTAAAAAATTTCAGCAAACGAGTTCAATAATTAGCAAATTACATCTTTGCAACTTCCGATGCATAACAAAAGTATTTGTGTACACTTGGTACATACTGTATGCAAATATATGCATACAGTATGTATGAAAATGTTAAGGTCATATATGAAAACAAAATACGAGTGGGTGCTAAGAGCGGTGTTGCTTATTACGTTTACTACATACACTACAAGCATAAGCTAATAAGCAATGCATGTGGACCAGGATACAATACACTTGTGTGCAAAACTTAAGGACCAACACTATTTCTAAAGGTTACAACCACAAAATCAAACAAACAACCTGTGGCGATTTGCATAACTGTAGCCGTTCGGTAGAAAGCTGGTGCACATGCAAAAATTTGAATCGTTGTGAGAGGGCTCACATAAACGGATAAAAGCAGCAGTTCAGCAGTTAAATAGTTCAGCAGTTATGTGCAAATTACCGAATGGTGAGCACGATTGTTACAGACGTTTGATTGTTTTCATACAGTGCTACAGACACCGAAATGGCCAGTAAACAACATCTGGATGACTTTACCCGGGTCGAATAATTGGGAAGCTCGAAGAAGGTCGAAGTGGGAGGAGTGTGGCTGCAGAGTTCGGTATCGCCCATAGCATCGTCCCACGTGTGTGGTCGACCTTCAGAAAGACAGGTACAGCTGTTCCAAGGACCAGTGGTGGTGGTCGTCCACGAAAAACAACGCCCAATGGTGACCACTATATACTCCTACAGGCAGAGGGATCGACTCCAGACAGAGGGATCTATTGCAAACCAGCTGTACTGTGGCCAGGCGACTCCACGAAGGTGGACTGTTTGCTCAACGGCCAGTACGCTGTGTCCCTTTAACACCTGCCCATCGGAGACACCGTTTACAGTGCTGCATCGAACACAAGGACTGGACATCAGCGCAATGGGGTAAGGAACTCTACTGATGAGAGTAGATTCAGTCTCAGTAGCGATTCTGAACGTCAGTTAATCTGGCGAGAGGTTGGCACACGGTATCACCCCACAAACATCACTGAAGGAGATCGATATTGCGTTCCAGGTGTTCTCGTCTGGGAAGGCGTTATCTTGGATGGACGTACACAACTCCAGATACTGAAAGGCGGTACTGTAACTGATGCACGCTACTGTACTGAGGTAATCCTTCCCCATGTGCATCTGTTCCGAGGTGCCATTGGCCTCGAGTTCGTGTTTATGGATGATAACGCCACACCCCATCGCACTGCAGCTGTTGATATGATATGCTTTTGGAAAGTGAGGACATTGTTTGTATGGATTGGTCTGCCCGTTCCACCGATCTAAATCCCATCGAACACATATGGGACGCTCTGCAGAGACGCCTAGCGGCACATCCACATCCACTAGAAAATGTTCACCAGCTGAAGATGGCACTCACAGAGGATTTGGTTTTTTTTTTTTTTTTTTTAGGAGCATTAGCAACTAAGGCCATATTGCTCCGGGATATGCGGTGGTCATTCCTGACCTTTCCGCATCCTCCGTATTTGGTGGTGACGGGCTGGAACTCCGGTCTAATCAAGAGCGTGTGCTACGCACTGCTGCTGCTTCCCACCTGGCTACGGAGGCGCCTGCTCACAGAGGAATGGACGATGTTACTGCAAGAACTTATCAACAACACTGTTCTAAGTATGGACAGGCGGTGGAAAGCCTGCATCGACATTAGGGGGTGGCCATATCTCCTACTGAGGACCACCTCTTCCCTTTGTTCCATCTTTGGCAGTGATGCATCTGTATCATGGCAGCCAGTGCTATGTTGCCATTTTTGAATAAAGTCACTCTGTACCGTTTCCGTTATTATTTCCTTCATCATTTCTTTACCTCACGAGGTTCCTTTCCTTTGGTATGCTTTTCCCATATCCAGGCCACTCCTATGAGAAGCTACAGGTGAAAACCTGACTGGCCCTTAAGTTTTGCACACCAGTGTACATATAGTGAATAATTATACTAAGACAAATAAGTTAGTTAAGATACACATTGCGTTACATTTGATATGCGTTAGATGATTTTTTAATTTTTTCTGTAATTAACAGAAACGATCTTTATACCAATTAATTACTAATTGATTAATTAATAATATATAAAAATAACTATTTTCACCTCACTTCAATTACTATCCAATATAATATTCACTGAACATTTTGTAATACTTTATAATCAAGAACTTGCTAAATGCAACACGTATTTCAGGCGCTATGACTGAATAAATTAAGCAGTCGTAGTATACTTTCAACGCTTTCGCAGTGCAGTTTACTTATTTCTTCTGCTTTTTAATAAAAATTTATATATAAAATGTATTTAATGTTTATTCTGTGACTAATATAATAAGCAAATAGTAATAATTCATATTTATGTTTTAGCAAACTGATGATAAAAACGAACACATTTTGTTTCTGTACACATTAGTAATATTGCTTATTCGTTGCTCCAATCAGCGCATCACCGCAATGAACATAATATCCAGGGCTTCAGCTACAATATATGGTATACTGATAGCCTATGCGATATGTATAAAAAATAATAAGAATTGCCGGATTTCTATTGGTCCGATTTTAATAACAAGGCGAGAATCGATAAAATTATGCAAGGTTTTTAGAAATTTCTCTGAAAGCAAAAGGTCGAAACATCTAAATTAAGGTGAACGCATGGCTTCGAGGGACACAATGGGATCGTGGTAAGAAAAACTACTGTGTAGGAGCACTAAAATTGCAGTATCAACGTTAAAAAAATGGCATAAAGAAATCAAATTCGGACAATAAGATTGTGAAAAAGTAATCAGGTTAGGATAAACTGTCATAAGGATAAGTCAACTGGTAATAAACTGAACTGCTTACAAAACCTACAAAGGCGAGTTGTCCTTGTGATGATACGGGATAAGCTGACGGTAGCATAAAAGGCGAATAAATTTGACTTACATATATTCGCTAAGCTTTTTTTTTATATATAATACCGTGGACAAGACGATGCTGTTTTAATACAGGGTGGGGAGTACTAGCTCTTTCTAAGCTAGATCGCGACTCAGTTACATCTGAATGTATGGCAAAATCTTTCTCCTAGAGACCGGATTTCGCGATGAGGTTGACTTCATTGAGAAAGTCGAGATCACAGGCAAAGACGTTCACCGTGGTCCTTGTGGTCTTGTACAGATACAAGTGTGATAATAGTAGAAGAAAAGAATTAGTTTATGATTAGGGACCCTGGAATTAAAACTACAGAAAACGCCTTTATCAAGACTGATTACTATATGAGTAGGATAACATGCTTAAAGATTTTTGCAATCAATAAAAATAAATCTTCTCTTTACACTCTGCAACTGTGACAGAGGATTCAGTGGAGTTTACAGAGGCCGAAAACATATTACCGTATTTTGTGGTATCATGCGGATTACAACATAGAGAGTATGCAACACGGGGGGGGGGGGATAACTCGAGGGTCGTGTGTGGCCCAATCATTCAAATTGTGAGGCTCGCAGCCATGGAGACAACCTTAAGTGTTATGCATTCTCCGAGTTTAAAACTAGCTTGTCACAAAATATGGTTTCCTGTGTCTCATAAGTAAACAACACTTTAGAAAATATAATTTTTGGTAATATTTAAATTTTTTTTTGCATTATTTTATTATGATCCTTATGTGTCTTCCTCGGTATTTAACAATATTATTAAAACTACATAATTAGAATGCTATTAGCGTTATGTAATAAATGTTAGTTTTCGTATTTAAATATTAAATGTAAAAAAAAAAAAATATATATATATATATATATATATATTAAACTACTTATATAAACGTCGATAGCAACTTAGCCGAGTGGGCAAGCACAAGAATGCATAAGCGATCGTAGTTCAAGCGCCCACCACTGCTAAATACAATGCTGTTTCTTGTATTCCACTTGTAAACTCTTCTGACCGTGTGATCGGACCGGAGTATTGACAGAAAATTTATTTTATTTCGAAAAATGTGTAAGTAGTGATAAGGAACTATTCTTGCGGCTCGCTTTCCTCCAGAACCTATGAAGCCAGCGATATTCAGCATTTTATATTTTCATCCATTTCCGTAGCAGAAAAAGGTTGTTGGAAACCCTTCGTGTAGCGATTTGTATATCCTTTTGGTGGATGTTACCTGACTACGGAATATTACGGATTACGCTCGACGAACCCAGATGTAGTAACCATATGGGATAAGCATTTCAGCAAGTCAAGCGGATTTTCATATCCTCTCCAATTGTTCAAATACATAAGCAATAAATTTGAGACATTGGAAGTATGCAACAATTTCCTATACTGTTTCTGAAACGCTGTAATAATAAAAACAAAGCATTAAATTTAATGAAAAGAGTAGTAATTCGGCTTAAAATTAAAAGGTATGCAGAATCAAGTGACTTGAGAAAAAATTGATCATATTTGCTTATAAATTTATGGATATCTCGACTTCTTTAAGTTAAAGAGAAAAACAACTAAACACTTGGGAAAACAGAACTGTCATAAAAAGAACTAATTTCATACACAAGAAACAAAAACTGACAGTTACCAGCGCATGCACTATTTGGCACATGTCACAAAACTGCAGAAGATAGGCAATTACGGGAAGTCCATTAAGAGAATTTGTGGAGATTGGCGAAGTCAGAAATCGTATAAACCTTGGCAATTTGTGAACGTCGCCTTAGGTAAAAGTCTAGAAATCACGACGGGCGTCCCACCTAAATTTGCTATTACCACGATGTCGCTGTCGGCGAAAGAAAACATAGTAAGAAGACAAAGAAATAAATCAGAGGCGGCTAGAACAAGCCTTGCAGCAACATCAAAGTCGTAATGTAGAAGAGAAAGACAGATAGGGAAGGCTTAGAAGGTGACGAAGAAGACATTGCTCGATTTGCAAACAAATGGGAAACTGTGCTCCTCTTTTGATCTGCTGTTACAGTTGGAGTTTCTCGTTTACGGTGTAAAAATGAGCACATCAAAGTGCGTGAAAGGATCCGATTTGGTACTATCTGCAGTCCTACCGCTTTCGTTTACATAAACACGACAGATGTATTCAAGCACACTGTTTGAATGAATGAAAGACAAGAGACATTAGACCTTGTTAAAGATAACTTTTCTCACACCTACTGTTTTCAAGCAGAAAAAAAGGATTTGCACGTAACAAAAAAGGGAAAGAAACGATGCAACTGATGAATTATTTAATACACAGCGTACATTTTCCTAAAAAGCTTCCAATTTTCAAGGATGAAGTGATGTTATTTTGCCTTGATGAGGTAGTCTTATCCTAAGAAACAAGCCAGAATTTCGATCGATTGCGGTGCACAGAAATAAAACTATACCTACATATAAATGACGTAAAAATAGTAAAGTTCGTTAAAATTAGAGAGAAACATACTTGAAAAAACTGTAATAGATCGATATTCAGATCTTGTTTATTTTTCAAGTAAATCATGTGTTGTATAAAGTTGCCGGTCTAAACAATGGGAATTATGAGTTGATTTATATCATGTTTGAAAATTATATCAAAACAAACATTCCTCAACATTTTTTTTCTTATTAACCATGCGAATAACCGTGTGAAGGCAGAAACAAAAGATTATTGCCTTTAGATGTTATAATAGATAGTTGTTGAAAGAATTAGGCCAAAATCATTTTAACCATTTCGAATAAATATTATGGACCAGAAATTCATAAGTTAGGAAAAAACAATGTGATATAAGTGCACAGTGCAATCTGATTGGAAAAATTTAGAATATTTTTATTTTCAGCAGGATTTTTCATCGGGAAAATCTATTGAGATGATGTGGTTTAATATTCCACTGTCCTTTAATAATCGAACTTGATATATTTCAAGTTCGAAAAACAATGGCGAAATACAGAGGTCATATTTCAGGTAGATGACAACACCAGTTTTAAAAATGTGCAAAACAACAGCAAATTCAAAAACAAATGTTAGAAGCCACATAAGATGAGGAAGAGATAGACCCTACTGTCCAGCTAATAAATTAGTACCCACACAGAGTTTTGCGATGATTATAAAATCCATAACAGAGCCAACGCCAGATATTAAATTCTGCTATTCTCAACCCGCAGGTTCCTGATTTTGGTACTGTGTCAGTGCATGTTAAAGGAATGCTCTAACTATGGCAAGTAGGCTGAACCGGCCCACGAAAAAAACTTTTAATTTATCGCTAGAGTCAAATTACACATTATGGAGGCAAAATATGTAACTTCGCACGATATCAGTTCAAGGTTGTTCAGTTACAACAAGAACTCTTAAAGTTTTGATATAATGTGATACAAGCTTCGAGATAATTTATAGCAGTTTCAATAGTAAAAGTTTTTTTTTTATTTTTTTATATATTTTTAAGTGTTTATAATGCATCTTTGTTATCTGTAACGGAACAAAACAGTATGAAGTTAAACCAATCCTTTTCTTAAAATGTCCGTGGAGTCTGAGAAATCCCCAATACAATCCATCGACGTAAAAGATTGACCACCACTGTGCTAGACGATAGTTTACATACAAATAAATTTAACTGTGGGGGAAAAATAATAAATTCGTCATAAATACAGATGCTCTATTTGCGATAACATGATGCAAAGGACACATGCTCAAATAGGGGAAGAGATGATATAGTAAATGTCAGATAATATAGTAAATGTCAACTTAGCAAGCTTTTATATCTATAACTAGAAGAGAGAAATTATAATAATAATGTCACCATACTGTTACAAGATGCAAGAGATGAAATAAATAATTATTTGGGAAATGTTTTGATGACATGGATACGCAAGTAAATCCAGGATGCCAATAACTGAGCATAAGCGTAATGTGGCACATTGATGAGGGTAGAGCCGCATTTAGGATGACTGACCTTCCTGTTTCCTTTTGCGAAAATAAAAATGTATAATTACATATTTTGTGGACTCTTGACATGCTTTGGTTTAGGGTCTTATAATGTCTAAATCTGGTCCTCACTGTTAACAGGATAAATCACACCATGAATATTTGTTTCTGTGAACAATTTCATGTGCTATTTGGTATGAGATGTTTGTCCCATCACAGTTTCGAAATGATCCAATTCAGTGTATTGTCTGCAAATAGTTATTTGATTTTTCAATTCAGTGTATTGTGTGCAAATAGTTATTTTATTTTTCAATTCAGTGTATTGTCTGCAAATAGTTATTTTATTTTTATATTATTTGACAGGCTGTTCTGAGAGCATATCGACAGCCGTACAATTTGAGGGATCGATGCCTTTCGTTAGACAGTGTCTTTTTTTTATCATTTTTATTTTTCTATATAATATGGATGTAAATCCTACAATAGAAGTAGCTAAACTTAAATAGTAAATTAAATGTCATATTTAAATTATCTGAAAATTTAAACTTACGTGTTACTCCTTGTTCGAGAATTACCTTATAGAATATGAACTGGTTATATAACCAAGGTGTATTATACATCGATACAAAACTAACACTGTCGTAAAAAAACAGCAGGAATTCAGAAATGTACTAATGTACTATTATTATTATTTGCTTATTTCAAAAAAGAAATCATGGGAGGCTAAATGTCAGGAGAATGCTATTTAGATTCTAGGAGCACGAGGTACTACAGATACAGTGGATTACACGTAGTGAACATGTAGACCCGTCCCGAAATAATATGTACAGAAGATCTCGTTCCTGTATATCGCATCCTCATAGGGGATTAAACATTTTTATTGTATCTGCTGGGAAGAATCTTCGAAGGTCTCCACGTTTTTTTTACGATTGTGTGGTGGGAAATTTACTCCAACACTGCGTCTAACTGTGGTACAAGGTTCAGCCCATAGCATCGTCCCACGTGTGTGGGCGACCTTCAGAAAGACAGGTACAGCTGTTCGAAGGACCAGTGGTGGTGGTCGTCCACGAAAAACAACGCCCAATGGTGACCATCGAGGTCTGATACTTTTAATCTGCATGTGAGCACTTATGCGAAAGTGTGTGTATTCCTTTTGATTATCTGCTTCATCCAGGATGTAATGCTTAAAGAATGATCTTTGAGATGGTGAAGGGGCGGCCAGCTACTCTGTTTCGCCATCACAATAAAACATTAAATTTCAAGTAAGGATTTGCCATGCGAATCAAGAGCAGAACACTAAATTTGAAAGAAAATATATACTGGAATGAAAAGGACACACTTTAAAACGTATTGAGTAGCTAAAAGAGAGTCCCTATTTCCTAGAAGTTCTTATGTAATAGCTTATAAGGCAGCGCGTAATTTCATCTTCATATGCAAACTTTGGGCTTTTAATCTTTTGATATTGGGATTATAATGTAATTTCTTCAAGCATGCGGGAACACTCCAGAGTAGGTATTTGCTGATAGATGTGTAGTAATATATCTATTATATATATGGACTACTTATTTTAACTATAAAAATCTGGAATTTATTTGACCTAATTGTGGCCTTGTAAGATTGTTGATTGCTTTCATTACTCTCTCCTCCTTGACTGGAATTTGACTCAAAAGAGGTCGCATTAGACCCTTCAGAATGGAATGATTTCCCATGCTTAAATATTCCAGGAGTTACATTTTTTTTTCTTATTTTCAGTTGTCTGCATCTGATTGGGTCGAAGGGGTTACCAAAAAAAAATATTTATTAGGGTGGCCTAGAAAATCCCTTCAACTACCCGTGTATATTGTGTCTGCAAATTTCACGTGTTCTCTGGTCGATTTGCCTGCTTTGCTGGACGAAAAACTTTACTATATACGTCTAAGACCGAATAACTCAGCCACGGAATGAAAAAAACCCATAAAAGTTTCTCGCGTCATCCAAGGGATTCCAACCCGGGCCTTTTCCACCCGGTGTGGGGAGGATGCTAACGATACCACTGTGTTACCCGCGCAAGACCAAAGGGGTTACCAAAAAGCGCTGCTGGCCCATTCCCTCAAAAAGTGTTGTTATATGCTCCCTGATATTTCTGTTGTCGGTAATTCATTATTGCAGTGCGGTGGCCATTTTGTCTTAATGAAAATGGTTCTTTCCTTCTTATAAAGCGTATAATTTGTGGGGTTACCCATACTTTGCCATTTTTTCTACACAGTTACCGGGGAAGCTTACTTTTCCTGTTGCGAGTAGAACCATTCTTTTGTTCTCTCATTTTGATTTCTTTGCTGTACGTTGTAATGCAGCTTGGTCTTGAAAGATAATTTTTAAGTTGCATTTTTTGCAATTGCATTTAATTTTCAATTATATGAAATTCAGAATCTAAACTTAGTCGGCTCTACGGAATTTAATGAAGGGAAATCTTATAAAAATAAACTTGTTTATAGTTATAATGAATTACTGTAATTTATAATTGAAATTTAACTCATATAATGCATTTTCGAAAATAATAAGTGAAACTACTTACTAAGTTAAAGTAAATATGGGTGGAAATAAGAGTTGAATCAATCTCGAAACAAATTTATATCGAAATAAAAATTTCATTTCACATACATTTTTTTCGAACTGGTGTGGATTACTATTTTGTTACTCCATGAATATGAAGTTGAAGAGAAAATATTTACAGAAATACAAAAAAATCAGGCCTCTTTGAAGGTAATTTCTATTTTGTCAGTAGTTCCCCCAAAAAGTAACTGAAATCCATAATCCACTAGAGAATAATCATATTTTTTTCATAGATAAGTTTGGAGAAAAATAATCTATTGGCGCCAATGTTTTTATTTAATTTCCGTAAGCGGAATGCATGTTTTTAAAAACAATAGCTAGCCATCTTTCTAGAGAATTTTCATGCTTCCCATTGGTTCTTTTCTCACTCAAGAGATGGAGTGCAAGTACGGGAACCGACAAACCCGGCAATTGATTGCAACAACGATCCCAACATATCAGTTTGTTTGAATTTTCTCTTCTCTGTTGCTTCTTTCAGAGTACGAAATGTTATCCCAAAGGATTTAGCAGGTATTAAGTTTCCAAAGTAGAAATATTACTGTATATCTGATATATACGCTCTACTTAAGAAATGAAAATATCTTTTGCAGAAAATAGTTTTTTTCCGAAGATTTTTAGGAAACAGATTTAATTCCAATTCTATGCATCTAGAACCGGCGCATATCCTATTTCTTTTTTTGAAATGGGTATAAGTAAGAGTTTTACAGGGTAAATATTTGATTTCTCTGCTACTGTAGGATTTCTTAACTTTCTTTCGTGATAGTAGAACTGTTTCTAAGTCTTTTTCGTCATTCTTGTGGTGTTATTTCAGCAAGCGGTGTGTGTGTGTGTGAGTGCGCGCCCGCGCTAGAGAGAGGGGATTCCCCACAAAAAACACTGTTGAATCTAGTAGCAAAATAACTCCGTATGTATAAATTCAATTTGACATATTTGGAACTACTGGCATCAGAATCACGTGATCTATTCCTTGGGGAGAGAAACTACCGATTTCCAAACTGAGATTTCCGCGATCCATCAAGACATATTAGGATAGAATAGATATCCTTCATTCACCCTGAAACACTAAAGGGATCTTCTAAGTAGAAAGGAGATTATAGATGCTTTACATCGGATACAGTGCCTCTGAGATATATACCACATGGAAACACTACTCAATGGAAGCAGCAGGAGGAAAGAATTTTTGGCCGCAAAGTAAAAGGATATCTGATCATGAATGTTACTGTAGCGGAGGATACAGGAAAGAGTTGATATATATATATATATATATATATATATATATATTTTTTTTTATGAAAACCCCCAACACGAGAGGTATTAGAACCTATAGTACTCAGTACGGTGCTTGGGTTGCAGGTGGAGAAGATGAAAGAAGATATTTGTAGACTGTAATTTTTCTGTAGACTGTAATTTTCAGGAAATACATATGAAGGAAGGTTTTTCCAAAAAAGGGCGGTTGGGTGAATAAACGAGGAAGATGAAAAATTGGTTCTGTGGGTTTGAAGTTGGACAGTAAATGGATGTTGGCTGGTGGCGGCATGTTTTCGGACTGTTTTGAAAGAGAGAGCGGGAATTATAGAAGTCAATTCAGAAGAACAGTGCCCATGGAAGTATCTGTAGAAAAGACATGCAGCAGAAACAGTGCGTCTATGAGACAGAGAGTAAAGAGACTCTGTTAAAGATAATTCATTAATTAACCTAACTGCCCTCTTCTGAATGGAATCTAGAACCTGAGAGAGGTTTTGGAGGCACCGCCCCACATGTGGGAACAATATTCCATGGTAGGGTGGATTTGCGATTTGTACAGAGTGAACAGCAGTTTGGAAGAAAAGTAACGCCGAGAGCGAAAGAGAAAACAAAGTTTTTTGGATGCAGAGGAAGCAATATTTGTAATGTGCTTGTGCCAAGAGAGATTAGAAGTCAGGGTAATCCCAAAAGAGATATATCATTTTGCCTAAAAATCGGATTGTCAGGAAAGATAAGCATAGGAGCAGAAGAATCCTTTTTGCGAGATATAAGACAGGACTGACTTTTAGAAGGATTCAAATCAACTAAATTGTATTTGCCCCACTGGAGAATTACATGGAGATCGGCATTTAAGGAATTGGTAGCAGATACTCGAGAAGTTGAAGCTGATTGAGCAGGGAAAGGTTTCTCAACTGGAAAGTGGAATGCAATGTGCTGTAATCATCAAAACTATGGATAGGATTTCCGGTCAATGGAAGAAGTTCATTAATATACAAGAGGAAAACAGTAGGAGAAAGAACTGAACCTTGGGGGATATCAGCATTAGTGGAGCAGTTAGAAAACAGAGATCATCTACATTCAGTGAGCGGTCAGAGAGGAAACTGGAGAACCAATTTAAAAAAAAAACAGTTGGAAAACCAAATGATGGAAGTTTGTTTAGAAGACCTTTATGCCAAACACGATCGAAAGCCTTTGGCATGTCAAGAGCAACAGTTTGTGTTTCAACGAACTTTTCCATTGAATTTGTCCATAAATGGGTAACATAAGCCAGAATATCACCAATGGAATCCGACACCGACGGAATCCATACTGGCGATCATTGATCAGACGGAAGGTTTCTAGGTAGTTTAAGAGTTGGCGATTAATTGATTTCTCCATTACTTTAGAAAGAGTAGAAGTAATTACAACGGGACGATAATTGGATGGGAGGGATTTGTCACCCTTTTTAGGAACTGGCTGGATATGAGCAAATTTCCAAGATGAATGAAAAACAACTTTGGAATAAGAAAGGGAAAAAGGCGGCAAAGAATAGGAGTAACTTCAGGAGCACAGGTTTTTGAGAACAAGTGGAGAAATACTATCAGGACGTGGATCTTTCTGAGCATCAAGATTTGTCAAAATCCTTCTGACGGAAGACCACAGGAGGCATTGAATGGAGCGTGTTGGGAATGTTGGGAGGTGTTTTACCAAGATCATTAATGCATGAGTTGGAAGAAAATGGGATGCTAGCAGGTGAGCTTTATCTTTGGCTTAAGTGACAATAGAACCATCTGGTTTTGACAGAGGTGGGAGCAGAGATGAGCAAAAGTTGCGACCAATAGCTTTGGCAAGAGACCAGAATGCTCGGCTACCATTAGGGCAAAAAGCAAGTTTTCTACTCTTAGCCTGTTCGAAATCTAGTTTGGACTGATTAATAACTGCTTTACAATTGTTGCGAGCTTTGATGTAGACAGAAAATGAAACTGAAGAATTGGAAATAAGCCAATTACGATATGCAACATTCTTCTCTCGAACAGCCTTAGCACATTTATTGGAAAACCAAGGTTTAGATAAAGGACGAGATTTTAATGTGGAGTGTGGAATAAAGGATTCCATTCCTATAAGAATAATTTTACTGGCACGATCTGAGCAAACGTTGACATTAGAAGTTTCGAAACAGTAATCCGACCAAGAAAAAGGAGAAAAGAAATCTCGCAGGTCATCCCATTTTGCATCCTTGTAATGCCAAATAACACGAGGTTGGGAATAGCCATGAGAGAAAGGTTCCACTGGAGAAGCGGCAATCAACCAAGCTGTGATCTGAGGTGCTAAAAGGACCACTCACTTCGACCGTGTACTTAGACGGGTTGTTTGTGAGAAAAAAGATCAAGCGTGTTGGCTGTATTGTTAGGATTGCCCGGTATTCTGGTAGACAGTGCTTTTTTTGTAAAAAAAATAGATGCCGGTACTCATTCTTTGCTATCAGGAAAAATTGAAAATTAAAAGGATATGAAAAGTACTCTAAATTTTTTTTCCCTGATATTGTTATTTTAGTAGTAATGTTTTTCGGAATAAGAACAACAAATTAAGTATATTAACACAGTTTATTAAGCATAAATTTATTATTCAAGTATATAAAAAAAATAAGCAAAATGTGTAAAATGTAAGTAAAAAAATAATTTCATAATAAAGTTCTTGTAGAATATTCCAAATTTTTATTAAGTTCTCCTGCGACACACCGTAGAGTACTATGATATCTTACTACTCTGTGCGACATACTACGCCGACTTATTTTCTTCTGTTTGTATCTGTTGCTGAATGACGTTTCCGAAGCAGCCACGAATCGACATGTTTGCTGGATCGAAACGGGTCAGCGGTGGGCCACAATTTTAAGAAACATAGAGAACAACGTCATAAGACAAACAGAGAAATACAATTGTCTAGGGAGTTGTGTTATACAAGACGGGCGATCAGATAATGAAATCAAGAGACGAATTGGTATGGCCAAGGCCACGTTTCAGAAACTGGGCAACATACTAAAAGATAGGAAATTGTCAATGAAAACGTAAAACAGAATTTTGAACTGTTATGTTATACCTGTCTTTACGTACGGTAGTGTATGCTGGACAATTTTCCCGAGAAATGGCAAAGCGTTTGGAGGCGACAGAAATATGGTTTTATAGGCGGATGCTCAGAATATCCCGGACTGAACATATCACGAATGTTACTACAAAGAGCATCCGCAAAGATCATTACTGAGGAACATAAGAGAAAAGCAGCTGAAAGTTTTTGGGCACGTCATGAGGAAGGAAGGTTTGGAGGAGATCATCATGATAGGCAAGGTGAACGGAAAGCGAAGCAGAGGAAGACAGAGAATATACTATATTAGTAGTCTGACCAACTGGATTAATGTACGGAGTCTAGACCTGCTGAGAACAGCAAAAAATCGAGAGATGTGGAAGACCATGATCACCAACGTCCTGAACGGACACGGTACAGAGAGGACCTCTCTTCAGGACCTCTCTCTTCCCGAAGGAGAGGTCCTGAAGTCGTTAATCCGCAACAGCCTCGAGGATCCGAAGTGAGACACCAACTGGAACAAAATGAGCAATTCAAATCAGAAAATCACAGAACAAACTATGGGCGAAGAAAATCTAACAAGAGTACATCACAAACAAGATCAAAACGACGAATTGCAAATAATAGAGAAAAGTGAAGACCGAACGACGCACTGCCGTAGCCAATGCCCAAAAAGAAGTACAAGAAATACGCCGCCCCGAAGTTGGGAATGGAGACAAGATCTCAACGTGATCCTAAAGAACAAGATAAAGAGGACGTCCGAACAGAAAACGACGAAGAAGCAAGCAAACAGCCTGAATCCCCAAAAATTGCCCCTAGGCTGCCGGAAGGCACTGTGCTGGACCAGTACTGGCCCTTCGGATAGAGCTCGAAAACAAATTAAAAGAGTCAACGAACAGAATCACGGCAGCCCTCAGAGGCGAGATTGTGGGAATCTGGACTAAACTAGAAACAGTCCTTCACAAGGTCAACAACAAGGCAGAAAGAAACGCGGCCAAATTAAGAGGCCTACCTGGAGTGTAGGGGGCACACAAATGCAACAGCGCGCACCTACCTACTCAAATGCGCCGAGGAACCCACCAACTGTAATAAATATACCAGCCAAGGAACCACTAGGGAAAAAAACGCTACTCCCAACGCCTAACCTTGTAATACTAAGACCCAAAAACACCGAGGAAATTGGTACAAGTGACGAAATCAAGAACAAACTAACAAGTAATACAAAAAAAAAAAATTTTAAAGTCAATTCCTACTTAGGTCAACAAAGAAAAATTTTATTTTAGTTACTTTTTATTAAATAATTACAATTAATATAAATATGTATATACATATGACAGAATCACAATATTAAGTGGCAAAATAGAAAGCGAATTTCCTTGCAATTTTCCATTTTCCTTTCTATATATGGTGTTGGACTATTATTTTTATTCACATGTTTCATTTTCCATTTTGTTCCCTCATTGGCTCAGACTAGAACCCAGAATGAAAAAAGAATCTGAAAAAGAAATTTTTTTCCAGCGATCTACAGCGCAACATACTGGACAAAATCTTCAAGGAACCAGCGATACTAGACATGCAAGAACAACACGAAATTTGCAAGTACAACGCAAACTATATTACCTCGGCAATCGAATTCCCCTTCACCCTTGAGGAGCTCAGTGAGGCTGCCACCAAAATGAGAAATCGCAAATGCCCAGGACTGGACATGATTGAACCAGAGATCTTGAAGAAAACTACAGAATTTGCACCGCACTTACTACTTACTCTATACAACAGATGCCTGGAAAGAGGCAAAATCCCCACAGCATGGAAAACGGCAAACACCAAGTTAATACTTAAAAATCCTAACAAAAAAACCGGACTGCCCAGAGTCATATAGACCTATCGCACTGCTCTCAGTGGTCAGCAAAAAACTATATGAGAGACTGCTGCACAAGCGAATAAAAAACCAATATGAGAGGGCAAACCTGGCAGCTAGGAATCAGTTCGGATTTAAGCCGGGTTCCTCCACAGCGGATGCACTTGGAAACCTGCTTCGGAAGGTGTAGGAATGCAGAAAAAAATACCTACTAGTCATTTCAATTGATTTTGCCGGGGCGTTCGACTCACTATGGTGGCCGAGAGTCCTGGGCAGATTAAGGGAGGCTGCAGTCCCTATCAACCTATACAAGGTAATGGAGGACTACCTATCTTGCAGGAAAGTATAAATAAATGCCAACTACCAAAAAGTCAGAAGCTCTGTACACAGGGGCTGCCCGCAGGGTCTGTCTTGGGGCCGCTCCTTTGGAACATGGTCCTCGACGAGCTCCTGAACCTCGGGCTGGTCGGGGCCCAAGCCTTTGCGGACGACCTTATTCTTATCATTGAGGCTGACTCAAGAACCCAACTGGAAACCACCGCAAACCAAGATCTACATAAAATACAACACTGGGCTACAAGAAACTAGTTAAAAATTTCACCGACGAAAACCACATCTATTCTACTAAAAGGAACCCTGCAAATACGGCCTCCACCCAAAATTAAAATAGAAGGTGACCATTAAACTTGCCAACCAAATGAAATATCTAGGAGTTATCCTAGACAAAAACTTATCCTTTCAACCTCACCTACACCTACAATGTATAAGAACGAAGATTAGACGTTACTCGGCACTGGTGGGGAGGGTTACGAGAAAAGACTGGGGATTAAAAAAAAACAATACTAATGTTGTATTATAAGGCAACCTTCATCCCTGCGATAACTTATGCTGCGAGAGTGTGGTACAGCAAAACGACGCTTGCAGTCAATAGGAGAATTCTGGATATGATAACAGTAAGCACACTGGCATTGCAGGTGCTTGCTGGAGCGCTCCCCCTCGATTTGGAGGCTGTAAAAGATGGCTTGCTCTTCCTGCACGCCAGGGGGGGGGGAATCGCCTACTTACTCCTGCCACTCCCGGAGTAAGTAGGCGATTACAGGCCTACTTACTCCGGGAGTGGCAACAAAGATAGACCGATAGAACAAATCACACGAAAATTCCTCCCAGACCTCAGAAAAATATACCCCAAGCAACCGGCCTGGTACTTTCCGGGGAAGCACTTTACTTCGCTGCTTACTGGTCATGGCCCCTTTAAGGGGAAGTTGTTCAGGTTCGGCCTTGTTGAGGAGCCCAACTGCACATGTGGGGAAGTCAAGAACTGGAACCACTTGATCTACGACTGCCTAGAATACGAAGATCTCAGAGGCATCCTGATCACAAACATACACTACCTTCCGAAAGGACTGGAATACCTTCTGTGTCGATGAAGTGGAATCCCACTTCATCGACACAGAAGAGGAATACAGAGTACTTTCTCAATATGCGCAGGACTTCTTCGAGAGGAGAAAACTGCTAATTACCATAAATCATGTCTGACGAAAGACCACCACAAGTTAAACTGTACAAGACTATAAAATACTATTCAATGGAGTTACTACAGAGACTACCCTGAGACAAGAAAGTGAAAAAAACAAGGATGGGACTTACCCCATGAGCGACTGCACTGAAATCGACTCGACACTGAAGATAAGAGACTTAACGCAACGTAGCTGCCAAACACCATTTGGCGACTTGAAGATTTATTATTATTATTATTATGTCTAAGTTGGCACCTAGACTTCGGTCTATCTCAACCTGATAAACTAAATTTGTGCAGAACCTCTGCGAAACAGACCTGTATGGCAGGCCTCTTCGCCAACAGGGAGCAGCTGGCACCTGGACAGCTGCTCCCGAATGGCCGCCCATAGTCACTTGGTACTGGGCCTAGTCTACTATTTTAACAGTGCCTCATGCACAAAAATCCCGCACCCACCGGAAGTAGTGCTATACCGGTGGGTGCCAGCAATCCCGCTCCCAGGCTGCCCACACCTGAGAGCCAGCAAAAGAAAAAAGAAAAAAATAAAGAATAAAAAATATAAGCACACATATATACATACAATATAAACAAACTAAAAAAAAAAGACAGATAATCAAAGTGTATATAACCAAATCTTAATTAGTAAGCATTAGATTATGCCAATGTCTTTTCCGTTGAAAAACAGTTACACAGAACTCTTGCAGTGCTTGAAATTTATCCTGATTAGCAATGAGATCACTTTCACAGCCTCTAACTAAATTACCAATCTTCATTTTCAGATTTCCTCCACGTTCAACATACAAACTACAATCATATAATAAATGACTCCAAGTCTCAGGTTGACCGCAAGTACATAAAGGAGATCTGACTAGACCAAAGTAACGTAGTTTAAAATTTCATGACTCATGGCCATTTAAAATAAACGATGTTACCATAGAGGGAAAAAAAACATTTTTTGTTACTATCATAAGTAAGTGTAACTTTTGGAATGAACAATCTAGTCACCTCCCCAGTTACACTAAGATCCCATCTCTGTTGCCACATACCAATCAACTGTGTTAGAACATTTTTCTTAGCTTTAGCTATCTCTATAGTGACATCAGATGTAATATTCATGAAAGAAACCACTATGCCTTTTTTTAAGTAATAACAAAGGGCTCGATACATAATGTACAAGTCTAGAGGCAAATTTCTGGCCAAAACCTGCATAGCATTCGTTGAGACTGTTCTGCACAAACTAGAAATAACAAAGCATTGAGCGCTGAATCGATAACAATTTCTGTTTAAATTTAATGTTAGTAACTCTGAAGTACCACGCTGATGCTCCGTACGCAACTATGGGTAAGAAGACTGCCTTGTAGTTTAAATTTAAAACTATCCTTTTCAACCCCCAATCTGACCTAGTTAATAGAATTATTGCTGCACTAAATTTTTTTAACTTTTTCGTGTAAATAATTTAAATGTGGAAAAAAAGATAATCTATTATCAATTCTTATACCTAGATATTTCACCTCAGATAATAGGGGAATCTGCCTCCCCTTAATAAAAACTTTTGGCGGTCGCGCATAATTTAGTTTCCCCTTAAGAAGCATCATAACAGTTTTAGTTGTAGATATCAATAGTTTATGCAGATCAGCCCATAACACTAGACTTTCTAATACCTGGGCCACTCTTATTTCAAGCACAGACCTGGATTTACCAGTAACACATATTATGCAGATTTTCAACTGATTGTTCTAGCCATAAATTAAGTACTAAGTGCCAAAAACGTGGGCCCAATACAGACCCATGAGGACACCCTCTCGAAAGAGTCCTATTAAACTGTAGATGCTTAGCTTTAAGTATAATTTTCCTACCATACAAATAACTCTGTATCGTTCTATACAATAAGTCTGGACATTGCATACCCCTTAATGCAGACAGAACACTTTCATGCTACACCATGTCAAAACCTCCAGTAAAATCTATAAAGATGGCTAACACACTTATCGTCTGCCTGGTTGGTAAAATTCATGAGATGATTAATGGCGACTTGAAGAGGGCGCCCTAGACCCCCCTTCATCTTTAATACCCCTATCCCCGGTGGGGGGGAGAAGATGGCCTTACTGTCTCCTCCCCTCCTCGCCGTTCCCACTTTCCCTTTTGGTGGGGCATGGGCATGCCCCACTGTGACTTGGAGTCTCCTCCTCTCTCGACTCCATACTTCTGTCTTTTCCCCCAGACTTCAGTCACCCCACCTGCACATATGCAAGCGAATGCCTTACACGTTGGAATTGATTTAATTATCTCCAAATTACATTTTTCGCCCATACACTCGGCCTTTCAAAAATTTAGCGTTATTCCTCATCGAATTTACCACAAAAAAAAAATTTTTTTTTTTCGCTCTTGTTTTTTTTTTTTTTTTTAGGTCCTAGCCACCGAAATCTCAGGAAATTAAGCGGCAGGACCTGTCAGAATAAATCGGTCTACTGGTGTTTCTTGGTCTGCCTCTACGGGACGAAAGTGGGGCAACGTTGGGCCTCAGCGGGGGTCCAGTGGCTAAACGACCAGATGAACAATGGTACATAACACTACACATATACAATATCCATACACTTTTAAATCTCTGGCATTTCCCAGGAAACTGGTTCACCAACAATGAAAACAACACGGAGATAGGGGAAACCCCTGGTTCTGTTTGACCCTAAACACACTTTACACTTTAATGTTTTGTTCAGTAAATGTAATTGTGTATTGTACTTATGTTGTTAGTTTGTTATTTGGTTTTTAGGAGCATTATCAACTAAGGCCATATTTCTTCGGGGATATGCGGTGGTCATTCCCTGACCTTTCCGCATCCTCCGTATTTGGTGGTCACGGGCTCGAACCCCGGTCTAATCAAGAAGCGTGTGCTACGCACTGCTGCTCCTGCCCACCTGGCTACGGAGGCGCCGTGTATTGTACTTAATAAAATTTTTGAATATTTTCAATTTCACTTTTACTGTTTTACATGTAACGAGATATGGAAAATGTAACACACTAATTTTTCTGAATCACTGAGTGCGCGAAATAAATCTAACTTTGAATTTTTCTGAATATGATCCCTGTACTGGAAAAGGTTGAACACCACTGCAGTAGAAGGTTGACCACAGCCCGTTGTCAGCATCGGAAATACCCCTTGATCTGCTCACTGTTGACCAGCGCGACTTCTCCGTATGTGGGACAGGTGGTCGGATAGATTTTACAAGTACCACAAAGTTGTAGAATGGTAATCCCATTAGCTTTCTTAATTCGTGCAGCAGCACTAATTGCCTGCAAGCCAGAAATGCAAACTGTGCGTCGTACCAAGTTAAGTCTGTCATAATCCGTTCACTATATGAAAAATTTCTTCGCTCAACGGAAACTATTTTAAATGTACCTTCCAAGGGGTATGCAAAATAATTCGTTATAAAAAGAGTT